>NW_012267217.1:65532724-65653551 GCF_000151885.1 Dipodomys ordii | reverse complement strand
GGGGAAGGGGGGTGGCTTCCACTTCTGTCTGTGCCAAAGTGAAATACAGTGTCTGTCTCTGCCCAGGTCAACGCCCCTCGGCCATTTCCTCTTCTACATGGTCAGCACAGTGGCTGAAGCCAGTGGCTGCTGTCGTGACAGCCTGTCCACAGGTGTGTCCCTGCTGTGGGGGACACTGTCTGTCACTGTCACAACCCCAGATCCAAGGGGAGAAAGCTGCCACCCTGGGCTGCAGGGAGCCTGAGGACTCCCCCAATCACAATGTGGCCTTATTACAAACCTCCCCTCTAAAATGTTTTGAATACACAGCTAATATACTCTTAGCTGGAAAATTATTTTGCCCATAAATTATTCCAGATTTTAATTTTCCCCTTTTCTGGTTATGCCGCCTCCCTTCATTGACTTTCTCATTTTAGAAGAAGTTCATAATTCTTTCTAAGTTTCTCTTATCCTGGTTTGGTGACATCTATTTCTGAGTGGAAATCAAGCTACAAAAATGTCTTTCAATGATAATAATCGAAAAATAAAGAACCATTTCATGTTTGAAAAGACAAATGCTCCTCCTATCTTGAAAGTTCCCAGCAGAGAGACGACAGCAGACCCCACGCGAACGCGTGCGTGCACCGGCAGGGGCTGAGTTCTACCCTCCTCCACTCTGAGTGGTGTGGCCTTTAACTTCTCCCGTGAACATCTCTGAGAACAAACACCCCGTCCCCATCCAGGCCAATGATCAGCAGTGCCACAGAGGGAGTGCACGGTCTCTCTCCATGTGGTGCACACACAGCCACCCCAGACCTGAAAAACCACTGGTCCACGTACAATATATGACTAGAAGAGCACGGCCTGTGCTCTAGACACTTCAAATCTCTATTGTTTGTAAGGTTTCCGTCATTCCATGCGGCGTGGGGCCCCGGAGCAGACACATGGGTACGACTTCTGACATCCAGACCTCTGCTGTGCTAAACATCCAACTTAACTCTCTGCCAAGTACCGAGTGATCAGCACTCTACCTCTTGCACAAATGCTCCAATCCTCCAAGCTAGCTTAAAGAGCGGCTGTGTGTTTCCCAGCTCAAATTCCTGGGGGGTAAAATTTCAACCAGAAAAGTCTCAGAATGGGTACGGGTATCCTCACTTAACTCCAAAACGTTGTGTTCTAATTTATGCTTTGTTAAAGAAGTCTTAATCAATGGGATTCCAAGCGAAAGGCTTTCTATTCACCGATGACTTCTAGAGACTTCCCAAAAGCTGGGGATGGAGGACAGTTGCTCAGGACTAGAAATCAGGCCAGCCCTCCCCTTCCCCGCCCCCACACCTGCTGTCACAGCCAGAGACAGGATCGGACCTGGACTTCCTTCCGCGCTCCCCGGGGCCCCAGCAGCGCTTTCTAACCAGGCTCCGAGCTTCCTGTACCTCCTGGTGGTGCCCCACACGTACACGTTCACCAAATGCTGGCCGACATGAGAACCACAAATCGGATTTCGAAGCAAACTATTTTTTCAGTGCTTACGGCTCGAAAATATTCCATGGCAGAATAAATCCCGTAGCAAGTGTGGCTTCCATCCCTTCTCTTCCTCCACCATGTGATGTCGAAGCGCAGATTTCTTTTTTTAAGTGGCTGTCAAGGCTGACGGGCCTTGAGAGATGTCAGGTAAACATGCCCATCCTCAGACCTTACTGTCTTAGACAATGTGGGCACTAGATACTCCCTTCAGGAGATGAGTTTCATTTGGATTGGGCATGTGTGTGGTCCAGTCCTAGAGCTGGTCTCTTTCTGTAACAGTTTACGTTCTTGTTACGCTAGGCGATTACAATCACAGAGTGAGGTAACGGGTGCACTTCCTTTCCTTCAGCCTCGTCTGTTCCCTCGCTCGCTCCCGGCCCTCCGTCTCCACGCACCAGCTATACAGTTCACTTTCTTCAGTGTCGCATGACTCCATTGCTGCCCCTTTTCACCCTGTTCCTCTTGAGTTCTTTGCCCCCCTCATCCTCCTGAAGACATACATGTGAATACACAAAACACATTTGCTTTCAAACTTAGCTTGAAAGCAAATATTCATCGAGGACAACTTGGTTTCCCTCAACAATATCATTAATTACATTCATCGGACGGCTCTGCTGCCAGTCAAATGTTACAGCTTTGCCAAACGACGTTTACATTCCCTCCAAACATTTTATGCATGCTTTTACTCTCCATACCGCTTTTATGTATCCTTAATTTTCTTTTTACATTTTATCTGGAATTAGGAGTAATAAATTTACTGTTGAGAAAAAAGACTCATCTCCCCATATGTAATTACTATGATCTAGTGAAGTTAAAACTGTAGTATCTACACACGGCTACTCTAATATACACACAGGGTGACAGGAATTGCTGTTTACTGAGCTATTATTATGGGCCTCTGTGTGTTACATACATTATCCATCATCCTCACCCAGGGGCAGCCATAGAGACAGTGAGCTGATCTGTCATGCCAGTCCTACAGATGAGCCCAAGAAGGGGAGCTGGGATCTGCCCCAGGCTTGTGGCTGGGTCTCGTTGCAAAGCCTGTGTCTTTGTACCCAGTATCAACCCCACCACCTTCCTTACAGCCCTGACCCTGAGCACCCCATGCTCCCTGACCCTTGACAGGGAGTGACCTGACTCAGTGAATACAGCAGGACACTGCAACGCTCTTATGCATGCTAGCCTGGGCCTTTCTAACAGCACTGGTGTTGTCTGTCCGCCTGCCTGCCCACCCACCCGGCTGCCTGGGGAATCTCCAGCTTCACTGTGAGTGAGCCAGCAATGTGCTTACCAGTTTTCTTTGTGTCTGTCTCCCTTGTCTAAGCTCACCTTTAAGAGCTGAGGTGATGCTAGCAACACCCCAGGGGCCTGATCCCTGGGGCTCTGGATGTGAAAGGCCAGGTCTACTCGGAATGGTGGAGACTGTCTTCCCCTTCTTCCTGCTGTCTGGAGAAGGTGGTGAGGAAGCTGCAGGTTCCAGAATTACCTTTAAGGCCTGCTCCTCCCCGTCTTGGAGGTGCTGGGTTTGAACTCAGGGCCTCGAGCTTGGAAAGCAGGCTCTCTACCATGGGGGCCAGGCCCCGAGGCTGCCCTGGACTGCAGGATCCACATCAGGAGCGTTGAACTCCGAGGGGCCCAGGGGGGAAACGTGTGACGGAGCCACACTAGACTGAGCCTTTCTTTCTGGTCAAGCACCCACAGCAGGCTGCTTTGCCATTTACTTTAGTATTCATAAACCTGCCAGGGTTCCAGTGACAGTCCAGGAACAACCCCGGGTGCTACTGTGTGGATCTCAAAAGGAAGTTTTTGTTCTTTGTTTTTTAAATTATTGTTAGCCAGACACGAGTGGTTCACACCTGTAATCCCAGCTTCTCAGGAGGCTGAGATATGAGGATTTCTGTTTGAAATCAGTCTGGGCAGGGATGTTTATGAGACTCTTATCTCCATTTAACCACCAAAAAGCCAGAAGTGGAGCTGTGGTTCAAGTGGTAGAGTGCTAGCCTTGAGCAAAAGAGTAGCTCAGGGACAGTGAGCAGGCCTACACGTTAGCCCCAGAACGGGCACACATACACAAAGTCTTTAAGTAGTTATACAACAAGGTTTCAGTTTAACATGAATTTTATGAATAAAATATATCTTGATCAATTTTTTAAATCAAAATTAAAAAAAAAAACAGCATTCTTACAGAGACGGGGCACATTTCTCATGGGAGCTCTCCCTCTAGCTCCCCAGGCGTCCCGCAGCAATGCTCAGGCCCCGAGCTGCCTCTCTGGTTGACTGTTGCTTGTTCCACTTTGCTTCTGATCACTGTACCCTTACCCAAGAATTAAGGTAACAAAAATTTAAACCAATATTTATAGCATCAAAAGTTTACTTCAGTCAAAAACCGGCTAAAGGGCTTTCGATGCTTGCTGTTCAGTTTACTCTTTTGATTGCTTTGCCGCTATGTAAATCAATTTGTTAATGTTCCTTACAAAATGCATGAGCCAGTTACACTGACAAACACACAAAGCTCATTCGTAATTAGCAGTTAATTAGTAAGAAGGAACAGATGCTGTTAGAGTTTCAGCAGGCGAACAGGTTCTGTAAACAATGCTTATAAATCTAAATGAATTTATTAACCACAATACAACTGTCAACATTTTGTTGGCAACCATACAAAATATGGCGGAATCCCCAAAATGTCTTTACAACATATTAATAATCCCGGTGACAGCCCGAGCCTCTCCAGCCACTGGCTGTTCATGGCCGCCTCTTCCATCTCCCTGAGAAGCGGCATCCAGTCATTACTGTGATCTTCTTCTTCTATACATACTGATTAGCAAACAGCAGGAATGGCATTTAACACGGTGCGTACTCCCTGCAAAGGAGACAAGATCTCGCTCTGACATGCCAGCACGGGGCTACACATCAAGGGCTCTGGGTTCTAGGAAGCCACAGTCCCTGAGGAGAGTCAGACACTGACAGCCCTTCTCAGGCTGCTACTGGGAAAAGTTTACACAACTTAACAAAGGAGTAAGCAAGATGCTAGGAGGACCCACAGAGAGGAGCCAAGGAGGTCCAGGCCTGGGAGAAGCCTGGGAGGGCTCCAGACAGATCCAAGAGCAGCATTTTCAGGAGCAGAAGTTCCCAGGAAAGGCAGGAGGTGGATGAAGGAAGAGCCACAGAGGCCATCAGAGACCCACGGGGCTTCTGGGAGGCTGCGGGAGCCTGGGGGCAGGCTGTGGAGGGCTTGGGAGACAGGCAGACAAGGGAGTCAGGGACAGGGCTTGGTCCACAGGAGAAAGCTCCCTTCCGCCTCAGTTTGGGAGTGGGGGAGGGCTGGGGGAGGAGCAAGGGGGCCAGACTGTCCGGCAGAAAGGAGACCCCAAGGTCACAGGTGAGACTGTCCTCATCTAATTTCTGAAAGCCATTACTGTCCATCACAATTTATGGATCAAACACCCCCCCCCCCGCTCCCTAGCGCCCCCCCACCCGGCTGCATGGCCCTAGGGGTTCTCCAGTCCCCAAGAAGCCAGGCCTTCTCTCATGGCCTGGCTTATTTCAGGGCCTCTCCTTCTTAGGTGACCTTTATGGAAATGGCATTTTCCTATCCTCCTTCATAATAGTCTGCTAAATGAATAATTGGTGAAAATGAATGTGAACTCCAGTGCAAGGTGCCCCAAAAAATTGACACTCCAGATAAAATATTTTCTCAAGGCCGGCACCAAGATGTGAGCTAAGAGTTCTAATTATGGGTTAGGCTGGAGAGAACGGGGGACCTCTGCCCTGTTGGTGCTCATCAACTCGGCAAGGTCAGTGAGGTTACCCCGCCCTGCCACCTGGGGGGGGCACGGCCTGGCTCCCACGCGCTCTGGGGACAGGAGGCGGCATGGGGAGGAGGAGCTCCAGCGGCGGGGTGACTGCTGCAGGAGTACAGCCGGGTATGGCAGCCGCGTGTCTGGGAAACACAGCCTGCACTTCATCCCACACGGAGGGGCGCGGAGAATGTGCCAGTGGCAGCCCGCCTCTCCCTATCTATGGGACATTTTCTCCTCCATGCCCATTGGCCACACGATCCTGCGTGGCACTGTGGCGGTGCTCGGAGAGGCTGGCTCATGTGTAGAGCCCACCAGGGAGCGCACAGGACTTTCCCGTGAGCGGCCACGCAGGCACCACAGTGGTTGTGACCGGTAGTTTCTGAAGGGTTGGGCGAGAGAGGAGGATGGGGCGCACTGTGGTCAGAATGGTTCCACGGGGCTCATGCTGCCATTTCACGCGTGTGAGTGACGTGTGCACAGGATAGCACTCCTGCGTCTGCGCTGGCCGCCTGCGGGCAGAGGGCTCATCACACAGTCAGGGGACAGCGGCGCCTTGTCTCCTAAGCGAGACTCAGCTCTACAAGGAGTCCAGGCCCCTTGCCCCGTGGCCCCATGGGAGGAGGGCCAGGGTGGCACCCAGGGGTGGGGGCCCTGGACCGTGGGGAGTGGGGTGGGGACTGGAAAGGCATCAGACTCTGGAGCGGCAGTGTGGGAACAGGCAGCCCTCCTCGGGCCCTGGGTTTTTTCCTGCGTTGGCATGTGTCTGCATGGCGTGCTCTCCACCAGTCCTTCCTGCCACCCCGGCCCTGCCCATGGGGATACCAGGGAACCTCTGTTCAACTTGGTGCAGGAAAGGAGGCTTCCACCTCACTGCGGGGTATCCCTGCCCCAGAACCGCCTTGATCTGGCTGCCGCTGCCTGCCACCCTCCTGGCCCATCCGCACTGTGCCTCCTCCAGATGTAGCCTCAGGGCCAGGTGGTGGCCCAGGTCAGCACCAGCCAATCACCGTCCTGGGGTGGTCGCCACCACAGCTTGTAACCTAGAGCTGACCTTGGTACATGCCTGCCAGCCAGCCAGCACCTTGCTACCGCTGGCTGTGCAAGGTTCAGCAGGGCCCGCTCTGCGTGCGGCCATCCAGTCAATAAGCTAAGACGGCAATGGTGTTCTCAGCTGACGACTGCGAGGCGCCCAGCCTGGCCCATAGCTGGAATTTCATTTGGAACGTCTACAATACAAAATGTAGTACATATGATCCCTTTCTCATCTTCTGAGCAATTACTTCATCAAGAGTTACAGGTATGTTCACTAAAAAGGCTTTTTAACAATGCAGAAATGGCTGACACTGGCTCTATTAAATAATAGAAAAAGCATGAGTGAAATATTACAGGTGAGGCCCAACAAGACCAAGGTACAGACAAACTGGCACCTCCACCGACAAGGGGACACACGCTGACGTGGGAGTGAGGAGGATGGCAGGTGGCTAACAAGCCGCATCTGCCAGAGGAGCAGCTGATTATTTGTTCTGGTGCCAGTCCTGGAGCCTGAACTCAGGGTCTGGGCACTGCCCCTGAGCTTTTTTGCTCAAAGCTAGCATTCTACCACTGGAGCTACAGCTCTACTTCCAGCTTTTTGGTAGATTTTTGGAGGTAAGAGTCTCGTGAACTTTTCTACCTGGGCTGGCTTTGACTCAATCCTCAGCTCTCAGCCTCATGGGTAGCTAGGATTACAGGAATGAGCCAGAGGTACCCAATGGCACTGGACTATTTTTTTTTTTAAGATGTACAAAGAGGGGCTGGGAAGGTGGCTCAGAGGTAGAGCGCTTGCCTTGCATGCATGAGCCCCTGGGTTCAATTCCTCAGCACCACATAAGCAAAAAGAAAAAAGCCAGAAGTGGCGCTGTGGTTCAAGTGGTAGAGCACTAGCCTTGAGCTGAAGAGCTGAGGGACAGCGTCCAGGCCCAGAGTTCAGGCCCCACGACTGGACCCCCTCCCCCCCCCCATAAAAAGATGTTCAAAGAACTCTCAAAATCCACGTTAGAAAATGACCAAACTTGATTAACAACTGGAGCAGAAGGTGTAAACAGAAATCTCACCAAAGAAGTCATGAGGATGGCATGTAAGGGTATGGAAATGCTTAGGACTGTACGCTGTCAGGCAAAGGCAGATGAAAACGAGGAAAGACCACCACCCACCCACCCGGACGGCCCAAGCTACACCATCAGCATCAAGATCTGGCACAGCTGCGGGCGACAGGAATACCACTGCTGATGGCAGGAAGCCGAGCGAGCAGCCACTACCCAGAAATCCTGACCAGTCATGTTCCAGGATCTACATGAAGAAAGTTGAAAACTCTGGTCCACACAAAAGCCTGTACAGGATCTGTGGTGGCTTTAATCACAGTTGCCCAAATTTGCAAGTACCTAAGATGCCCTTCCATGGGTAAACCTCCCCGCCTCAACCCATAGCATGAAATAGCTTCTGCGTGGTAGGGCCCAGGGCCTGATAGTCATCCAAGGAAGAGATGCTTTAAGATGTTTGGCTTCATGGTGGTATGAAAGTGACCGCATTCAATAGAAATTACTTCAAATTTTGAACCGGAACCTCTTCCTGGCTGGTGACTAGCGGTCTAGTTCTGTTTGGGGTGGCAGTGGTGGCAGTGGCAGCAGCAGTGGCAGCAGGTGCAACTCCCCCTGAGCTCCAGGCCCCAAAAACAAGTCTGGAGTGCGGTGTGGCTGGGCCAGGACGTGCAGCAGGCTAGGGGAAAGGAACGCATTTGCGACCCACGGAATTTCCATGCGGTGGGTGTGTGGGGACGCGACCCGGCTGCGAGCGGAGCGCCGCCTGTTTGTACTGCTGTGCCCCTATCCCAACGCCTTCAACATGGGGGCATCTTCCTGGTGTCCAAGTCAGTGTGCCTACCTGTCATCTCACCGCTCTCTGTCTCCTGCCCGGCTACACCCGGGCTCCAGGCGAGGATTTCCTGTGACTCTCTCTGATCACACGGGGGGAATGTCACCTGTCCCCACAGAAAGCTCCCCTTTGGTTCTTCTGTGCCCACCCACCACACTGCAACTTCCTCCAAACAGCCAGGCAGAATAGGGTCTGTGATACCTGTGAGGACACCTGTCACATTTATGTAGACGGGGAGACGTCACCAGCCGCAGTGCACCAGCCCACCGAAGGGTGGGGTGAGCGGGAGCTCTGGGACTCCCCTCCCTGCTCTTCTTCTGCTAGACAGTGTTGCACCCCGATTCCACGCCGCACCCCCCTCTGTCTCTCAACAGTGGAGGCTCATCACTAAAGTCACCCCACCGGCATTTCTTCCCTTGGCTTCCCCAGACCTTGTCTGCAATTCGTCTGGAACACCTGAGGAGGGGTGGTGAGAGCGGAGGTTTCACAGGTGCGTACTGAGAGCTGCTCGGCGGCCAACAAGAACACAGTGACAATACTGACCAGCCCCGGCTTCGTGGGCACACCTTCCCGGGGGCTGACGTAGAGGGGTCAGCTCAGGGCCTGGCACCCCAACCACACAGCCCCAGGCTCTCAAAGGCCTCCCCTCTCAGGCCCGGTACGCAAGGCATGTGCACTATTTCCCGCAGATCGGAGAACAACCAGGAAGCCGAAATTCAAAAGGACAGTCTACACTCATCTTTCTCTGGGATGCTCGTTACGAGGCTGTCAAAATGCACACTTTCATGAGTCAGCATGTGTTGTTATATGTCCATCAGGACCCTGGTGGGCTTAGAAAGCCCCCCTGGGGGGATCCTGCTCCCTCCACGCTGCCACGGCCTCCGGTCCAAGCAGGAGCCACCCCTCGGAGCTGCCGCTCCCCATCCACTCCTCCCACACTGCTCCGCTGGCCTTCTGTGTTCCGGGGTACAGCTCTCCTGAAAACACCCTTGTACCTAGGAGGCTCACTCTGCTCAAACGAAATCTGGACAAGTGCTCTAGTGTGGACCCCGGCCTTTCACAGGACTCCCACGACGTCACAGGGCAGCGGAGGCGTGGCCACGCCTCTCTTTTCCTTTTTCTTTTGGGGGGGGGGGGAGGAAAAGTATCCTAGCATACTAAAGAACTTTTAAAAGTCATTGATAAGACTCATTAATGTATCAAAATGTCACCTACTCAATGTGAACCATTAAAAATTATTAGTACAAGTTTTAGTAGAAATAGTCATTAAAGTGTAGAAATATCACAAGAAATATCAAGCAGAAATCTCCATCACCTTGGAGTGTACTGTCAGCCCCGCCCCCTGCTCCAACCGCTCAGGGCAGCTCGCGTGTGCCCTGGTCCCAAGGCACAGGTCAAAGCCCAAACCACAGCACACACAGGCGGTGTTGGCAGAGAACTGACTTCACCCAAACATTTGAAGACTATTAGGGATGTGATGAGTAATAGAAATTATAGTCAAATGAGAGACACACTTACAGGGCAGAAGACACACGCTCTATTTGTAAAACACTACGTTTTCAGCTGTGCCCTTGTCATCTCGGAAGCACTTGCATTTCTTCTCCTCTGCAACTCGGGGCAAGGCATCGGCTAGGATTACTAAGACAGCGTGGCAGCATGCAGCCGCCTCTCAGGACAGTAGCATGCTCCAGCAAGAGGGAGCGGTCTGGGCACCTGACAACTTAATCAAGCCAGAGAAACCGGGGGAGAGGCCACACAGCCACAGCTTTGGGGTTATCTGGCCGAGTTTTTTGCCTTCTAATCACTTGGCAGAGGATGGGGTTTAGTACAGGTACCTTACAGGAACCTTGTTAAGTAACTTGGAGCATAGCTGGTTCTGTGGAAATCATGTTTAAAAAAAAGTACGGGGAAGTGGAGCAGTGGAAATGGAATTAGAAGTAATAAAACTAGGTGCATGACGAGATTTAGAGCTCATCTTTCCTTTATCCTCAGTCAGGCGGACAGCCCACCTGCCCACCAGCATGCGTAAGTGGCAGAGGCTGAGACCTGGCCCTTGAATCCTCTGAATAAGGAAGATACAGCTATTCAGGGAGCTGGAGGGATGAGGGCACCGGAGCTTGCCAGCATGCAGGCAACAGCACATGCCCGCTGCTTACGTGGGAGTCCATGTAGCTAGACTAGTGTGTCTGTCTGGGGGTGCCTCTCTCTCTCACTGTGAGCCTCATTGAGCAGGTCGCTTCTGTCCCTGGGCCCAGCTAAAACTGAGATGGCTTTCAGATTAAATATTATGCTCCACTGTATATACGCACCAACAACGTGCAAACAACTGTATCTACTTGATGAATTCACGAATAATTCTGTCAAATTAACCAATAGGCTAAAACCACATCCTGGTAGTTTTGAGAAGAAATTGCTAAGTGTGACCATTTCTGCATTTCCTAACTGAAGGTAAAATATGATCTCTCTAAAAAAGGAGACACTGGGATAAGCACGCCACGTGCCTTCCAGTCACTTGGCAGAGGATGGGGTTTAGTACAGGTACCTTACAGGAACCTTGTTAAGTAACTTGGAGCATGAGTGAATGGATAACATTTGTTATGTGTAGGTAACGGTAGGGAGGGTAAGTTTTCAAAAAGTCTCTCATGTTGTTTTTTGGGGGCCTAGTCCACAAGATGTTAAGTGTTTCATTGAAGGAAGCCAAGGCCACAGGAGTTGTTCTGCCTTTGAAACTCAAGAGGATGAGTAGTTTGTCTCTTCTCCACAAGCAGCATCAACGGGGGCATAAATGACATGGTCATTTCCCCTCTGTCTCCCAGGAGGAAGGGGGAGGGGTGGCCAGGTCAGAGTGCAATCTCTGACCAGCTCAGGGTTTGCCAGGTATTTCTTTTTCCACGTTTGAGATCCACAAGTCGCATTCTCTTCAGAGGGCATTTCCAGTAGTCATCTTCACTTTTCTACATATGGTCTTTCTTTCTCTAAGTTATTCTTGCTGAATTGCGAACAGTAAGAAAAGACTTCCATAAATCAAGTCTGCGAAATCTCCTCTACCGTTGATAAAAAAAAAAAAAAAGTCAGGGAGAAGACTTGTAAACATGAGACATAAAAACACGCTTTCCTGATGCTAAAATCTTTCAGTCACGTGAATCCACTCATGGGAACACATTAAAAAAAATGCCTGAGATAAATACTGTTGTACTTAGGACCATTTTTTTTTGTACTGCAAATATGAACATAGGTAGTGTGGTGTAAGTGCATATCTAATCTAAGTGTGAAAAATATTTTCATTGCATTGAGAACAGTCACTGTTAACTGAATGCAACAACAAAAAGAGGGAAAAAAGAGCATGCAGACCCGAGGGAATTACCAAATCAATTAACAAGTAATTCAGGAACTAATTTCTATATTGCCTCTTAGCACAAAATTGTATCTTTAATTTCTCCTGCAATAAGCATCTCTGTGATGGTTTTAACACACACACTGATGCTGTAAATGAGTTTACAAGTATCTCTTTTTGATTGGCTAGACAACATTATTTCTTCACAGTTCAATGCTACTGGAGCCGAGTGTGCTGAAATATTTAATTATACTGGTAGCTACCAGTTACCAATTTGCAAGATCCACAGCGAGTACAGTACATTTTAAAGAACTAGTAATCAACTAATTAAAACCACAGTGAATTCCACCTACTTCAATTACAAATAAGCGCTGCTGAATACTCGTAGAGGATTTCTGCATCAGGGAAGGGACCCTGCCAGAGGCATTGCTCTGCCCTGAAGCCCCACGCGCTCATGCTTCCGCAGCTGACCTCAAGGGTCACCTGTGCTGCCTGGGTTGAAATGTAACTCATAAAGTCACATGGGAAGGCCCGAGGCAGGTGGGGCCATTTCATGTGAAGACCACAGGTTTCTGGAATAAGCAGACCTCCGTTTGAAGCTTTATGTCTCTGGCTTTAGGAAGGCACCCAAGGTGAGCCTCAGTTTTCTCATCTGTAAAATGCAAAGAATAAAACTGCTTTCCTTACAGGGCTGCTGGGGAACCCAGGAGGCTGCTTGATAAGACTCGCGCACAAAACAGGCTTGTGCTCACCCTAGGGAGCCAGGCTGACAACGGAGCACAGATCACAGATCTGGCAACCAATAAAACACCGTAGAGTCATTAAAATCTGTGACGACATAGTAAAAAGTTCCCAGTGAGTGAATTTATGAATATGAAGACATTGATTTAGAGGGGCTCTGAAAAAGAGAGTATGAATCACCCCAAATGAGAATAGGTAAGTTTTAAAAGACAGCTGTTTTCTACAATGATTTTGGGTCAGTGACAAAGATTTTACCAAGGTGTTTTTTTTTTTCTTTTTTTTTGGTCGGTCATGGGGCTTGAATTCTGGGCCTGGGTGCTGTCCCTGTGCTCTTCAGCTCAAGGTGAGCGCTCTACCTCTTGAGCCACAGCACCACTTGCGGTTTTCTAGTGGCTTTTTGGAGATCAGAGTCTCACAGACTTTTCTGCCTGGGCTGGCTTTGAACAGAGATCCTCAGATCTCAGCCTCCTGAGTAGCTAGGATTACAGGCATGAGCCTCTGGCGCCCAGCTCAAGGTGTTTGTTTTTAAGCGATCACTTTTGTGTAATCTGAATAGAGCATCTTACATGCAAATTAAACCCAGAAAATGATGAATAAAAATTATACTATGTTTTAAAGTATAATGCACAGTGCAACTTCTCCAACATAACCTATTCTTAGACAAACAAGACTTTGTTTGGGGGAAAAATAAAGTTTATTAACCTTCTCTTCTTATTGCTACTTCTACCACAAGCATCACCATTACGTCTTCTGTCCCCTCCTTCCCTGCTGGGCAGGTGGGAGCCACCACACCTGAGCCTGCCCCAGAGGAAGCCAGGGAGAGGACACGTGGCGGACGAGGAAGCCAGACCCCAAGACAAAGCAAGGTGTGGAGTGTCATGGAGGGAAGACTCGCCAGGCCTAAGGCAAGCCTTATCAGAACAGAGGGGATTTGACCAGGGCGCAGAGAATTGGGGGATCTGGGCTATCACAGACACTGAGCAGTAGAAAAAGGGATGAATCCCAAGTCAGGGGATGCAACAGCACAGGCCCCAGCCCAGCATCACCAGGGAGCAAGGACATGTGACCCACTGAGACCAACCCTGACCTGTCCAAGCAGCCTCAGGCCCACAGCGGCTCCTGGCATGTGATGGTCCGGGTGACAAGACAGTCTCCCACCTAACACACCATGTTCCACTGCCGTCCCCAAGCAGAATGCACTTTACATTTGATCTAAGTCCAGCAGTAAGACTGTCATGAGCACTCAGTGCTCAGCAACGTGAGCACAGACTGAATGGGGTGGGGGGAAGCAAAAGAACACTTTAGCACACATCCCTGTACAGTTCTGCAATGGTGACCATATACCTGAGGTGGGTGGAGAATTAAATGTGGAATCATATGTGAATTCTATGTGGAAGCTAGATCTAAAATACAAACATGCACGATAACATACACAGAGTTCCATGCATATACACACAAAGTGAATAAAGGAGGGCATATTTACAGAAGGAATCTAAAGGCATAATTCCTCTGAACAACTAATACATTATTTGTCAAAATGAATACTGGGAAGTGGAAACACGTTTTGAGGGGGGACAAGGGTGAGCAAATGTAGTCATTACAGCCAGTGCACATCATCTACAAAGTGAGCTTCGTAACTTGAGGGGAGGGATAGATGGGGGGAAATGGGAGAGGTGTCAGGGGTAACAACTGTGCTCATACATAACTTTAGGAACTGTAACCTCCTGTACTACTGAATAACAACAATAGCACTGCATGTGCAGTGAGCACGTGGCACGCACTGCCAGATCTCACGAGGCAGCTGGGCTGATTCTCACTGCACTCCGAGCAGAGATGGGGATAAACACAGGAGGGGAGGGTCTGCCTGACACAGGATGTCCTTAAAACATTTAGTGGTTTTTTTAAAAATAAATTTCCATTGTCACCAGCCTATAGACATTATCAGTAAGTACTTCACAAGAAGTGTACTAAACTACAAATACAGTCTCCAAACAACCTCTTTAGTGCTTATTGTACAATCTTTCACCAAACTTCTACATATTTAATTATAGTTGTCTTTTTTTTTGTCAGTCATGGGGCTTGAACTTTGAGCCTGGGCGCTGTCCCTGCACTCTTCAGCTCAAGGTGAGTGCTCTACCGCTTGAGCCACAGTAGCACTTCTGGTTTTCTGTTGGTTTATTGAAGGTAAGAGTCTCACGGACTTTCCTGCCTGGGCTGGCTTTGAACTGTGATCCTCAGATCTCAGCCTCCTGAGTAGCTAGAGTGACAGGTGTGAGCCACCTGCACCCAGCAGTTGTCATCTTTTGTACCAAGGGAAAATGGTGTTCTCAGTTTCATAACTTGGCCCTTAGTGAGTTGATTGAAGACAAATTTCCTTGTAAGACAGCAAATGTGTGTTTGCTACGACAGGATTAAAATGTCTCTGTCCTTCCTGAAAAGCCAGGAAGGAAGACATCGTAAGGTGCAAACTTCCCGGGACTTCTGGAGCAGACCACAGGAAAAAGCCGCCATCGAGGGAGCATGAGTGTGCCCGGGCACAGCAGGCGAGAGTGCAGGCTTCGCCGAGAGCGCGGCTGTGGGGGGCAGGAGGCTGAGGGCCACGCCACACGCTCGGGACCCATTACTGCTGTCTGCAAATAAGCATGGAATGCTGAGGACAGAGCTGAGGGGTCCCCTCTCCCTGGGGCATGGGGCAGGAGTTAAGCATTATTTAGTACTGTGAAGTGCTACAACCCCTCTAACGCTTTCAGTGAGTGGTTAAAACTCAAAAATAGACCATTTGATAGGCCCTTCCTTATACCTGGCATACTTGGGAAGGGGACTGTCAGCCAAGAAGCCCCTTGGCTGGTGACTGGCCAGACTGTCCTCATGGCCATCTACTGTTTGGGGCCCTTCACTCTGTGAATACACTGCAGCCACAGGGAGCCACTACAAGGCCGGCTGGAGACAGGCGCTTGACAGCCAGTCTGGCCTTACAAAGCAGCACTCTAAGTCTTTCCATTTATATTAAGTGAAGTAAGCCAGGCCCAAAAAAACATAGGTCCCATGGTTTCCCTTATTTGCAATATCTAGTATATATATGAGTCAAGCAGAAAAGGTCACATAAGGTAATGTTAGGAAAATGAACCCTAAGATATGTATTTAAATGGTTTTTTTTCTTTCATGCATTTGTTTCTAAAGCATTTATAAGATTATTTCTTTGTTGCTTTGTATGTCCCTCCCCCACGGTATAACCCGTGCCTTCACTATATTAGATGTCGGTATAATTTGTGGAGGGGAAGGGGAAAAAACAAGTCATTTAAATAAGGATACAGGTGGACCCGTTGCAACAATGAGAAGTACAAGTTGGGGGGGGGAGGCTGGGAAGGGATGGGAAGGGTAAACAAAGGAGGAGGCTACAATGCTTGATAAGAAATGTACTCACTATCTTGCCCATGTAATTGTAACCCCTCTGTACACTATTTTCACAATAAAAAACAAAAAAACAAAGCAGCACTCTAAGCTGGACAAGCCTGGGGGAAGTCTAGGTGACCCTGGTTACCACGCAGCTATTCTCGCTCAGGCCAGAGGGGGAGTACTTTCTCGGATGGCCCTGCAGAAGGCAGGGATTGGTGGCAAATGCACATGGCCATTTGCATAGGGGCGGTGATTGGTGCACTCTTGCCACACCCCCTTCCTGGGTATATAAGCAGACTATTCTGCTTACATTCTGAGTTAGCCAGGAGATTACCTTGCTGTGCTGCTCCTTGCCCAACAACAGACTTATCTGGAGTGGTCATTATCACTGGAAAGGAGAGAGGAATGGCAGCTGTGGTGGCTGCACTAATGCCACCAGAGTTGGTGGCCACTTCTAGGGCGACTTGGGGTCAGAGCAGTGGGGAACTGGGGTGACAGAAATGAGAGTGACTGCAGGGCCCTAGTCTAGAAGAGTTCTAAGGAGCCACCAAACCTTCAGGGCTGAGGGTCCTGACATGGAATGCCCAAGTGCTGAAAGACTAGGTACTGTAAGGCCCAAGTATCCTATGACATTAGCTGGTGCTGACTGACACTAGCTGAGCTGCTACTGTTCTCTGCTACGGAGAGCTGAGAGATACTCCTGAGTGTTGGGACCACGGGCAATTAAAGCCCAAAGCACTCAGCCTCTAACCTGAGCACCTACAGCTACAAATCTCTGGTCCCTGGATCCTAGAGTCCTAGGTCTCTAGTTCTCAGGACTAGGCCTCTGAGTATGTCAGCCCAGCCCATAACCCTTTGGCATTTAAGGACACATCTGCCAACACTAGGAGAGCTGCCCCTCGCCCCAGGTGACCTGGCTTTGTGAACTCTATTCTCAAACAACAACACTCAGCTCGGGAGAAGTCTACATCTATAGTGTAAGTGGAGAAACCACTTTATGTGGCAAGTAATAAGGGCTGCAGAAATGAAGTGTGAGTTCCATTGTGACTTTCTCAGGAGTTGTGACAGACCTCTGGCTTCCATGCAGAATCTGCAGCTATGCCTGTGTTGGAGTCTAACCTAGGGCCTGAGGCCTCATGGTTGACATGGAGTCTCCATGCTCTTGTCACAGCTTGCCTTCAGTAAGGGGGTGATACCTGAGCACCATCTTTTATAGCATAAATGAATTAAGAATGAAGGAAGGGGTAACACTGACCAAGAAGAAGCACTGTACTCACAATCTGACTTATGGAACTGTAACACATTCGTACAACTATTTAATAATAATAATAGTAAGAGTGATAGTAGTAGTAACCACTTGAACATTACAGCCATTACCACAGGACACTGTCATACAACTAAATTCTTTTTTCTCTGCTTTTTGTTTTGGAAGGCCAGAGGGAAGCGATAATTGATAAACCAAAGAATTGAGGGCAACACTGAGTCAACATCCTTTTCCTGGATATGCCCAGCTCTAGGCCTGACATGTGACCACACCCCTGAGGAGCCACCTTTGCTTTCCAAAGCCAGCCCAACGGAGGTCTCTGGTGAACAGGAAGACCTGGTGCGGGATGAACCTACTGTATTCAGTAGGACCCGGGCGCCTCATTTCAAAGGGAAATAGTGGCACGTGCTGCTTATAACAAGCACATGTTTTGAGAGATGAAGTACTAATTGATTTTTGTGTATACAGAGTACACTTATATACAATTGGTTGTAGCACTAAGTGGTATAATCTCACGAGAACTGAAGCAGCATTACACAGCATGACTCGTTCACTAGCTTCAGAAAGCTGCAGTAGAAGCCCTCAAGTCAGCATAGTCTGAATTGCATATGTTTCTTATGAACTAGATGGAGCTTTCTACACACTCTGGACTCCCTCCATGTTGGGTAGGCATGCACCAGCCTTCCTTGCAACCCTGGGAAGACAGACACATGGTCCTCAAAGTCACACGGTCCTGTGCCTCCATCGCAGGTCTATTAACAGCTGTGTGTTAAGGGCTGAACTGTGCTCCCCAAGGACCAGGTGCCTAAGCCTTCAGCTCCCCCTTTTTGTCTCTAAGGTGAACAAGGTCATCCTAATTCAACAGGGTGATGTCCTTAAGAGAAGAGGCTGCTGTGAACCAACCCAGGAGCCACACAGGGAGCCGTGCAGCCCAGGGAGGGCGGCAGCTCTCAGGGCACCGGGATGCACCTGCCTGCTTCTGGAGATCTATCTACGTGGGCTCCCACTGCCCAAGCAGCGCTGACCTGCCATGTGGGCAATCTGTGGCGTTCCTGGCCCACCTTCCGTTCCCCTGGGCCTCCCACCAGTGCACGGTGCCCGTGGAGGCCCTGGAGGACTTGGGAGGACATAGCCGGACGGCTCCCTCATATGCCAAGGAGGCAGCTTCGGAATTCACTCTCTCCGCGTTTCTGAGGAGGGCCACACCAGGGCGTGTTTCTAAGATCTCTATAAAGATCTAGCTCGGTGTTCGTCTGTTCCCTGTGACAAGGCCTGTGGTGGCGGACAGCAGTGTGCCTTCAGCATAAATCACAGGTGGTTTTCACTCCACCTGTGCGGCCCGGCACAGCCATGTGGGAAGCCAGGTTCCAGAGGAGCGGGTCAGGCCTGCGCCAGCAGGGCGAGAGGCTCCTCTCACTTGGTTACAATCCCCTCTTTCTATCCGATGGCGTCACTACTACGCAGCTTAAGACTGGCTCAGGGCAGGTGGTGGTGCAGAATGCATCCACCACACCAGGTCTGCCCCTGCCAGCCGGGGAGGGGGGCCCCACATGACTTCTGAGAAAGGGCTTCTACTGGGCGGACTCTACCCTAGTCGGCCATAACACCTGCCATCAAGGTTACAATTAAGACTTGAAAAGATTCTGAATACACCAACTTCCTTTGGTATGTCCACAAGTCTCATGAAAGCAGGTCTGCTCTGGCGGACGAGTTCAAGCAGACCCTGCAGACCCCAGGGCCGGAAGTGGCAGGACGAGACCACGTGAGCAGGGGCAGTGGCGGAGGGGCTGGGCCTTCCCACGTCACTGTCCTTCTGACGCGTTTCTCACTGCCAACTCCAGCACAAAACTTCCCAAATTGGCTGATGCCTACGAATCTCCTCAGAGCTCACTAGGAAGTCCGCCCTGCCAAGGCTGAGGCAGCCTCTGGTGAGCCCAGTCTGGCCCTTGTTCTTCCTGCATTTCTCATGACCAGCCAACCCCAGGCACGCCAAGCCCTCGACTCACTCTGAGCCCAGCTAGGCAGAGGAGACCCCCCTACTCCCAAACAAAGCTTCAGACAGCAAACACAATATTTTTTTTAACTCTTTGAAACCTCTGGGACAGCATGCACTTTCAAAAGATGTCATGAGGAGGTTTTGTTTGTTTCTTCTAGGAACTAAAATACACTTGCAATTGTGGAAGCAAAGAGATAAACTGATCGGCCTTTCTTTTGGGGTTTTGTTTCTTCAACTCTGATCTGCCTGAGGGGAGGTGGGCGGTGGTCTGTGTCTCACAGCGAGAGTGCGGCCGGGGCGGGAGGACGCGGCCAGACGCTGGCCTGGAACCTGCAGAGCGGGAGGAGGCCGGGGCTTAGGACTGTGTATCTGTACTCAAATATAGAGATTAAAAAATGCTAAAGAGAAAGAAAGAAAGGAGAGCACACAGCTGCTGGCCCCCAAACAGACCTCCCATCTGCCACCCACGATTTGCATGTCACCTTCTCCGGGCTCATTTGTACTTCATTAACTGCCATTGACTTAACAAGATTTATGCAAATGACACCATAGGAGCTCCCTAACTCCCACTGCAATCAAGTGATTATGTATGTACAACTCTCCACAGCAATGAAAAATTAATACGTGACAAGCCCACTCGCCACCGAGCGGGCCTCTGGCTTTTATTTTTCTTGCTTTGCTTTTTAATTTTTATTCCAATAGACCTTATCTTATTAGTAAGAAAGGAAGCAGGACTCTGAACCAGCCTCCTCCAGAACAACAAAGGCGAGGCGGCCCCAGACTCAGGAGAAATGACACTGTTCCAGAAAACAAGTCCCACTGTTGGCGAGACATCTTCAATTGGGAGGAACGAAAGAAAGGTGTGAAGTCACTGAGAGCTGACTCCGGCTCACTCCAGCACTGGGGCAAAGTCTAGGTTCTCACAATGAATAAGCTGTGAAACCCAAGTTGAAAAGGGTTAGAACAACCCACCCGAGCATGTCTGACCCTCACAAACAGGCATTCGGTTGGCGCGAGTGACCCCAAATCACAACGAGATTCCTGCATATGCAGGGATCAGAACGAGGGCCAGCCCAAAAGTGGTGGCCATTCCCAACCGCAGGAAGGCTGCAGAATTTCTGACGTGACTCCTCTGCCCCCAGCAGAGCACCCATCGGCCAGTGTGCAGGGCTCCAACTATGCAGGCTGTGGCTTGACCACAGGCTGTGAGTTAAAACAAACACTGCTGCTGCGGAGGGGCAGGGACAGGGAAGGAGGTGGGAAGGGGCAGCGAGCTCTCCACCGAGAGAAGAGGCTGTGCTGGGCGGCCCGGGGAGGCCAGCTACAGCTGCTAGGACCACAGCCTGAGACAGGCCCCCCCTCCACAGGCACGGAACGCTTTTGCCCGAGGTCAAGTTCACACAGATCAAGCACACTTCGCTGCTAACGATGCTTTTCCCAGGCTTTGGTCATTAGAAGGTGAGAAGAACACAGATGTGGGCACAACAGCCTGGTCCAAACCAGAACCCCACGACTTTCCACTCAGCCTGGTCTTGAGCCTTCACCCCCTCAGGATAAGGATGGTGCCACTGCCCCAAACGTGCACTTCCTGGGGTTAAATGAGGCGCTGTGTGGGAAGGATGTAGATAACAAGCACTTATTTAGTCATTCATCTTTTCAACAGATCAGTCTGTCTGGGCTTCTAGATCATGCCGGCAGGGACTACAGGCCTCTCCATTCATTTCCAGATTGAAGCCATCAGGGAAGGGGAGTCGGGGATGGGTTTCCACCACATTCCTTTAGACAGGCAGGCACACGGGGGCTTAGGACCACCTGCAGCCCTCACCTCAATCTGCTGGGTACACAGAAAGGCTCTGAGCAGGGTGAGCAGAACATTCCAGTCTTGCTGGAGTAGAGATGTTCTCTGTGTACACTCCACATCTGAGCGTCTCAAGCACTCAGACACCCTCCAGACACCCACACTGTGGGTGAGGACTCGGGTCTGGAGCAGCACACTAGGACCGTGCCAGGTACCACACTGGGGTTGCTTGTGGGACACAAGGGGTTCTCAGGAGTCACAGAGAAATCAAATCATGATTTAGGTTTCAACAAGATTATTTTCAACATTTACAAGGGAAAAGCTTCCACAGGTTAGACAGCACTCATTTTACACTTGATGGTCAATTTCAACCTGTGCACATACTCAAAGCCTAGCCGGTGAAGCCAGCTCCCTCCACAGACGAGCAAAGACTAGTCTGCTTGGTTGTGCACATGGCCTCTTACAGGGCAAAGAGCTCTCCCACCCACGCTCTGTGTACAGGAATGATGGAGACCCATCTCTATGGCGATCTGTAAGTCCTCCTCAAAGCCAATGTCCCAGAGCACTAGTCATTCAGGTGAAAAACAGTTCAATGACTTTTATCATGGAGGTGGCAGAACATCTGTAGTATAAAAATTATACATTAGAATTACATAACATAGACAGTTAGGTTGTAATTAACCCAGCTACCATGCATGGACTTCTACAGAATTGTGAAAATCCCACCGGCAAGGTGGGAGGTGATTTTTTATTTTGCTTTTAAATACATGGAAGAAGAGGATTTCTCTTGGCATTGCTATGTGCTGATCCACGCATTCATTATCCGGTATTGGAGCACTGGCCAGGACAGCGGCACAACCAACAGAACACATCTAGGCCTCCCCCACCTCCTGAGAGTGCAGGAACTCACAGACCCACGCAGGTCTGCAGCTGAGGTCGGGCAGCAGCAGCGCTGGGCGTCTCAGCAAACCCTGTGTACTCCCTCTGCAAGACACCTTGCTACTAGGAAACCCCTTCATTGTTTCAAAGGAGTGAAGCCTGCATTGCTGGAATGAGCTGGCTGTATCTGCCGAACAGATTCTGCCCCCCCTTTAAAAGGTAGCCTGAGCCCACACGTGCTCCCAGAGGTTGAGCAATGCTGCCTGGCAGCCACAGACAAGGACTGAACACAGGGAGACCAACCAGGGGAACGCACGGGCTGGTAGCACCATCCGTGGAGACAATGCTGTCTCTGGCCCACAGGGCTTTCCCCCGCTCAGATGGAACACACCAAAATCAACCAGCTTTCTTTAACAAACTAAAAGATCGTATTTCCAGAAGCCCCAGTGTGGGTCCCGAACCATTATTATTATTCTGCTCCAAGACACAGCATCAAAATACATCACATATGAATTCCAGTGTTTCTTACTTGAAGACACTGAAGTAATTTAGTTCTCAGTTTCTGGGCTAATGAAAACCTATTTCAGGCTAGCAACCTAGGCCAAAACAAATGCTTGAATTCGAGTCCTGTTGTGTAATGAGGAAGTTTAATTAAGGCCCCACATTACGGCTGTAAGCGTTCCTTTATATAATAAGGTCTAAATGAAACTGAACCTAATCAAAGTTACGATTCCTTCATTAGCAGATTACAAACAAGAGCGCACAGCTGACACGCCGGCTATGATTATCACAACTAATTGCCTCGTTGTTACAGACCAGCCTGAAACAGTGTTCAGATGTCCGTCTGCGAGAGCAAATTAGGGCCACGTCGGGCCATTCCTGTGATCACAAGGGGCTCTTGTAGTGCGATCTGATTTACCCCTGTCGCCTGGCGGCCAGCGGCCCAATCAAAGCCACGCTACAAAGACAGCCTTTGAAGCCAGCGCAGCCTGGAAACACACTCCATATGCAGGCGGGCAGACTGCACTTCATTAGATCTGTTGTCACATTTCCCTCTTCTTATTCTAATGATCCTATTTTAATACTCATAGGAACCCCTTCTAATTGATGTCAAGTGAGTGACTTCTACATTCATCAACAGAACACATCAAACAAACCCCGGTGCCCGAGCCAGCCTCATCTCGGGCTGACCTGAGGTGTGGCTCTGGCGCCGGGCGCAGGGCAGGGAGGGGGGGACGCCGTGTACCTGTTTAATTGGGATGGCTCGGCCGCTCCCGATGCTGTCCGCGCGGCTCTCCAGGCCTTTCTTCTCTTTGTCTGGGTCGCTCCCTTTCCGAGACTGCAAAGCAAAGCAAAGTTAGCGTTTGGGTAAGGGCTGCAGCTCCCCCAGGGGCTTCTCCCCAGCCCCATCTGCCCACGGCCTGCCGGTGCGGATTTGGACCGCAGGTCTGGCACATATGTGCACATGCGTGTGTGCACACACGCACACACATCGTAGAAGCAGAGCGCCAGAAGTTTCTCTGCACTGACTCATCATTCTAAGGAGAATTTTCTAAAGTTTCCCCCTGACTTTCCACTGCAAAATTATCTTTTAATTCTTTTTTAAAGAGTTCAAAATTCAATTACTAGAAACCAATGGACCATCTAGGGAAGGAACGCCCAACAAGAAAACACATTCTCAAGCAGCCCAGGAGAAAGGAGCCCCTTGCTGCTTATTTGGAAAAGCGACGACATGAATGTAATATATTTAATTAATGTCTGAATGATTTTAAAAAAGCCTGCTAACTAGTCAGCTGTGCAACTTAATGGTACACTCTTGATTAGTATCAAGGTATAGGTAATGTTTCCTTTTATTGCTTCTGGATAGTAAGAAAAACAGTGATTTCAAAGTTAAACTACTGTGTCATGTTGCAAACCTCCCCGCCCCTGCCCCCCCACAAAACAAAGAGGAATATTGATATCGCTGTTTGAGAAAAATGCTAGCATTTGGGGACCATGAGCGGATCCATTGGATCGTCAAGTTCCCGAGCCAATTATCTTGGATGGATTGTTGATGTTACATGACTACCCCACTGTTGGGCACTGTGGGTGTGCAAGTGGGGGTGGGGGGTCTGCCTGAGCGCCAGCCCCGACCCCAGGTGCCCCGTCCAGGACAGCTGCAGGAAAGCCACAGTCTAAGCCCACATCTCCTGATGGCATGGGAAACCGTGAGCACAATGATTTTCTGACAGATTTATTTTATTATGAGAGGAAGATCTGAGACTCGTCCTCCTTAATAACGATGCTGACAAGTGACAACTTCACTCCATTACTTTTCAATGGGAACATTACTCACGCAATATTGAAAATGGAGAAACATTTTCATGTGCTTTTCAAATCTGTGATGATATATGAAATGGATAGACTTGATGGTGTCCAGGGCTACAGTGAACGGCTAATGAGATCCTGTTTCAAAGGCATGGGGAACGCAGCAGCTGATTCTTAAAAACAGTATGAAAGGGGCAGTGTCACAGGACACGGGGAAAAAACAAGGGCTGGCGGCACGGGCTTAGGATTCCAGCACAGGTGGCTGCCAAAACTGGCAGCCGACAGGCAGGAAGAGAGCTGTGATGCCAGCTCAGCTCCTGCCCTCCCAGGCTGTGGGTCTCCCGAGCAGCGGTGTTGATGAGAAAACACTTCATAGATGATTAGGGAAAGCTCACACGGATCCAACACCTGCTGTGTGCAGGCGAGGCGCTGAGCACCTTTTCCTCTGGGATGATAGAAGGCTAGCAGGACATGACCGGGGACGGAGCAAGTAACCTGTGGACACTTGCCAAGGACCGAAGCCCACAGCCTGCCGTGCAGGCTAGAGGGGAAACGTATTTATCAACCGCTCATTGTGAAGTTTAGTTACGATTTGATTTGAGGGCTTCCTTCTCTAGCTCTTAAATTAATCATGCACACTAAGAGATATACAGCAGCTCTCAGTTTTCTTCTCTCCACATCTTAAGTCTGTGGGACAGCTGGCATGAGATTGTAATTATAGAATAAATTTCAAAGCTCACGGTGATAACACTAAAAAAAGAGTTTTTTTTTAAATCAATAAAGAACATTAACAGTACTTTGGGAATTTTAACAATTCTAAATCTCTACATTCAGAAATCCATCTTCATTATTCTCTATTAACCAGAATAATTAACAAAACAAACATTAAAAAAAATTAACATCCTCCTCAAGGCAGCACATCTGCGCTCCACTGCTCTGTTCTCAGTCTCGGATTCCACGGAAGGCGGGAAGGAGCGGCCCCACGGCGTCACCGCACACAGCTGGACGCCAGCCACGGAGAGCTGAACCGCACGTGTGACCAGGGAAGACTTCACTACAAAAACAAAATTCGGATTTCCCGAATTCCGGTGGAAGAAGCCATAAAAGGGAAATTTCCAAGACAGCGCAGGAACACCCCGTTAGAGGATTTGCTCCACCGTAGGCCTATAACGCTTGGTCTGTATGGGCTCTGGCGGTCTCACTGAGACCCAACAACCAAATGACAACAAGTCCAGTGGATATTAAACACCCAGCACATACCAATTCCCAGGGAGGCCTCCTCACCTTCCTGCCCTGTTTGAAGACTACATCAGTAAATAAGCACACCCTCCCATCCATCCCTGCTGCGTTGGCCCTGGGCAGTCCTGAGAAGCAGGCAGTGTTTGGTACCCACTGCCGGCGGCCAGAATGACAGGACGTGTACACAGCCTGCCACACAGCATTAGAAAGGTGCTCAGATTTTGTCACACCCACTGGCAAAGTCAAGAGACTTCAGGCCTGAGAGTGACCACTCATGTCCACACACACTGAATACAGAGTTGAAAAGACTAAGGTGACATAGCCATCACCTGCTTCCTGTGTGAGAGGCCTGTGTCTCCCTGCGCTCAGGGACAGCTGCTGCCAGAGACCAGCCCATCCCAGAGCTTGCTTCTCCCCAGAACGGCAGGGGCTATGGTCTGGTGTACGTGCTGTGGCTGGCAACTGGGCTGTCTTTCTCTAGTAAACAACCATCCAAACAATCCTATTTATGCCATAGGCTGCGCTCTCCTGGTTTTATAGTGAGTAAGAGTGGCTCAGTGTTTAGTACAATCTTAGGGAACTGGTGTGTTTGGATCCATTTAAAGGAATGGCGTCACAGAAAGCTTTTCACAAACACCATGTAAATGACACCACTGTTAAGATGCCTGAAAATATGCGAAGTGATGCAATGTATAATATAAGGACCCTGGCTGGTTTAGAACATGAACTTTGACAGTAAGCAGCAAATTTGGGGGAGCATGGCACCCTGGAATAAGATGCAGAAGCCAGGCGCCGGTGGCTCACACCTGTCATCCTAGCTACTCAGGAGGCGCGTACTGAGGATCGTGGTTCAAAGCCAGCCCGAGCAGGTAAGTCTGTGAGACTCATCTCTAATAAACTACTCAGAAAAAGGCAGAACTGGCTCTGTGGCTCAAATGGTAGAGTGATAGCCTTGAACACAGAGAGGCTCAGAGAGAACCCAGGCCCCTCGGTACAAGCTCTGGGACAAAAAAAAAAGAAAAAAGAAAAAAATGCTGCAGAGTGGACTGGGAGAAGCACACAGAAGGGTGTACTGTCATTGAAAATAAGCGTATTTCTAAAGAGGGCAGCAGCAAAACACTCATATTTAATGATCTGCCCAGAAATATGCATGCATTATTAAATTCTTGGGTTATCCGAAAACATTTCCCAATAAAACATTTCAGCCACATTTAAACTGGATCTAAAAAAACTAAATCAATTGACCTAAAAACCTGTAATACATAACCAGTGATTAAATGGACAGCCTCTGGAAATTTTTTTCTTAAAGCAATGTTACTTTTCAAAGATACAAATAAGATGTAATTTAATTTTCAATTAGTAAAGTATAATTCCTATTGCAAATACAGCATGTAAGTTGCTATTTTTAAGAGTAATTTTAAGTATTAAAAATGTACACTTTGGGCTGGGAAGGTGGGTCAGTGATAAAGTGCTTGCCTTGCATGCATGAGCCCCTGGGTTCAATTCCTCAGCACCACATAAGCAAAAAGAAAAAAGCCAGAAGTGGCGCTGTGGCTCAAGTGGTAGAGCGCTAGCCTTGAGCTGAAGAGCTGAGGGACAGCACCCAAGAGTTCAGGCCCCACGACTGGATCCCCCCCCCCAAAAAAATGTGCACTTGAAGTATGTGATTTCATATTGTTTATGATTTACTTGTTAAATAAACGTACACATGCAAGCAAAACCAGCTGGGAGTTCAAATGTTGGCTGGGAGTTATCCGTCCACTCTGTAAAGGAGGACAGGGTGGAAGGGAAAGGTAATGTGTGTTCTGATTACCAGTGACTCTTTGTGATGTGCCAATGAACCCCAAGCCAGCACCCCTGCCTAGCACAGAACTGTCTTAGGCTGTGCAAATCGTCACTAAGAGAGTTCACGTGTGGCACAGTCAGCCTATTCTAGACATTTCTAAATAAATACACACATGGACAATTTAGGCCAATAGTTACCAGGATGAGAAGTCAACAGAATTTAACATTATTTAAGAAAAGGAACAAAGTGGTAGCAACAAGAACTTGGTTTCTTAATTGCTCAATTTCAAAAATTAATTTGCCTTCTTCCTATTCCCTGGGTGACGCTGACATCTAGTGGACTCAATGTTTTCAGGATCTTCAACTCAGAGGAACTTGGGCCTCCGGCGGCATCACCACCCACATCCTCTGGGGGAAGGTCAGACAAGGAACATCCTGAGGCCCAACCCAGCCAAGATGGCCCTGCCTGGGACTTGAGTTGACTTCTTCTTCAATGCTACAATACACACCGAACTGCAGCACTGGATTCCTTCATGAACCCAACTTTCTGATCCCATGAGTAACAGCCTGGCAGCTGGATTCAGTTCTGATATGCTTTATTCTCAAAATGTCTGTGGAGATGGAAGATGAGAATAGCCCATAACAAGGACGGGCCACAGGCAGGAAACTGCCAGGCACGGAACTTCCCTGCCTGTCCTGTCCAGGACGGCTCAGCCAGCAGGCGGCTTCTGCCTTGCGGTTCTCAGCCACACATCAGGGTGCCGAGTGCCCTCATCCGTCAAGCCAACCACTTTCTCTCGAATGTGGTTTACCCTGACATCAAGCATTCCACTAGATGTTGAGAAAACCAGGGCTCTCTGCAGAGTAGATGTTAAGAGAATTATTAACTGGGAGCTATTAATTTGATTCTTCCCAGCTTAACACGTTCTTCTCTGCAGGACAGCTGGACTCTTGTCTTCAGGCACACACCAGCTCCACAGCTGTCCTTTTAAGGGTGGGAACAGGGACATGCTGATGTCATCTTCATACTAGCTCTGTTTCAAAATAACTTCCTGTTTTTTATTTCTGAAGATGTGGTAAGATGTGGTTTGTTTGCTACCTGTCTCTTCTCATATGCCTAGCAGACATCATCAATCAATGCTGGACAGCTTTGCGGTGAAGTCCAGAATGTAAACAGAGCTGCGATCATGTGACTCAGGAGGAATTCCTTTCCTTCCTGGACTCACCAGCTCTGAGGAGCACATGCCACGTCATGACCAATGTCAATGCAAGGCAGATGTGGCCCTGGGGAAGTGGCTTCCTGACAGGGTGGCAGGGATACACCCAGGAACTCTTCTGTCCTCCACATGGACAGGTGGCCCTGGGCTGACCCTGCTCACTGCCTCTGCACCCGGGCAGAGGTGGCAGCTGGTTTTTCAGGACTACCGAGTCATGACTGAGTGCGCAGCATATTCTGAGGTGGCTGTCTCAGCTGAGACCCATACCTGGGGAGGTAGCAGCCAGGGTGACAGGAGCTTGACACAGCCTGGAAGCAGCTGCGGAGGCCAATGCTGTTACTCTAAGACAAAGGGGAGCGGGGGAGGGAGGGGTGTGCTGGTGTCCGCCGACCTGAGCAGTAGTGGCCATGCCGTGGAGACTGCTGCAAACCTGGGAGGAAAGGGTGGGGCGTGGGCAGACAGGGCAGACGCCCACCGCAACATACGGCCAGCTGCCATTCAAGAAGGATGGCCAGTTAGACGATAAATTCCAGCCACACTCTGGAGCCCTCCTTTTCACGCAAGACAGGAAGCCGGGAGCTTCTTTGTGTCTAAGTCAGCAGTAGCCAACAAAAAGGGTGAGGTCAAAGGCCTAAACAGAGCACCGCTGGGCTGGACATGTCTCTGTGGTCCTGGCTGGCCTGTGACTGGACTGGGTGCCTCCTTGTCCCTTTCTACCATGTCGCAACCCCGAATGTTGCCACATGCCCTTGGGGAGCAAAACCACTCTGGTGAAGAAGCACTGATTGGAAAGCATGTGCTCCTCGGAGCTGGTGAGTCCAGGAAGGAAAGGCATTCCTCCTGAGTCACAGGATCGCAGCGCTGCTTACATTCTGGGCTTCACTGCAAAGCTGTCCAGCATTGATTGGTGATGTCTGCTAGGCATATGGGAAAGACGGGTAGCAAACAAACCACATCTTCTATAGGTTAGGGACTCTCTGAATCTTAGGCCCCCGGGAGCTTTTGAAAACTCCTGCAGATTCTGGGTATCCAACTGCAGCCAGGGAACTTGTGCTGGAAGCCATGTGCCCAGCAGCACTTCCACCACCAAGGCAACTCCTCAGGCCCCGCACTCGGGGAAGCATGGCCCTCACCTCCACCCACAGGCAGATGCTCACACTTGGGGTCCTAGCGGACTCTGTGTGCCTCATCAGAGCGGCGTTACAGGGCATGCCTACTGCACAAAGTCTCAAGACCACAGAAGCTCCAAGTCAATAACCACCTGCTACAAACCCCTCACTCTTCAGCTTTGGCGCATGTGAGAAACTTCCATTCCTCTCAGGACCACACTCTTTGCAGTCACCTACGGGAATCAGTGCTGTTCTCATACAACCATCACTGAACATGGTGGCTGCCACATCAGTACCACCGAGGCCTCTGGGTGTCACCCGGGCCCATCCCGGGACCAACACTCACGGTGAACAGGTTGGAGCGGCGCTTAGACTGCTTCCGGACGGGTGTTGGAGTGCTGGCAGTGGGAGGGGCGTCGAGCCGCAGTTCCTTCTGGCTGGTGCTTGGGGTGGATGGGACGGAAGAGGAATAATCGCTTAAACTCCCACCTCCGTTACTTGTCTGCAATAATTAAAAACCAGGGTTTTACCAACAACACACTCGAGGAACATAGTTAGGTCACAACCCACATGGGGCCTCAGCCAGCAAGTTAACAAGTCATGCTGAGAGGCACGTGCAAGACAGGGCAGCCTTCACTGACTGCACCAGTAGTAAGGAGAACCAAGCACACACGGCCTCGGTCTAGAACATTCCATTCTCTCGGAGTTGCTTTGTCTGAGAAACATAATGTAGGAAAATGAAATCTCTCTTGTTGAACTTGAAACTTCCTGAGAGCTAAATTATAATTTCTTTTTCTTCTAAAACGAAGAGTCTTGCTAAACGGAATAGACTCCATGGTTCTTTAACTGCTCTACACTAGAGAGGGGGTGGTTCACGGGGAGAAAGACGGCTGGTGTTCTATAGTGAGGCCTTGGAGTCAGAGTGGAGGACACTGGTGTGCGGGCCGTGCATTTCTGGGCCTCAGCAGTAAATGCAGCAGGTCAGCCCGGGGCCATGCTACCAGATCTGCTTGCTGTGGCCTTTGAAAAAAAAGTGCCAAGAGAATGCTTGCGCAGGAAATGTTAATCACAAACCAAGTATGGGCAAAATAAAGCCAACAGCTTCCTTAATAGACTTCAAGTTGGGTTCTTCAAAGTGACAATTATTTCATTTGCTTCCAAGTAAATAATTTAGCAAAATGTTGCTATGGAAAGATAGCGACTTCCATAGGGCCCGAGGGAGATGGTAATTGTAACTGACTACTGCTACCAAATGGAAGCATAGAGCTGGATTAGTCGCTAAGATTTGCTCACAACTCTTCGACCCAGAAGCAAACCAGGACCAAGTGAAGAGCGGGGTGATTTAAATCAACAGTGGAGACAGTGGTGCACACCTGGACACCACCCCTGCCCACCGCCCATGCTAGCATGACTCATAACACAGGCAGCATGAAGGCACAAAGCACTAAAGAATGCCTCCCATAAAAAACACTTGGCCACAGCAATTTCTAAAGGAAATGCTAAGTCAATTACAAGCATGCTGCTATTTATAAAGTGGATATAGTCGGTCAACCTTAGCACTGCTCAGAACACTACGACGCCCTCAGAACCCTCGGCGCTCCGGTGCTCTGAGCGTCCGGCTACCTCACGCACCTGACTTATGTGCACGGCCGACACCTGTGCAGAACAGACGGAGGAGTGGCTGGGAGAGCTGGGTAAGGACTTGCAGGGGCCTATGGACAGCTGCTGCTTCTTCCTTGTGGCAACAATCTTCTGGGCGACTGTGGACAGAGACCAAACAGGTGACCGTGAGGACGGCTTCCAGGCACAAGCAGCACAGCAGAGACCCTTGGATAGCTATGAGACCTCCATTTCCTTCTTCCAGTGTGCTTTAGCTGCCATCGACCATCAGAATAAGTGACACTTCCCAATGCTCCCCCTTTCCTGCCCCAGTTGAGTGTGGCCCGCAGGCAAGCTCTGCCAACGGGACAAGACTGGAAGGGCCTTGTGGCAGCTTTCCGGAATCTTCCTCGGATGAGAGCTGCCCTTTGCCCATATCTTCCTTTTGTCCTGCATGTGCCTGAAATGCACACATCTGTCTCGGGCCCAGCAGCGATCTGGGACTCCTGGAGACGCGGGGATGGAAAGCACACTTGTCAAAAGCTGGCTGCAAAAGGGCCAGTCCCGGGCCCCGCCGGCCCCGGCAGCCCCATGCAGGCCATTTCCGAGCAATCGATGCGCCAACAAAGGATGGTTTCCAGTCATTTGGAGCAAGGATAGTTCCAAATTAAACAGGCAAACTAACTACTGTAAACACCTTTGAAAGCCAAAAATAGTTTTTGGGGATTCTCTTAAGAATGGCCCTGAACTCTATAGACAACGGGATAGAATTATTCACAAGAACAAGTTATTATATCAAAGATCTTTTAAAAAATGTAAACGTATTATCACATACACTTGACAGCTTATCTTAATCAATAAGAATCTAAATTCAACCAGCCATAACTTCTCTTGGCAAATAAGCTCACTGATAAAGCATATTAGATTTAATTGGAAAGGAAGTCAACGATTAGAAAACTCTTCCTACACCAATAGGTGTCACTACAGGAAAATAACTATAGTTTTTATTTGAACAAATGTGTCTTAGGGGAGCAGCTGTAATGAAGTTCAAAATTAAGTTCAATGCTACTCAATCGTCGGCTCTGCCCAGGCTGTGGCTCCTTCCAGAGACACCCGTGAGAGGGTTATCTCCCGGGCTGCGTTGGTAATGTGCATGGAGCCCACAAGGTGTTCACAGATCATTTCTTTTCTAAATGAACACAAGTTTATTAAGGACCTGGTTTGTCCACAGCTTATGGTTTCCATGTAAATGAATGATAGTATAAATATGATTAAGTGAAAACGCACTAGATAAAAAATGGCTCACAGAGATGAAGCAGCAGCTTCATTAGTTACATCCCACCTCCAATAGGCTTCTTATCATCCTGAAAGGAGGATATCAATTAATTTATCTTCCCGTAGTATATTGATCATAACCTTCATCAGCTAATCAGGTTTAAATTACAGAGGAATATCGCAGCACTCTGTCATTTCAAAACCATTGGCGTATTGATCAGGGGTCTTTGAAGACGTATATTAGAATATTTTAAAAATCATTACATGAACTCCAAAGTTAAAGTCTAAGGTCAGATTCCAGCAAAGTATGAGTCAGAGAGGTGCACTGAAATTCCAAAGACTAAAAAGTAAATTAACCTGAATGACTTCTGATTTCTTTCTTTTCTGTAAATAAGCAAAGAGGAGCCTTGAGGAGCATGGTAGTGCATTCTGATTTTACCCCGGCTCAGGGGTGCCATCCAGCCGATGACCACACTGGTGTTAATCGCTGGGCTCAGAGGCCACGCACGGACGCCAGGGTCAGGCACGGGCTTGGACAGCTTGCTATAAACGCGTCCCAAGCAGACCAAAGATTTGAGAGACTTTGAAGGGCAAGCCACATGGTATTAAAACCCCCACTTTACAACAGGTACCAATCAGTGTCTGTCTTCCCTATGTGGAGGCTAGGAGTGACGGCCAGGGTAGAGCATCTTCACAATGAAGATGCTCACCTGACCAAGGCCAAACTTCCATCTCTGGGAGGACTTGCTCTGCCACGTTAATCACAAAGCTGAAGTTTTAACATCCAACAACAGGCAGCATTTATTTTTATGTGGCTATGTTTTTCTCTGCCTTATTTCTCCATCACTTGTAGGTCCTTCCAACATTCATATACAAATGGTAAGAAAATGATGTACAAATTTTTTTCTAAGATGGAAATACTGCTTTGGAACCATCACACATAAAAACAGGAAGAACCTCAGTGAAGGATAGAAGTATTAGGAGGAAGAGAAGGGGGAGGGGAAGAAAGAGAGGAGAGGGAAAGAGAGGGGAGGAGAGGGGAAAAAAAGAGAAGGGGGGAGAGCAAAAGAGGGAGAGAGGGAAGGTCCCGAGGGGGCGGGCGTCCTCCCTCTGTCAGGAGAATGGAGATCTGCTCCAGACCCCCATTGCTCATGGCACTCACCCCTAAGTGCTGTCGCTGTCACCTGATTTTGTCCCAGGAAGCAAGTGGGTGAATGTCCAGCTGCCTTGTGCAAACATGTCCCTAAAAGCATCCATTGGGTAGGTAAAAACCAAAGTGACCCCTGTGATCCAGGACAGCACCCTGGTCCATGTGCACACGCTGCACAGAGCTCTGGGCGTGTCCACAAGAACACGGTGGGGAGCGGGGTGGACAGGCGAGCGTACGCCCCTCCCTGAACACTCACCTCAGGAGGGGAGGGGAGGCTTTCCTTTGCAAATAACACAACTCTTCAGTGTTAATAAACCCAAGAATATCGTGTGCTAGGGTGCAGCTAACAGCTATTGTCTCTCAAGAATTTAGTGACTATTTTTTGTCTCTATTTTGGTCATTCAACAGATGCATTACACATTTCACATCAATATACAACAAACATGGGTGTATATAAATGTGTACCTATGTGGGCCTATGAAAACTTGGAGAATGTGCAATCCTCGGCTTGGACAGCCCATGTGCTCTTGGACTTGGCAACCTGTCGGACTTTGCCACATGTATGAAGCTACGTCTGAAGTGGCATGAGCAGTAGGTATAGGAGATGTCTCCCCAGACCCATCTGCCTGGAGCTCCCCTTCCTCCTCTTCCTCCTCCACTGGCGCTTCTCCACAGTAACGATCTGGCTGCCATCTCTGTGCTATATGACACCCACAGCCCGGCCTGGGATCTTCCCACAGCCTCCGATCTCTCAATGCTGCTCCCCTCTATTTTCAACTCAGCTGACCACACAGCACCTGTCCCCCCAATACCTAAGACACAGGATGGCTGGCAAATGACAGATCAGGCCACCAGAGTCCTTGCCTGCTGCCACTTCCTGACCCAGGACCTCTCCCCTTCCACGCTGGTCGCTCAATCTCAGGAAGAGCCGGGACACAGCCCAGAGGCCAGCCACACCAAGGCAAATCCCATCCTGACCTGGTACTGTTCGCTCACTCTAGCGCTCAGGTTTTTCCTCTCTGCAAGGGCTGGTTTGACACTCTTGCTACCTCCCAACACGAGCGCCAGTATGGGCCCATCTCTTCTGGAATGCGCAGAAGCATCAGGTGAATGCCGGGTAGCAGAGGCCTCATGCTGGAGTGGTGGCAGGTGTGAGTCAAGCCCAGTCAGAGACAGACAATTCTGCAGGGAGACATTAAGGCCAGTAACCTGCTGCTTGGGAGCAATTCTGACTACAATGTTAGGTAAGAGTTCAATAACTTTAATAAAACAATATTCTAAACGTTTACAATTGCTTTTACTTGTGAAGGTCAACGTCAGCTGGCATGAAACGGAGCCCTAACTCTCCACACACACTGGAGTTTGTGTGTACGTGTGTGTGTGCATGGGAGTGATTACATACATATGCAGACAGTCTCACTCCGTATCCCAGGCTGGCCCCGAACTTGAGATCCTCCTGCCTCTGCCTCCAAAATGCTGAAGTTAGAGGTATGTGCTGCCATACCTGGTCACAAACCTACTTTAAAGAGCCTGAGAGTCACTGCCTACTTTGCCTCTACTTTCAGTGCTACCACCCATAGGTAATCTTTACCCTGTCTTCCACCAAAATGCTCTTCTTAAGAACCATGGAGTGGAGGGCAGGGGGGTCCCCCACAAACTCCATACATAACACCAATCGCAGACAGTAAATCTTCAGGAACAAATAGAAGAGCCCCTAATGTCTCCACTCAGTTTTACATTACAGAAGAGTGATCATTAAACTAGCTTATTAATTAAGAAGAAATTAATTACCAAATTATGTAGTTCTGAATGTGTGACTTAGGAGGAAAAAGAAATCTGAAGTGAATTTTTTCCCTTCATCATCCAAACTGCAGTGTCAATAAATGTGAGGGGAGGCAGGCATAGTAAGCCCGAGCCAGGGCCTCAGTGCGCTGTGTGCTGTTATCTGAGGTCCACACAGAAGAGCCAAGGATGGGGGAGGGGCGGCACATCCACTCAAAGCTCTGGGTGCCACGTGAAGCCATGGTGCTTCAGGACCATTTGGGAGGAGGAACCTGCAGCCCTGAGCAGCTGGGAAGTCTCAGCTAGACTGTGCTGCCCCCGGAGAATGGTCAGCCTAAGATGCGGGCACAGACCTTGACCTTGAGCTTTTACAAAGTGCTAGGTGGGGTGCCATCAGGGAGCATCAGTGGAGAGGAACAAGGTATGAGAAAGCAGGGAGAGGAATCTAGGAAGGGGAATGGAACCACAATTTAAGGATCTTGGATACCAGTGTGGCCACCATCCTTGAAGCCAAGTCGGAGGCACCAAAGCTGTTCAGAACAGGTGCCGTGACGCATGCTTTGGAAAGATACCTGGTGTGGGTAGATGCAAGTGAGGGCCGGGGGCTGTGACTGAGCTCCAGGAGCTGGGTCAGCTGGCTCTAGCACCCAGCTCCCACATGAGTGTTTTGAGATGTCAGTGTCTGAAGACGTGAGTCAGAGCTGTGAGCTGCTGCGCCAGTTCTGCATGGTGTCTGGCGGGTATGCTGACACATCTTTTGATGATTCAAAGCTACCAAAAGGAGCTTGACTAAGAGGACGGAAGCTCAGTGAGTCTCAGTTAAAGCCTGTTTCTTTAGCTTCTATGGGGTTGTCTCCCAGGTCTGCTGGGTCTGAAGGGAGTTCATTATCCTTGTTCTAGAACAGGCTTTCTGCTTTCCCAGACACTACTGTTAAGTCAGCTCTGCATCAGCCCTATCCCTTCCAACCGCCCAAAGCACTCTGAGGGATCTTAAAGGAAGTCCCTCCAACCTCCCCGTGTTTCCACAAAGCAAACATTTACACATCAGAAATAATTTCCCAGTTAGGAGAAAATATGAACAACGAAAGCAAAGCATCTGAGCAATAACAATGTCAAATTAGGTACATAAAAAGGAAATTCCTTCTCACCTTTGCTTTCTAGTTGCCAATAAAAACCCACTAAGAGCCAAGCACAGGGGCTCACACCTGTAATCCTGGCTACTCAGGAGGCTGAGATCTGAGGATCACAGTTCAAAGCCAGCCCAGGCAGGAAAGTCCGTGAGACTCTTATCTCCAATTAACCACCAGAAAACCAGAAGTGGCACTGTGGCTCAAAGTGGTAAAGTGCTAAACTTGAGCGAAAGAGCTCAGAGACAGCACTCAGGCCCTGAGTTCAAGCCCCATCCCATGACACACAAACAAACAAAGAAAATGAAAATGAAACAAAATAACATCTACTAAGAGGCTTTGGGCACAAACCAACTGCCACAGGTCCCTGTGTACCAAGTGAGCTGCTGGGAGGATGGCTTTGGTGTGAGGCTGCCCTGTGATGACTCCCCTTCCCTGCACATGTGTGTGTACATATGTATGCACGTGTGTGCATGTGCATGTATGTGACTTACATTGCTAGGATGGGAATCCAGCCCAGAGCCTGACCCATGCTATCCTATGTAAACACTCCTCCACTGAGCTAACTTCCAGCCCCCAAATATTTCAATTACATATGTCTTAAAGCAATCTTCACATCCAAGAAAGACCATGGTTAAAAAGCCATACTTTTGTGGGGCACCAGTGTTTCGTATCTGTACTTCCAGTTACTCAGGAGGCTGAGATCTGAGGATCATGGTTTGAAGAAAGCCTGGGAGACTCACCTCTATTTAACCACCAGAAAACTAGAAGTGGTGCTGTGGATCAATGTGACAAGAGCGTTAGCCTTCAATGCAACAGCTCAGGACAATGCAGGCCTGGCTCAAGCCCTATGACCAACAACAAAAAGCCACGCTTTAATTTCCTCTGGTGAATCAACTTTGTCCTGAAGTAATGAAGTCTGAATTCTTAATCTGAAATTCAGTTCTTGTCTGTATTCTTTTTATCTCGTTGTATTAAAACAAATTTATCTTCATTTATGTCGCAATTACCTATTAGGGTTGTTAATTTGCTGGAAATGAAGCTATTGTTTAATTGCTCCTATTAATCGGGGGATGTAAATGCCGACCGTAATAAACAGTTACCTTCAGGACGGAGCAAAGTCAAGGCTGCTGACATTGATTCTGCATTTCATAATGAAGGGGAGTTTCTATCCTGTCTAAGGAAGCTAGCTGGATTTCCCTTTACTTCAGAGAAAAAGTGACAGTATAAAGTATTTTTTAAAAAAATAACTAAAAAACCCACACTGAAACACATAGTTTGCCTTCACTATGTGTGACTCGATCCTCATTAAAGAAATGACTCATGCTGGGGGCATCAGCTACGCGCAGCACACCCGTTTGCATGTCTTCCCAGCACATGGGTGGACAGCGGGATGGCGGACAGGGGACAGTGGGGAGCGGGATGTGGACGGAGGGACTGTGGTCAGTGGGACAGTAGGCAGTGGGATGGTGGACAGGATGGTGGACAGAGGGACAGTGGATGGATGGCAGACAGCAGGATGGTGGACAGAGGCACAGTGGATGGATGGCAGACAGCAGGATGGTGGACGGAGGGACAGTGGATGGATGGCAGACAGCAGGATGGTGGACAGAGGGACAGTGGATGGATGGCAGACAGCAGGATGGTGGACAGAGGGATGGTGGATGGAGGGATGGTGGATGGAGGGATGGACAGAGGGATGGTGGATGGAGGGATGGCAGACAGCAGGATGGTGGACAGAGGGGCAGTGGACAGTGGGATGGTGGATGGAGAGATGGCGGACAGCAGGGTGTTGGACAGTTAGATGAGGACAGCAGAGTGGTGGACGGGGGCAGAGGGATGGTGGATGGAGGCACGGTGGACGGTACAGTGGGAGACAGCAGGACAGTGGGACAATGGAGAGACAGTGGGCAGAGGAACAGTGGACAGTATAAAGTGGGATGCAGGACAGCATGCCAGTAGACAGCAGGACAATGGACAATGGGACAACAGGCAGCAGGATGGTGGATGGAGGGATGGTGGACAGAGGGATGGTGGAGGGATGGTGGGCAGCAGGATGGTGGATGGAGGGATGGTGGACAGCGGGATAGTGGAGGGATGGTGGGCAGCAGGATGGTGGATGGATGGTGGACAGCAGGATAGTGGAGGGATGGTGGATAGTGGACAGCAGGATGGTGGATGGAGGGATGGTGGACAGCGGGATGGTGGATGGAGGGATGGTGGACAGCGGGATGGTGGACAGCGGGATGGTGGACAGCGGGATGGTGGACAGCGGGATGGTGGACAGCGGGATGGTGGATGGAGGGGTGGTGGACAGCGGGATGGTGGACAGCGGGATGGTGGATGGAGGGATGGTGGACAGCGGGATGGTGGACAGTGGGATGGTGGACAGCGGGATGGTGGACAGCGGGATGGTGGACAGCAGGATGGTGGAGGGAGGGATGGTGGACAGCAGGATGGTGGATGGAGGGATGGTGGACAGCAGGATAGTGGAGGGATGGTGGACAGCGGGATGGTGGACAGCGGGATGGTGGATGGAGGGATGGTGGACAGCGGGATGGTGGACAGTGGGATGGTGGATGGAGGGATGGTGGACAGCGGGATGGTGGATGGAGGGATGGTGGACAGCGGGATGGTGGACAGTGGGATGGTGGACAGCGGGATGGTGGACAGCGGGATGGTGGACAGCGGGATGGTGGATGGAGGGGTGGTGGACAGCGGGATGGTGGATGGAGGGGTGGTGGACAGCAGGATGGTGGACCGGGGATGCACAGTCCTGATAGTGCACTAGGGCTGCAGCCTGCGAAGGACACAGGAGCCCACACTGAGCCACAGATGGAGACTGTGGTTATCTCTCTGAGAAGCAGCTCGGCACACCTGCACTCAGGACTGCCCATGGCCAGCTAAGCACACCTCAGCAGTGGCTCTGCTTTGCTCGCGCTTTACCCTGACCCCCCGGTGAGGACGGGGTTGCCAGGGCTCCCTCTGAGACACCATCTCAGATTCCACAGGGTCTCTAGTATCAACAGAACTCCCCCCAGTCTGTCAGCTGTGAACGTTCTAAGGTGCACTAATGGCACTGATGGGCCAACCATTAACCACCTCCCTCCTCACCCCATCCTGCTCCTCCTTCGCACTCACCCCTGTGCTTTCTCCTTTTCTAACATGCCCAACACCTGTCCAAACCCCTCACAGAGCATGTAGCCCCTGACGTACGGTGCCAAGACTCAGAGCTGGTTTTCTTCTTAGCATACTTCTCCAACTGGGCACCTTCAAACCTGCCAGCAACAGGTCTCCATTCACCCCAGCAGAACTGCCAGCCCGAAGGACCTGTCCTGTGCCTGACACTCTGAATCTCTATGGTTTGCTGTGGGCCAACTCTAGCTCGTGCTACACTTTTCTGGGTATTTGCGGGGCTACGGAGCTGTGTAAAAACATGGCCCCTGTAAACTGCTCATCCCACTGGGGCAGGTCCCAACCATGAGGTTGGGTCAGATTCATGATTCCTACAAGGTCTGCCCCACCCATGGGGAGCACCACTAACACCAATGAGCTAGGAAGGCCCAAAATGCTCTCAGTTCTGTTCTTTGTCCCACAATGCTCTTGGCCATGCTCTTAGACCCACAATGCTCTTGGTCATGCTCTTTGTCCCACAATGTTCTTGGTCTTGCTCTTGGCTTTGCTCTAAGTCCCCACAATGTTCTTGGCCATGCTCTAGACGCTCTTAGCCTTGATCTAGAACACATGATGCTCTTGGCCTTGCTCTAGAACCATGATGCTCTTGGCCTTGCTCTAGGGCCCATGATGCTCTTGGTCTGGCTCTAGGGCCCATGATGCTCTTGGCCTTGCTCTAGGACCATGACACTCTTGGCCTTGCTCTAGGACCATGGTACTCTTGGCCTTGCTCTAGGGCCCATGATGCTCTTGGTCTTGCTTTTGGTCCTAGGCTGCTCTTGGCCTTGCTCTAGGACCATGGCGCTCTTGGCCTTGCTCTAGGACCATGGCACCCTTGGCCTTGCTCTAGGGCCCACGATGCTCTTGGTCTTGCTTTTGGTCCTAGGATACTCTTGGCCTTGCTCTAGGACCATGATGTGCTTGGCCTTGCTCTAGCTCCCAGGATGCTCTTGGTCTCTCTCTCCTGGCTCCACAGTGCTCTTGGCCATAATCTTGGTGAGAAATCAGTGTTCAACAAGGCCCCAAGGAAACTGGCAAGATGCTAAGTGGTCCTTGTTTATACAGAATTGGCAGCTTTTCCCTTTCATGTGTCAAAGAAAGCTTTTTTTTTTTTTTAAATCGGTGGTAGGGCCTGAACTCTGGGCCTGGGTGCTGTCCCTCAGCTTTTCAGCTCAACACTATTGCTCTACCACTTGAGCCACAGTGCCACTTCCAGCTTTTTCTGCTTATGTGGTGCTGAGGAATCGAATCCAGGGCCTCACGCATGCGAGGCAAGCTCTCTACCACAGAACCACCTTCCCAGCCCCTCAAAGAAAGCTCTTTAACTATACCTTTTAAGCATTGCTTGCTCCCTACCAGTGAATCCTTAGTTACATCACTGACCAGCTACCTTTGTGCCCAACAGACTTGCTGGAGATCACAGATTCCAGACAAAGAGAAATGGGGAGGCCAGCCAGGAGAATGCCTTCCCTGTCCAAGCATCCTGCCCGAGAGATCTTCATGCAACTTCCTGGCCTTGTTTTCCAAGGTCTTGGGGGGCAGCACTCATTAATCTGGGCTCCACACTGCAGACCTACTTCTCTTTAGCTGCCTTGAGTTCAGGCCATGCCCTAGCTCACTCAGGCCCATGTGCCAGGGGAAAGCTAACAGTGCCACCGAGAAAGGGTTAGAAAGAAGGCAGGAATCACGCACAAGAGGAGAACTTCAAGAAATTATAACTACTACTGCAGAGACACGAGAACATCACCTAACGCAGGAAAACATCCAGGCAGTCGGCTGAAATCTGGGGAAAGCATTTGCACCTGAGCGCAGACAGTAATTAGTACACGATGACGGGAAGGTTCTGAAGGATCCAGAAACCGGGAGTGTGTGGCCGGGGCAGCACCTGTGCATCCAACTCTGGCCTAGGATGAGCGAGGAGAGGAATCGAGGAGTCGGTGGGCAGTGGCAAGCCAGCTCCACCGCCAGCACCTTGCCCTGTGAACAGCTGAAGGGTCCCAAGACGGCGATGGCTCAGGGTGAAAGCAGCTTGTAGCATGTGCTGGCAAGAGCCATCCCAGAGACCCAGGAAGATGGAATGAGGCTGGGCAGAGGTCCAGGCTTGTGGAGACTCTCCTGTGTGCTGGACCTCTGGTGGGGGCTTACAGAGCATAGACCCTCACCTGCTCAGGAGTCAGGGGCCTCTCCTCTTCTGTACCTGCTACAAGGATAGAAATCTGGGCACCACTTCGCTCGGTGTCTAGTGAGCATTCATTATTATTCTACTTAAATAATGAAATCATTAAACCTCCTAGCACTTCCGATCAGCTCAAACAGCTTCATAGAGAAATATGTAAGAAACATCAACTAGAGATCTTATGACTACACACTGCTCCTTTCTTTTGGGGATGAGGCTCAAGCAGAATTGAATGTGTGCAGACACTTATTAGAAAACGTGTAGCATATCGAGTGCTACAATTAAACCCGGTGCAAATGTGCTCAAAAGGCCAGGAGATGATTAACTTTCTCCCTCACTACTGTTTTGCAAGTTGGATGCAAATTAGGGCTGGCCAGGTCCAGTCTAAGCCGGTGAACATGCCCGTACACTGGCAATGCAATTTAGACGGGAGACAAGGATCTGAAGGATAAATGGCTTAAACAAAGAGAGGAAAAATGAACCTGTCACTTCTCCCCAACTCATCAAGCTGTCTCCGGGAGGACGCTGACGACTCTGGAGCAGAACTGCTTCTGACACCTCCGGAGATGAAGGCTCGCCCCGTAATTCTCTAGTCTGCTTGGCGAGGCCTCTCCCACATTTCCTGAACCAGAGGAGGGGAAGGGGTTTCGCATTTCCCATCCGCTGGTTTTTAAAAGGCCAGGGTACAGGTCACTGCAGTCAAAGATCTAGGATTGATGCAAAGGAAGGTGTGACATAAACACTCGCAGCCTGTGTGGACCTCAGAGACCATGCCGTGCAGGCGGCGGGCACGAGGGTTTGGAAACATGGAGAAGAAGGCGTTTCAGTCACACAGGGCCAGGAGTCACAGGCCACAGGAAGAGACTAGTCCTGGGGTCCTTGAGAAAGACCCGCAACGCTCAGGAGTCGCTTCTCTTTCCAGACTCCAAGCACCTGACAAGGCCAGGTGCGGCCAGTCCTGCCATCGGAGATGCACAGGGGAGCAGAACAGACAGCAAGAGACTCCTCCAACCTTCCACGTTCTCCTTCAGACAGCACTTGCAAGACAAAAGGACTTCTCTCTCCAAACTGAAGCTGTTTTCCTGTCTCCAGAAATAATTATCCTTACAACAATTTCCCTAAGAAAGAGATTCTCTTCCTGAAGTGGGGGAGAGGTCACGGGTGGAGCCTGAGGAAAGGATTTGCCTCTTTCCCGGCTCTGCGAATCCTGAGCCAGCCATGGGGCCTTGCAGGGGAGGCAGCTCTGACAGTGACACACAGGTTGAATTATACAACGTATTGTGATACAATTAGGAAGAAGGATGAGATGACAAAACAGATTTTCACTTGGTCTTCGCCAGGGCTTCTCGCATTAAGTTACTGGAATACTCCCTCCCCCGTTAATTATTATTGCTTAAGCGGCACCCAGCTCCTCTGACAGAGTTCCAACAGGCAAGTTCTGTCTTCCTGGTACTTTGGTGCACAATGAATTTGAAGCTGGAGTTAACTCGAAGGTCTAGCTCATTCTTTTGCATACATCGCTATGGCTACTGAAGAGTTAAGTACGTAGCAGGGAGAAACTTTTTTTCTTAAGTTTTTTTCTTCTCCTTTAAAAAGAAATCAAATTTACCAATTGCCACTGTGATTACAGCACCTCAGGTAATTAAAAAGGATCTAAATCTAATTTTATTTACATTTAGAATACCTGAGGTCATCTCCGATCAAGATTTCACATTTGTGACTAATAATGTCTCAGTGTTAATTAGAGTTCAGCAGAGAATGCGGATTGATTTTTGGACCTGTATCTGCAGTGGCTTAGAGACAGGGAGGGAATCGAAGCATCTGACAGGACACAGCAGTTTTTACAAATGGTTTAAGTTTTGTTTTTTTGGGGGGTTGGTCATGGGGCTTGAACTTGGCCTGGGCACTGTCCCTGCACTCTTCAGCTCAAGGCGAGCAGTCTACCGCTTGAGCCACAGCGCCACTTCCGGTTTTCTAGTGGTTTATGGGAGATAAGAGTCTCATGGAATTTCCTGCTCGGGCTGGCTTTGAACCGTGATCCTCAGATCTCAGCCTCCTGAGTAGCTAGGATTACAGGGGTGAACTACCAGTGCCCGGCTTGAAGTTCTTCAAAGAATCACATGTGCCTTTTAATTCTGGAAAGTCTCCCTCACAAGAAAACGGCAGTGGGCCATGGTACCTCTGTGGTCGCATCTCTACCTGTGAGAAAGTACACACATTAAATATACCTGGACCGGCTTTCACATAAGGTATCTTCAGTCACAGTTAAAACGTAGTGAGTTGTTGTACAAGCATGTGTATGAACGTGTCAGTAGTCAAACGAGTGCAGGGCAAATGGGCACTGTACCACTTGAACTAAGGGTCTCATGGTTCTTGCCTGGGTTGGCTTCAAACTTTGGCCCTCCGCTCTCAGCTTCCTGGGTAGCTAGGATTACAGGCGTGAACTACAGGCACTGGTTTCTCCCTAGGTTTCTGTAATAGTTTTTAAACAAAAAGCGGTCAGTGAACACCCTTCTTCGCCGCCTCACTTTGTTTTCGTGTGTCCAGCTGCGCTTGCTGTACTGCAGCCCCACCTGCCCCTCTCGCTCCTCGATGTGTGCCAACTTAGCTTGCATCAACCCTATACAGTGCAGTGCAGAGCTCACGCACTACCTGGAGTTCTGGAAACTAGCATAAACACTATGGAAGGCAAAACGTTTGGCTTGTACGTTCTGTGCCTTTTGACAAATGCCCTGTGGAGAGGAACATATCCTCCCAGTGGAGACCCTCCGCTGTCACCACCTACCAGCCCGGGAGCCAGGCTTGTCTCCTGACGTTTTCATGGTGGTTAGTTTGCTTGCTGTAAAAGTTCACATCAACAGAACTCTTTCGTGAGTCTGCTTCTATTCCACTAGTGCCAAGTCTTGCAGACTCATCCATTAGCAAGTTTTCACACTAACGTCATTGCCGACCTACCACGTCACCAGACCCATGTAACACAGGGCCTCTTCTCAGTGACCCAGGGCCCCTCCTTGCAGCACTCCGCTGCACGGTGATATCCTACCACAGAGTTACGCACAGTGCTCAGTAACTTCCCTGGTCTTGCCAAACCAGGAGAGGAACCAAGTTTGCATATTTTCAGAGTGCTACTGCCAGACCTGCTTTAACTAAGGATTTAGAAGTTTTAATAGTACATAACAAGTTTATTACAATTCTTCAGATCATAAATTCAAAGTGAAACAAAAGCATTGCTTTCATTTAAGATGATACTGTTCATTAACAAAAAACTGACGTATACTGTCCTCAGTGATATCAGCGCCTCAACTCAGGGAGAGGACAATATTTAAGAAGTCCAGGTGTGGCGGCTTACACCTATAACCCCAGCTACTCAGAAAGTACAGATCAGGCAACTATGGTTTGAGTCCAGCCCAGGATAAAAAGATGCTGATCTCAATCAACAGCGGAGTATGGTGCCATGCTCCGTACTATTGAGAAAGCAGAGGTTGGAAGTCAAGTTTGCAGCTGATCCTGGGCAAAAGCAAATCCCTACCTGAAAAATAAACTAAGAGCACAATGTGCTGTGGATGTGGCTCCACTGGGAGAGCACCTGTCCAGCAGGTGCAAGGCTCTGAGTTCAAACCCAGTACCCACCCCACCTCCAAGAGCACATGGTGGACATTTTGAGATGAAAGAGCCACCTTCTAGGCTCATCACACTGCACTATACATACTTACATGCAAGCAGGCCACCAAAAATGAAATCTGCCACCCACTAGTTTAAAAAGCTAAAAACCAGAATAAGAATAAATATCCGTATAATTCTATGTTCTCTGGCTGCCATGTGACGCCGGCTCTGGAGACGGGGTTACTCAACACCACCAGCCAAGGCTCTGGAGACGGGGTTACTCAACACCACCAGCCAAGGCTCTGGAGATGGGGTTACTCAACACCACCAGCCAAGGCTCTGGAGACGGGGTTACTCAACACCACCAGCCAAGGCTCTGGAGACGGGGTTACTCAACACCACCAGCCAAGGCTCTGGAGACGGGGTTACTCAACACCATCAGCCAAGGCTCTGGAGACGGAGTTACTCAACAATATCAGCCAAGGCTTTGGAGACGGGGTTACTCAAGACCACCAGCCAAGGCTCTGGAGATGGAGTTACTCAACACTCCCAGCAAGGCTCTGGAGACGGGGTTACTCAACAATATCAGCCAAGGCTCTGGAGACGGGGTTACTCAAGACCACCAGCCAAGGCTCTGGAGATGGAGTTACTCAACACTCCCAGCAAGGCTCTGGAGACGGGGTTACTCAACAATATCAGCCAAGGCTCTGGAGATGGGGTTACTCAACAACAGCAGCCAAGTCTCTCCGGGGCCTCAAAGCTCCACATGGCCCTTCCTGTGGAAGGTGGGAAAGGAGCAGGGTGAGCTGTCACTGCGCGCCTCTCCAGGAGGAGTGTGGAGGGAGAGAAATGGGAACTGCCTGTGTGGCTCACCAGGTTCGCACAGGAAGCGAAGCCCCTCCTTCCTGTGGCACAGCGCACAGCTCACAGCACACGCAGGTAAGCCACACACCCACACATGCGTGTGTAAGCCATATACCAGACAGGTTTCCTTACCAGCCATTCTAGGGAAGCTTTAGGGAAATCTTTTCTTTTGGGGAGGAGGGGGGGGGGACAAGGCAAGTGATTAACAAGAACTCAAGGTTGTGAGGAATTAACCCAAACCACTGGCACCGGACGTGGGGCTGGGGTGGGGATCTGAAAGCAGTGTTCTCAAAACACTGGTGGCTCCGCTAAAAATACACCTGTGATTAAGACACAAAAGCAAAAGGCAAAGTGCAAGTGGAGGAATTTAACGGCCGATGATGCCCATGCCCAGCGGAGATTAGAGTGCTGGGTAGATGTTTCCATTCCCAAACCAAATGTGAATCAGAATGGAAGATAAAGCAATCTCACACCTGCATTTTCTAAGCAGGTTTCTGATTTGATGCAAAAAGTAGAAGAAGTGGAAGAGAATACACAACTCCTGAGTGGGAGCAAAGATACCCTTCAAATATGCCCAGCTATGGCACACCAGCTTGAAGTCCTCTCAGCTCTGTGTCTTGCCTGCAGTGTGTGCAGCCTAGCCGTATCTGGACCTCTCCTGAGTTACAGGCCCTCTCCACAGAGCAGGCCCTGCTGTCCAGGTACAGGCCTCAAAACCCCCCATCCACAGCTGATACAGCCTAACAGCAGCCAAAGGCAACACTCTGCATCATGTGGTCTTGGTGAAAGGAAAGCACAGATGCCAGGATGGACAGGCATGGCTTACCCCTCCTCTATCTACCAAAGCCCCCGAGAGCTCCAGGAGCCCTGCGGTGTTCCATTAGAGATGTCTGAGAAGATGGCTTACAGTCCCTGAAGCAAATGGCTCTGGGAAGAACCTGCCGTTCCTAAACAGCAGCCACTGCTCTTGTAGTGAGGGCTCCCTTCCTGAGCCCCCATGTTAGAACCAAGAGCAACTGGATATGGCCTGCTCACCAAGGCCTCCAGAGGCCTAAGGGATGGCAAACCAGGAGGGACCCATGTCCAGTGAGAAGCAGGAATGGACAGTGCCCAGCAGGAAGGGACAGCGTCCAGCGAGAACCAGGAAGGGACAGTGCCCAGCGAGAACCAGGAAGGGACAGTGCCCAGCGAGAACGAGGAACAGACAGTGTCCAGCAGGAATGGACAGCGTCCAGCAAGAACCAGGAATAGACAGTGTCCAGCGAGAACCAGGAAGGGACAGCGTCCAGCGAGAACGAGGAACAGACAGTGCCCAGCAGGAAGAGACAGCGTCCAGCAAGAACCAGGAACAGACAGTGTCCAGAGAGAACCAGGAAGGGCCAGTGTCCAGTGAGAAGCAGGAAGGGACAGTGTCCAGTGAGAACGAGGAAGGGACAGTGTCCAGTGAGAATGAGGAAGGGACAGTGTCCAGGGATAACCAGGAAGGGACAGTGTCCAGCAGGAAGGGACAGTGTCCAGCAGGAAGGGACTGCATCCAGTGAGAACCAGGAAGGGACAGTGTCCAGCAGGAAGGGACTGCATCCAGTGAGAACCAGGAAGGGACAGCATCCAGCAGGAAGGGACAGAGTCCAGCAGGAAGGGACAGCGTCCAGCAGGAAGGGACAGTGTCCAGCAGGAAGGGACAGCATCCAGTGAGAACCAGGAAGGGACAGTGTCCAGTGAGAACCAGGAAGGGACAGTGTCCAGCAAGAAGGGACAGCGTCCAGCAGGAAGGGACAGCATCCAGCAGGGACAGCGTCCAGCAGGAAGGGACAGCGTCCAGCAGGAAGGGACAGTGTCCAGCAGGAAGGGACAGCGTCCAGCAGGAAGGGACAGTGTCCAGCAGGAAGGGACAGCGTCCAGCAGGAAGGGACAGTGTCCAGCAGGAAAGGACAGCATCCAGCGAGAACCAGGAAGGGACAGTGTCCAGTGAGAACCAGGAATGGACAGTGTCCAGTGAGAACCAGGAAGGTACAGTGTCCAGCGAGAACCAGGAAGGGACAGTGTCCAGAGAGAATCAGGAAGGGACAGTGCCAGTGAGAACCAGGAAGGGACAGTGTCCAACAAGAACCAGGGACAGTGTCCAAGGATAACCAGGAAGGGACAGTGTCCAGGGATAACCAGGAATGGACAGTGTCCAGCGAGAACCAGGAAGGGACAATGTCCAGCAAGAACCAGGAAGGGACAGTGTCCAGCAGGAAGGGACAGTGTCCACCATGAAGGGACAGTGTCCAGCAGGAAGGGACAGCACCCAGCGAGAACCAGGAAGGGACAGTATCCAGCAAGAACCAGAACTGGACAGTGTCCAGCGAGAACCAGGAAGGGACAACGTCCAGTGAGAACCAGGAAGGGACAACGTCCAGTGAGAAACAGGAATGGACAGCGTCCAGCGAGAACCAGGAACGGACAGCGTCCAGTGAGAACCAGAACTGGACAGTGTCCAGCGAGAATCAGGAATAGACAGTGTCCAGCAAGAACTAGGAAGGGACAGTGTCCAGGGATAACCAGGAAGGAAGTGTCTAGTGAGAACCTGGTACTTTCTAGAAGCAGGCATGGTCTCCAGTTGAAACTGGAGTTTTCATTTGTGGCTTTCTGGCCTCTGTAAGTATGTAACCGTCATAACATCTATAATTCATCACAGAAAAGGCATCCTAGAGCATTTATTATAAATCTTACCAACACAGAAGGCCTCTTTGGACTTTAATCATTTGCTAACAGTTACAATAAGATTGTATTAAAAATTTAAACTGCCCTACTTAAGCAATTTACCTTCAAACGTCCATTGGCAGGGAATGAATCCGAGGGTAGGGATGTCGGACCCGTGGCCAGATTTATGGCATGGAAGACTATTTCCCCTGATATAGCTCTGATCAGTGAAGTCTAATGACTTTAGTTTTATTACTTCTTAAGCACTTAATGGGAAAATTTAGACATTTTCACAAGACTGAGCTTCAACAAGAATGGTACATTTAAAAAATGACAGGTAGAGAAAGGTCTAGGAGATTACTTTAGACAGACCCAGATTAAATACAATCAGTTGGAATTTTAAGCAATGACGACTATCACAGGCTTGCCTCTACCATTATTAGTTTGAGGGTCTTTTTTTTTAAACTCTCTTAAATAATAGTCCAGAGGATATTTAGCAAAGAGTAACCGAGGAGAATTTTATTGTTACACATGTAAAATTTTAAAGCCATTTAAAAACCCCACAGTATTTAATTTTTTTCCCCACACTTATAAACCACCTACCACAGAGAAGTTACAGGGCCAGCGCTGTAATTATCTCACCGTAATTACCCAAGGCTGGAGATCAAGTGCTCACAGTCGGCGGGAGAGCTACCTGCACTACCTTCAGAAGCAAATCTAAAAGTTTTCCTTCACTCCAAGCCCCCTCCCCCCGCACCGCAGCCCGCCGCTGCGGTCCCCCAGACTTCAATTAAAGCCAAGACAGCGATCCTATCCATCACCCAAGATTATAAATTTCGTATCTTTCTCATTAGCTACACTGTTGCACAGCGTAAATATAAACATACCTTGCCACAGGGCTGTAAATTACGGATCTGGGCCGCTCTACCGGCGAGGAAGGTAAGGGGTGATGTGAGCGCACCTCCGTGTGCGCTGACACTGACGCTGATTTACACATCTCAAAAATTAAAATAAAAAACGACCAGGAGTCACACTGACAGCAGCTCTCTTTGAGTTTGTTTATTTGGCTTAAAACTGGTAATGACCTGTCTTTATTAGTATGACTAAGTTTTATGTGCGAAATCCAATTTTCTGTGGAAATACATTTTTTGCTGCATCTGCCAATCATTTCTTTTGCAGTTAGTTACCTGTAGCTACTAATATTCGAAAACCTAAATTCTTAGCTTACATGTTAGAGAGACAAGAAACCCAACAAACTATTTTCTTCTGGGACCAACCGGAACGCAGCTGTCGGGAGAGCCGGGCAGAAGCCTGGGGGCCAGGCGCGCTCCGAAGGGCCTCGGCCTCCTCCCAGGGTCTCCGGGCGTGGCTTCTCCTAAGTACAGACCTCGGAATGCCGCTGAGCATGGCTGGCTGGGCAGCAAGTAGGCACGGGCGTTGGGCAGCCGGGGCTGACTCGGCGGCGAGCCTCCGGTCTTCCATCGCATCCACTCCCTGCCGCGCCTGACCAATCGCCTCTCTCAGACGGGAACGGACGCCCCGCAGGAATACGCTACCGCCTTCTGCACAGCGCACAGGGCGCGCGTCTCCACGGGAAGCAAGCCACCCAAAGGCGAGCTGTAACCAGCCCCACGGCCTTCCCTGCCATGGTGGCACTGCCCCCTGGTGGTCCGCCCTGGACTCACCCGGCTTTGACAGCTGAGGGCTGGGCCTTGGTTTCAGTCCGCTCAACTGGAAATAGGGAGAGCCTCAAGCGAGTGAGCTGTGAGGAGGGAGATGTACTTCCTATGCGATGAAATGCGCGCCGCGGGCAACCGTGACTTATGCCCAGGTTAAAAACCACGCAAGAGACGCAACGGCGAAACAGTGCGGCTGGCCGGGTGTGGGCGACCCGGAGGCAGAGCTGGGAGGGGCACACGGGCGCAGCCCCCCGGAGGAACGCCCGCACGCCAGGGAGCAGGCCTGCAGGCCTGAGACACCCCAACACCCGGGCCCCCCAGCATCCCACCCACAAGGACCTCTAGTGACCAGCAGTGCAGTGAACCCCGGGAACCCACTCCCGGGGCCCAGCGGCGCAAGTCCTCCCCCCTGTGCCCACGGGACCGATGGCATCGCCGTGTCACTCCGCGTCAGCCCGGACGCTCAACGTGTGCACAGCGTGGCTCCCCAGGCCACCAGGCCTGTGCTCAGCGGAGCCGCGGAGACCTGTCGGTGCTCTGTCGGGGGTGCACCCTGGCCAGGGCCCACCACCGCTTCCACTGCGGGCAGCGAGGCTGCCCGTGCCCGACTGGGGCGGGAGGAAGCCGCTAACACAGGCTCCTCCGTGCGTGCCGCCCCCACGCCGCGCGCCGCTCCTCCGTGCGTGCCGCTCCTCTGTGCGTGCCCTTCCCACGCCGCGTGCCGCTCCTCCGTGCGTGCCCTTCCCACGCCGCGTGCCGCTCCTCCGTGCGTACCGCTCCCCCGTGCGTGCCACTCCTCCGTGCGTGCCGCCCCCACGCCGCGTGCCGCTCCGTGCGTGCTGCTCCTCCGCGCGTGCCGCTTTCCCGCCGCGTGCCCCTCCCCCGTGCGTGCCGCTCTCCCGCCGCGTGCCCCTCCCACGCCGCGTGCCACCCCCACGCCACGTGCCCCTCCCACACCGCTCCCACTCACAGCTCAAACCTGCTGGAAACCCCTGGCTCTGCATCCTCGCCGCTCGCCGCACCGGGGCCAGGGTGGTCTAGGAGGAGGCGCACAGGAGATGGGGCACCCTGAGGTCTGGGAAGAGGGGCTCTGAGCTGGCATGGACGCTGGAGGGGCAGGAGGGCCTGGCTGGCAGCAGCACAGCAGTCCTGAGCGCCCCGGGTACAAGATGTACAAGGGGCGGGGACAGAGGGGTGGGAACAGGGGGCGGGTGGGCGGTCCCCGGGGAGGCCCTCCCTACAGACACACAGAGCGTGTGTGAGCACCGACAGATGGGAGGGATCCGCGTCCATCTGCTCATCCGCTGGCTTGCAGTGAGAGCGCCGGGTGAGAGCGGGCGCCGTGTGGCAGGGCCAGGGAGCTGCCACCATGGCGGGTGCGAGGGAGCCACTCCGGCCTCGTGGAGCAGGAGAGAGCGCGGCCGAGCCCTGTGGCAGACAGGCGCGGAGCCCGAGCCGCAGAGATCTGGAGCTGGGTCATCCACTGGCCGCAAGAGGTGGGAAGTTAACAAGAAACGAGGCCTCTGACTGGGAGGTCCCGGGGTGCAGGCTGATGACGGGCGCGGGTCCCCGGCCTGGCACAGGGCTGCCCGGACCCTCTCCCCACGCAGCAAGCCACTCATGGGGGGTTAACTGCACACGGGATTCAAACTCTGAAACAGATCCACCTTCTGGCCCGGTGGCCTACAGAGCGCAGTGGCTTGCTGAGAGGGGCGTGGCGCTCACAGCAGCACGGCACAGTCGCAGTCCCTGAGTCTGAGCAGTCCCCGGGCCGGAGCAGCTCCAGGCCACAGCAGTCCCCGGACCGGAGCAGTCCCCGGGCCGGAGCAGGTCCCAGTCTGCGCCTCTCGGGGTGCTCTCGGAAGGCGCCAGAGGAAAGCTCTCGGTCGGGGGCTGGCAGCCAGACAGGTCAAGCCAGGAACAGAAGAACAAGTCCAGCCTCAGACTCCTTCCCGCGCATGCTCTGCAGCCAGCACCCGAATACATCGAAGCCCTGAAATTCCTCCCAGCTGCTAGCCTTTGCAGTACTTCCGAGAGTCCTGGCTCGCTGGGTGTGTGGAGAATTTAAGACGCAGGGGGAGTCGCCCCAACACCTCGCCACCCCCCTACAGCATCCTAGACGAGCGAGCGCGGTGGAAGCCGCAGGCAGCGCACCAGGCCTCGCACAGGCCGGGCGGGGGCTTCTCGGCAGTCTGGGATTGTTTGGCATCTGTCGCCTGACACAGACGACACCAGGCTCTCACAGAACACAGGCTCTCGTCAGGGCTGCTCCCCGCCCGTGCTCAGTCTTTGCTGCATGGAGGTCTTGAGAGGATGAACTGGATCAGAATCGGGTCACTTTTTGTAACGGGTAGATGCTGCGTGTCCACGTCTTCCAGGCAAGCTCTGGATGTAGCTGTGTGCCCTCAGCAGGCGTTTCCCGTGCCAGGGCTGGGCCGCCGCCTGTGGAGGTCCTGTGGCTCAGTCCCCCACTGATCTTCACGGACCACAACGCTGGAGTGCTGGACTGGGGGTGACCGAGCAGCATCTGGGATGAGGACCTACAACCCTGCCACTGGTCACACTAAAGGACAGACATCTTCACATAATTAACTAGATCCTTAAGAGAAACCTGTTACATCACACCATGAGCGAAGTTACAGGAGCCTCTAGGCTCCAGGATGCTTCACTTACTTCAACTATTTCCTAAAAATAGTGCACTCCCACATGAGCTTTGCTCCTGGAACCTCTGATAAATCTGTTTCCACTTTCCACGGCCCGCGCCAAACGCGGACAGCCAAGCATCAATGAACTAGTAAGGTCAGAGGGGCACTTCATTGGCTAATAGTCACGGTACTGATGTTAACAGCAAGCCTACCTAAACAAAGGGGTTTGATATCATCGACTGAAAAGTTATTCTGTCCCACATGACTGTAGAAAAGTCAAATATGAAGTGGAACAAGACTTACGATGAGAGAATACGGACTTCGACACTCACACTCAACTGCTTCCTAGTGACCTACAAGCCACCTCATGGCGATTCTCCAGTTTTTACGTTGTTTACTGCAGTGCTGGGATCAACTCCAGGGCTTCTTGTATGCTGGACAGGAGCTACACCCAGCTGCAACAATTTCACCTTGGCTTTTCCTCCTCTGCTGGATGGGCAGCTGCAGGGCACTGGCAAGGAAGACCAAGCCAGCACCCCCTCCGCTGCCCACAGTGTGCTGCCCGGCCAGTGCGTGGTCAGGGCCAGGCGGGCGTGGAGGAGATGGCCGAGGGTGCTCTGAGGAGGAGCCCTGAGGAGGCACACGGACATGGCAGCGGGGAAACTGTGTGGTGAAGCTACAAGAGACTCTCAGCTAGAGTCCACGGGAGAGATGTCCAGGAAGCGCGACGCCAGGAGCAGGCCCAAGCCAATCTCGGGAGACTTTCATAGACACCTAATACGCATCCTGGAGATATTAGGAAATCTGCCAAGGTCTGTATGCTGAAACCATATAGATGAATGTTTTCCACACTGCATTTAAGCAGACGCAGCTTCTCCCATAAGAGACCCATGAGGGCAGTCTGGCTGGCTACAAAGATGGAGCCAGTTGCTCTGCCTTCACTGGACACCGGCCCGCAAGGCTGCTCCTTCTGCCAAACAGGAGCATGCCGGGTGTCGGCTCAGTTCCTGGAGGGACATGTGCATGCCAACCCTGCACAGCCCCGCCTCCTTCGGCAGGTGGATGCAGGCAGACGCCCCGCCCCCTTTGGTAGCCCGGCTCCCAGGCGCTAGGAAGCATTCTCTTGGGCACTGACAGCGGCCGCTGAAAGCCGCCCTCCCCCAGGCGCCACCACACACTGGCAAAGTCAACACTCATGCTTCCGGTCTCTTCCTCATGAGCCGCTAACACACTGCTATTCCAAGGACTGAAAATTAATTATACACCTCTCCAAAATGCATTTCCTTATTTATGAATTGCAGATATTCAAAGTTGCAAGTGTTCTGATAAAAGAAATTTGATTAGTAGAAAGACAATTGATTTGAAATTGATATATTTTTCATTTGAAAAAATGGAAATGAAGTAGAATCCAATTTATAAGTAAAGAAACTGAGAAGTTTTTCTGACCTGAGAGTCTAGGACTTCTGCAATTGAGATATATTGTGTGTATAGTTTATATATTTATATACTATATATGTGTACACACGCATATACACATATAACACAGAAAGGTTCTCTACATTGAGGAGGGTGGGGGGGGTGGAGGGAGACTCTTTCTTACAAACCTCAAGACTGGCTAATCAGAAAATGGAAATCTGAGGACCCAACCAAGGCAGGAAAGTTCACGAGACTCTTATCTCCAATGAACCAACAAAAAGCCGAAGTGGAGATGTGGCTCAAGTGGTAGAGTGCTAACCTTGAGCAGAAAAAGCTAAGTGTTAGTGTTCAGACACTAAGTTCAGGCCCCAGAAGCAGACAGAAGTTTCAAGATTCCACTCCCCAAGCACGGTCTCATCTCTGTGGTCCTCCAGCACACTGCTAATCTCACAGACAACTGTGGAAAAGTCAACATCCCAGTCAGAAAGGTAACCACCCTCCTCAGATCTGCAAGAGAAAAGCTACATTTTCCTAAATGACCGATTTTCTTCTTCCACCCAGAACAGCCTTTGATTCTCCCTCTAGACACTTTGGACTGCAAGAAACGAAGTCCACAGCCTCTGGGACAAGGGGCATGAAGTGGATGCTGCCTGGCGGCACTCCAACCTAGCGCTCAGGCCTGTGTGGCCATGCATGCCTGTCCGGCCCTCATGCCCACCCTGACCTGAACACTCAGCGACCTCAGAGCCGTGCAGCGCGCAGGTGCTGGGAATCTAGGGCACAGACACCGACTCTGCAGGCGGAACGCCAGGCTGAACCATACGTCTGCTGTCAAATTTCCCTTCATCCCTCTGCAAAGTGCCATGCAGGAGGGAAAAGAAGATATTTGGAACCCTTTAACCACAGAATACATAATTTCATCTCTTTAATTTTGTTCTGCTCCTCATTCCAGTGAATGAAAGTTTTTTACTTCTGCATCTGCGAGCTGCTGATCCAGTAACTTCATACGCTTTATGGAGTGTGTCTTATTACAGGTCTAAATGGTCTCTTAAACCAGCGTTAGTTTTATTATGTCAGTATTCTCCATGGTGACAGCAAAAGAAAAAAAAATACAAATGAGAAGAATCCCTCTGAGGGTTTCCAGTGCCCCCTGGTGGCCACTCAGTGAACTGCAGAAGTCCCTGGATGCACAAACCACCTTTCTTTTTTTTTAATTGTGAATATTTTATTGTATTCCTAATACCTACATTTTTCTTGCTATTAGACAATGAGGCTATACATTAGTATTAAACATTTTAATTAAAAATATGAGCATTAAAAATATGAGCTTATTACATTAAGCTATATAATATACATTCAAGGCCACAGTTTATCTTTTTTTTGTTGTTGGTCGTGGGGCCTGAACTCTGGGCCTGGGCGCTGTCCCTCAGCTCTTCAGCTCAAGGCTAGCACACTACCACTTGAGCCACAGCACCACTTCTGGCTTTTTCTGCTCAGCACCACATAAGCAAACCACCTTTCTGTATAGGCAGTTCGCAGAGACAGTCACAGACCCAGTACTCTCCTCAAAATGTCTTGGTGAGGAGGATTTTCACTCAGGAATGTGTTGGGAGCCAGCTGCGTTGACCACGGCACTGCATTCAAACCAAGAACTCGGTGCGATAATCACCAGGAGTATTTTAGTTAAGTACCAGGTTTTAGAATGCAGTCGTGGGCGGGCTGAGGGTATCTCATTCTGGTAGAGTGCTGGCCTAGTGTGCATGGGTGCTGGGATGATTTTGCATCCCTGTAAAAATATTAGATTAGAATGGGACCAATGGCTTTTAAACACGATATTCAAAATCAAAGGAGACATGGGTGGAGATGGGAGGGAGGAAACAGAAGACACTGTACAAAAGGAAATACACTCACTACCTGACTCAAGTCATCGTAATCCCTCTGTACATCACTCTATAACATCCAAGTAGTAAATAATAAATAATAAAAAAGGAAAAGATTCAGATGAGAAGCTATGTGGCCAAGAAATACAGACCTAAATTCCGGTATCTGCCTTGTTATAGAGAGCACGTTCCAACAGGACTAGCACCACTCAATCCCCTGAGAGCGAGGGCAGAACTGGACAGCATCTCAAGACTCAAATCACACACATGTGTAGACTGGGCAAGACAGTAATTTAAATGCAGGAACTTCCTTGACTGTGCATTTAGTAACAAAATCTTGCGGGTTTGGAAGCATTTCCTTGAATCCAAACACTTTGTTCTTATGGTTGAATCACAAAATTAAATGAGTGGGTTTTCTGAAACTATGCAACACACAGACCAAGAAATTCACCCTGAAGTTCAGCTGCATGCAGAAGGACAGGCAGCAGGAACCACACACTGCTCCTGCAAACGCGGACAGTCACACAGCCCAGGGAGGGGAGTCCGGGCTCCATCCGGACTGACAGTGGAGAAGGAAGCCAGACAGCCCCTCACAGGGCGCCGTAGGAGTGCTCTTTTCTGGTCACACGGGGTAAGGAGGGTGGTGGGGCCACATGCTCCCTGACCCCCTCCGAGAGGACATAGGGAACAAAGGAATGCCTTTAGGGCTGAGCCCTTCACGTATCACAGCAGGGACTTATGAGGGATGCTCTTCTAAGTGGTGATATTTGCAACCTGTGGTAACAGCGAGACACTATGCTCAGCCATGGCACGGCGTATGCATTAGGTGTCTGGAAAGCAGGCCCTGTCCAAGTAGACTTTACAGAGCTGCAGATGAAGAGGAGTGGAAGGGAGTTGCAGCTGCAGCCACCCCAAGCATGCGCGGGGGTGAGGGTGGGGCTCCTGGGGGCTCCCCAAGGAGTCTGTCGAGCTGACACTGTGTGGAGCTGTCTCACCCCACAGAGCAGTCTAACTTGACCCAGAGGCACAAGTTGGGAAATCTCCCCTGGTGTGGCCTGCACAGAGCACCAGGGGAACGGCTTTGTGATCAGCCCAGAACTTGCTCACCCAAGGTGTGGACCGCTGAGCTAGTACCAAAAACAACTGATAGCAGAGAAGTGTGGACTTGCGGTTAAGGGAAGGCCTACCTGAACGAATCCTTGACTTTTTCTTTCTACAAGCCAATAAAAGTTCTGAAAACAAAGATACCCAGGGTGGCCAGCTGCAGAGGAAAACGCTGCAGGAAGAACCCGACTGTCTGACTGTAAGGATCAAAGCTGTAAAACCCTGCGGGTATTAAGGCTGAGCTACCTCATTCTATAGATGGACCCTAAGGCAGAGTCCTTAGTTAGAACACCACATTTCTGAGCTCTGACCCTAAAAGAAATTAAGTAGGAAAACAAAGAACGACAACCAAATGTCTAACAGATGATGAGTCCAAGATGCAATTATAGCCCTGGATGGAACACGGTGCAAAACCTAGTAATTGATTATACTGGAGAAAAGACACTGGCACGAGGAGGTTACCAAATGTCACAATGCAGTCAAGTGTTTAAACACAATGCACGCATGCATGGACATGCGCGCACACACACCCCTCACACCAGGCACACACACACACACGCACACACACACATACACACACACACCAGGCTATAACAGTGATCGCCACTGGGAAGTAATGGGTAGGTGTTTATTTCCATATTTCACATTCTTAAGAAAAAAAACCAAAATGAAGCATTTGGCTGAGCGCCGGTGGCTCACGCCTGTCATCCTAGCGAAGGAGGCTGAGATCTGAGGATGATGGCAGGAAACCAGCCCAGGCAGACAAGTCCATGAGACTCTCATCTCCAATTAACCAGCATGAAGCTGGAAGCAGAGCTGTGGCTCACACAGCAGAGAATCGACAATGGAGCAAGTAAGTTAACAGACAGTGGCCAGGCCTTGAGTTCCAGCCCCAGTACGGGTACCCAAAACAAGAACAAAACAAACAAACAAAAACCCCCCAAAACAAGAATAATCCATCTGCTCTTTGTCAAGACAAAGAGAATCCAACTTATTCCTCCAAGTTTTCATAATATACTTTTCTTTTTGCTCTTCGGATTACTTCTTCCTAAGTCAGAAAGACTGGTAAAAATTGGTGCTGCATTCCTTGCTACATTTCCCGTGGCTCTGCCTGAACTATGCCAACGAACCCAGATTCTAGAGCCTGACTTTAGGGGTCACCAATAATCTGCTCCACGCCTGCCCTCCAGCCCCCCCACCCCTCTCACGTGGCCCAACCTCTGTCAGCTCACATGGGGAACTGTCGCGGCAAAGAGCACGGTGACCTCTGAAGTAGACTACGTGTCCCTCTCTTCCACATGTTCAGTGCTGCTGGCCTCAGGTTTATAGACAGGGCCTCCGTGAACCACAGTTATCAAAAGCCAGCCATGTTCATTCTCAATAAGGGGAGACTCGGAAGTTTCCGGGTGGCATCCACAAAGACTGTAAGGCCTTCGGCCTCCCCCTCTTCAGTGATATTTTCTTACTCTTTTGCTCAGTGACTCTGAGGAGGGCTAAATAGGTCACAAAGCACATCACTGCTTAATTATTTTAAAAACATTAGGAAGAGCAGAATGCACGGCATTATGAACAGATTATGAACAAAAATAAAAGCCATTTGTAGGCATTAATGATACATCAAGCTAATTCAAGCTGGCTAAAGTCATTAGGGAGGAATCCTGGGGCAAAACACAGCCCTGACGCGCAGTGCAGGCAAGTATTAAAATAACCATTTCCTATGTCATTGATAAAATTAATTCTATGAGGCAGAGATGAGTCTGAACATGAAAATCAAAATCCAAGAGAATTTACTAATAGTGTCTAATGATCTAATTCTGGCAACGCAGAGTTAATGCACACATGTCCACATGCATTCACGCATCCAAGTACATTTAGTGTTTCCCAGAAGAGAGCCACAGCATGAAAACCTTAAGACACAGGGTAAGAAATAGCCAGGAAGGACCAATGCTTCTATTTCTATTCTTTTCCACAGCATTATAAAATACAAGGCTTCATACATCCTCTAAGAACATCAATAGTAGGGCCCCATCTTCCTACTGTTTTTGAAAGAATCTATGATTGGCAGCCTTCTGCTGCTATACTGAATATTGGAGATCATTAACTCACAAAGAGAAAACAGTTCATTTCCACAAGTTCACGTCCACGTGACTGGCTCTATTGCTCGGGCCGTAAGTGAAGAGAGTCACTTGACGGCAGGAACCTGCGGCACAGCAAGTCTGCAACTGTGACCAGGATGAGTGAAAGGCAAAAGGAGCTGTGGTCGCCACATCCCCTTCAAGGCTGAGCCACCCATGACCTCAAGACCTCCCACTAGGCTCTGCCCCTTAAAGGGTCCGCTACACCCTCCATGCACCTTGAGGGACACTAGGGTCCCCACTGTAACAGACTCAAAATGTTGTTCCTCCAGAATTATACCTATGCCACTCTATATGCCTGGGGCAGCAGCCAAAGCCTGTGGACCAAGGGCCTTAATGATCATGGGGCTATTTCTCATAGGTGATTTCAAGCTAAGCAGAGAATTCCTCCTTAAAAAGTCCAGCCTCTGGTCCACTGAACAGCTTAACAGACCAGAGATAAACTCTAAGGAGAAACAGGCCAGTTCATACTTGCAATGTGAAATAATTGAGATAATAACACTGGGAAACACTCAGACTACACAAGGAAAGTCATCTCAAACAATCTTCAAATTAGTACTGGAAATGCTGGGGGTGGCGAGGTGACTTCGGGGTCCCGATGCAGCCCAGAGCTCATGAGTCTGAGAGCGGCCCAGGGGCCGGATGCCCGGCTCATCTGCCAGATGTACAGGGCACGTGCTGAGAATGCTTGAGCCCAAATGTTCAGAAAAAGTAACTTCAAAGCATTTTTGTGTTTTTTAAAAAATTATTTTATTTTAACCTTGGAATGTTTTAGTTTGGGGCGTTATGGCTTCGGTTTGTGATTGAACCCTAGTGTGTGGACAGGAAACGGGCTGAATTGGAAATGAAGACAGACGGGGCACAGCCCGTGGTACTGCACCCTCCACACACAGCGCTGGCTCGGAGGAGAGAGGAGGAGAAAGGCCGGAGCCCAGAGGAGCCCGGCCATCTCGTCCTCCCGCTCCACCACCTGCTGGCGGGGACAAGTCTATGTCACGCAGATCAGAATCCTTGCCATCCGGGAGAGAGCCGGCGCGCCCGGCTGACGTGCGCCCTGGGCGGCACACCTGCGGGCCCCAGTGTCTGCCAAGTGACCGCACAGAAGGAGCCAGTGACATTCAGGGTTCGAGACCGCAGGGTGGCCATCACCAGAATCAAGACCACCCTGGGGGAACTGAGCAGAGTCAGCTCTGGGGAAGGTGAGGTGTGTCCTGCTTCTCCCCACCGCTGCCCTGCCACGCGGGCACCGCGGAGCTCACGTCCGTGAGTGGGCATCAGAAGCCCTTGACCTCCGTGTAAATTCCAGTCACAAAGCAACAGCAACGGACTGGTGACTTGTCAGTTCACCCTACGACTCGCGAGCTGCTCCATGTACTTACGTTTGTCTATCTAGGGCTCGCGCTCACGTACACACACAGCTCTAATCTAATTTCTCACATGACAAGAAAAGAAAAACAGCAGCAACAGAAACAAGTAAGACCATGGGCAACCAACACTGAACGTTAAGCTGGCCTTGGGGAAGAATGGGGCTGGCCTAATCGCCACGCCCTTCAGCAGCACTAACAACCCAGTGAGGTGTGAGCGGGGTGCGATGGCACACACCAGGCGGGCGCAGAGGAGCCTGGGGAGCTGCCTGTGCTTCGGGACGCTCTGGTGCGCGAGCTGGGCCACACGGCTGGGTTGTTAATGCGGCCCCTGGTTCTGGAGCCTGTGGTTAGGCCTGAGCAGCTGCAGACATGCAGTATGAGCTGCACTTCTGTGTAGACTAGGGTCTCAGTCTGGCAAAGGATGGAAAGCAAACTGAGGCCCCCTAGCCCCGTAACCCTGGAGTCAAACAACCCCTTCTGGAATTGCCTGCTGACAAGCAATCGGAGCTCACTTATGACCAGCTTAACTGAGCAGGTAGGAGCAAGCACCAACAGAATGGTGCTGAAAAAGTGCTTTCCAGAACCTGGATTACCATTAGAATGCAAGCCAGCCACCGGTGGCAATGGGGCTGAAGGACTGACACATCTTCCTAGAGCAGAGACCAGGCTGCCAGGCACATGCCGGGATACCAGGATGAAGCGTGAAGCATAGTTGGTCAAAGGCAGGGGTGAAGGCTCCAGCCCAAAGGGCCTTACAGAAGCTGCCCTGAACCAGGCATGGGATCGCACCTCTGATAAGAATGACAGGCTGATTGAGGATGGAAGGTCTTGATGAGATACTCAGCTGACCCGGGTCCGTTCAGCAGGCGGATGACCACCTACAATGCGTCTTTCTTCTGTGGCTCTTGACCTGCCTAGCATGGCTGTCAGCAAACTGTCACATGTCTGTTTCCCAGTGGTGCTTGGGGTCCACACCAGGAGGACGAGGTTCGGGGCCAGGGTGGAGCAGGCCCTGCCACAGTACCTGCAACACGTACCCTGGCTGCTGGGGAGGCAGGTAAAGGTGACTAGAAGCAGCACATGCTACATGCAGCGCCGCTGACGTCCAGATTGCTCACAACTTGGGTGGCTCATGGGGCAAATCGGGGAAGGAGAAATGAAGACAATTCTTCATACCACTACCTATGTCTGCTCCTCACCCAACAGGAGGGGAAACCAGCACAGACTTCAAAGTACTTATACAAACGGGACCCATGCCTGTAATCCCAGCGGCTCAGGAGGCTGAAATCTGAGCACTGTGGTTCAAAGCCAGCCGGGGCAAGAGAGTCTGTGAAACTCTTATGTCCAAAGAGCCAGATGGAGCTGTGGTCTAAGTGACAGAGCACTAGCCTTGAGTGTAAAAGAAAGGGACAGCATTCAGACCCCGAGTTTAAGTTCTAGTACATGTACACATACACACATACGCGCACACACACACGCGCACGCACACACACACACACCGCTTATACAAGGATTCAAGGTGGATTCAAGTGGTAGAGCTTGCCTAGTGCACAAGGTCCTGAGTTCAACTCCTAGTACTGCACAAACAAACAAACACAACAACCTTATATACAAGTCAGATGCCACAATTTCAAAAACATAAAAATATGCCCAGGAAGATCTGGAGCCTTCACACTGCCTGGCCAGTACAATGAATCAGACGCTGTGGCACAAAGCGACACGCTCTCCGTGTGACACGCTCCCCACAGCAGATCAAGCACCCCACGGACACTGGATGCACAGCGACAACCTCAGAAGCTTTGGAAAGAGGTGAAAAAGCACCATCTCCGAAGAGACGGCAGAAAACAGAGGCTCCCCGGCCGCCTGCCCGCACCGCCCTGGGGGCCTGGCCTCCCCCCTCCATACATACCCCCTTTTGGGGGCCCCTGTCCCCCCCTCCTCCCAAGATGGTGCTGCTCAAGGTCCCAGGCTCCTCTCCTGTAACGCGGCTGGCCCCAGGAAGGTGCTCTGCGACGTCCTGCCCTCCCTGAACACCACACCCCTTCACCTGACCAAAGGCCACGGCGGACACACTCCCCAAGCTTCCTGCCACTCTGTGCTTTTGTTATTTTTCTGTTGCTTTTTGTTTCGGCGATAACGGGGTTTGAACTCAGGGCCTTGTGAAATGTGATGTGTGATGTGTGGCTTAGTCACATATCCTGCCCCATTTTTCACTGTTTTGTTCTTTTTTTTGAAGACAGGTTTCCTCACCCAGGGACGGGACCACAATCTACCTATTCTAAGTTTGCCGGTGCTGCTGCGGTCACAGGTCACGTCAACCGTCTGTTCCCGCTTGTGGAGATGGGGTTTCACAGACTTTTCTGTTCAGGCGGCCCAGAGACCTGACTCCCCCGGTGCAGCTGGGGATGGAGACGTGTACCACCATATCCAGCTGCAGGCCGAGAAGGGGCCTTATGAAGTTTTCTGCCTGGGTTGGGCTAGAACCTTCCCAGCCTCTTAAGTACCTAATACAACTCAAGATGACAAGCATGAGCCACTGACACTCAACTCAGACCTCATTTCTTGAACTATGAAACTGTACAAGTTTCAGTTTCCTCCTCGAGGACTAAGACGGGTGCTTGCTGAGGATGCTCCTGTGGAGTCAGTGACGAACTGTGGCAACAGGTATGTACGTACGTACACACACACACACACACACACAACCACAACTGCCATTTAAAATACAGACAAACCTCGCTTCTCTCTTTTTTAAAGTATCCTCATATGCAATAAAAATATTTTAGGGGCAGGGGCAGCCCCCCCCCCGCCCATGACGGTCAACCTGGATGTCATTTATTTCCTTCAGATTATATAAAAACTAGCAAGCACTAAAAATGCCATATGCAGCAGGATTTGCCATAATCTTGCTTCGTCCCTAGTATTAAAAGATTCTTTGTATATAAGCAGCTCATTTATTCACGGAAAATTCACACTGCCAAACATGATAAATCCTGGTATTAAAGGCATGTATTACCATGCCCAACATCTTTTTCTTAAAGAAAGGATTAGATTAAGAAGAAGCAACTATGATAAAGAAATGGCAAAGTACCGAAGGCTGACTGAGAATGAAGTCATGAGGAACAGCTCACGGGACTCTCCATGCTGCATGTCTGTTCCCAGGAAAGATGATGGGACATGCAGACTCTGCCCCAGGACTGTTTGGAGTGGGTGTCCTGTCTCTTCTGAACACCCCACTGAAAGCAGGCAGAGGACTGGAGAGTGGCCGTTGGGTCACACTGCCGGCCCACCACACGCACCTGCCACCCAGCAGCCCCGCTGCCTGTGAGCCCCCGCTCCCCTCTCCTGCCCTGCCCCAGTGTCTCAAAGCCATGGCGCCTGGCGCTGTGTGTTTACCGTCCTGGAAGACACGCTCCACGTTGAGCCCGTATGTGGCGCAGGTCTCATAGTACGTGCAGCGTTTCAGGTCGTTGGAGAGCTTCCGCGCCCGCGCGTCGTCGATGACCCGCGGGTTCGTGGAACTTATGGCATCTGCAACAGAAGAACAAAGCGTGATGCTGGCGACCACACACACCCATCACACGGGCTTCTTGTGACTGTGTGACAGATCTCAAGCCGCCACTGTCCCCAGTGGAGCTGTAGTTCCTTCCAGGCTCTCAAGTTGTGAAAGCAAAGTTAACTCCCCAAAATAGCAGCCTCAAACTCCAGAACAGCCCGTCATCCGTGGGCAGAAACTTGTGTGAGCAGACGGCTGCTGAGACTGCAGTCAGAGCGCGATGATTTGGAGTAAGAGGAAAATGCAGCTCGGCAGCAGGAGCCGTGTAAGGGTGCACAGACTGGCCCCACCTTCTGTGAGCGAGGAATGCCTGTGGAGCCCACAGCGGGAGGAGAGAGGCCTGCTGTCAGAGCAGCAGCAAGCAGAACCCACTGGGAAGAGGGAAGCTGGGATCGGGGCTGGCAACAGCCTGCAGGGCAGAGGGAGATGGGGGGGGGGGTCCGGGACGGAGGGGAGTGGCCCTGCAGGTCACTCAGGATCGGCTTTTAGGCCCTGTGCAGAGGACACCATCCAGTGCTGCGGGCCACAGGGGCGGGTGGGGTCCCATCACCTGGGGCATCCAGGCATGGGGAGACCGAGCAGCACAAGCATGGATGCCCACACAACTCCCTTTTCATCCAGGCCTCCCCACACCCTTGGGCCACGGCCCACAGAAGGGACTGGACACGGTGTGCTGGGGGGAAGGACAGCAGGCCTCTGTCGGAGGTTTCCTAACGCGAATGATTCCAAGGGTTGAAGGCTCACTCTCTAAAGGAAGCCACCAGCGGGGACTCTCCCTGGCCGAGCAACGCTGCGTCTGCTGCCCAGGACAGCCATAGCATCCACCCCGGGGAAAATTCGGGGAGCATGCCTGGCACCCACTTTCTCAAGAGCAAAAAAGGAATACGTTGAGGAAGCAATACATTCCTCTTTTCCTTTTTTTGGTCTTTTTGAGATAGTGTTTGACCGCGTACCTCAGGCTAGCCTTGAACTAATAATCCTCCTGCCTCAGCCTCCCAAAGGCTGGAATTACAGACATTTGCCACCTTGCCCGGCCCAAGGAAGACCTGGATAAAACCAGCCCCAGGGGAAAAACAAAACAAAAGAGCCGGGTGCCAGTGGCTCATGCCTGTAATCCTAGCTCAGGAGGCTGAGATCTGAGGATCATGGTTCAAAGCCAGCCTGGGCAGGAATGTGAGATTCTTTTTTTGGGGGGGGGGGTCTGGTCATGGCGCCTGAACTCTGGGCCTGGGCACTGTCCCTCAGCTCTTCAGCTCAAGGCTAGTGCTGTACCACTTGAGCCACAGCACCACTTCCGGCTTTTTTCTTTTTTTGCTTATGTGGTGCTGAGGAATCAAACCCAGGACCTCAGGCATGCAAGGCAGGCGCTCTACCACTGAGCCACCTTCCCAGCCCAACTGTGTGAGATTCTTATCTCTGATACAACCACTAGAAAACCAGAAGTGGTGCTGTGGCTCAAGTGATAGAGCACTCGCCTTGAGCTGAAGAGCTGAGGGACAGCGCCCAGGCCCAGAGTTCAAACCCCATGACCAACAACAAAAAAGAAAAGGAACAAAAACAACTACCAAGCACACACGTGCCATATGCTGACTGATCCACCAAATGCGCCTTGCCAATTTCTCTGGCAGCCCTTCCTAAGAGGCGAGAGTCCGGCCTGTCAACGCCTGAGGTGTGCATGGCCCCAGCCCGATTCCGCCCTCCACCGTCAGAAACGCTGGTGAGAATGGAGACAGCTGCACAGTCCTATCTTCACCAGAGGAAGCTAAACTCCGAGAGTTATTGTAAGTCCCTGAGAGAGCAGAGAGGCCTCAGCTCCACCTCTGAGCCCGGGCAGCTCCGGAGCTCAGCTAACACCAGGAATCCAAGCTCACTCTTGCTTTGGATATTCCACCTGGCCTGTAAGGCAGCTATAAGTGGAATGTGCTGTTAAAAGGTCATTTTATACTTACTAAAAGTTCTCAGACGCTCTCGGTCACCTCAAAGGGGCCAATGTGGCATGCAGGCCCCAGACACTCAGCCCGTTCTGGAGAATGATGCTCTACTTGCACATGACCTCTGTGATCCTTGTTTACACTTTCAATCATCTCTAGATTTATCCATTCATTATCCATTTTGGGACAGTAAAAAGCTACATAAGTGGCTGTTACACTTTTTAAGGAGTAACGACAAGGAAAGAGGGCTGTACATGTTAAGAGATGGTTTAACCCACAGCCAGTGGAGCTAACAAGCAAGGAATTTTTGTTCTGTATCGCTGCCTCCTCGTGGCCACCAGAGGGCGCTGTGGCACAAAGAACTTCTATCTAGTTTAGGTTCAACCTGCTTTTTGCTCCTTGGGTTTCAGCAGTAAGAGGAGCCACAAGGCACTGTTGTGCTTTCCAGGAGTCACGGGTGCTGTCCTTGAAGAGCCAATTCCAAGGTCCTAGCTAGCACAATGGGAGGGTGCTGTCACTTCATGAACAAGTCCCTACTTCTCAGCACACAAGCCCACCACCGACGGGCTCTGGGCAAGCCTAAACCTTCCCGTCAGGGCATCCTGAGTGCTACCTCAGTGGCGCTCTGTGCATGCCATCCACAGCCAGCTTCTCAGCAAGAGTGCGCTAACACGAGGGCACAGGCCTGTATACCTGGAGGATTCAGCAAAATCAGTGCATGAAAGAACGGAAGGAATCATGAGATTTTTTAAGAACATGACTACTCTGTATGTCCTCACATTTCTGACAAAGCTGTCTGAAAGTGAATGTCATCTGCGCTCAGAGAATTCGAGGTGGTCCTGGGCTGCACCCAGGGGACTGCTCTACCACTGGGGCAGAGACCAAGAACCTGGACCTGAGGCTGACTCCAGGGCACGTTACTAAAAGGCCAGGTTTACAAGTGACCCAGAGGAAACCCAGAAATGGGCCCCACAGAAACGGGTTCTGTGCTCTCAAGCACAGATGAAAGCAACAGACCCCACGATGCTGACAGTGAGGTCACAGCTAACCTCTAGTATTCACGGCACACTGAAGGTTAAATAAGCTTACTTACTTTATTATAGTGAAAGCCTTTTGCTTATGAACTTTTTATAAAATAAGGCATTAGAAAACAACAGAGAACGAGTCTGTTTTTTGTAAAGCATGTCTGTAGCTGCACTGTTTTGAGGTGGTTGGTTTGTGCACAGAATCAAATCAGGAAACACACACAATGCATGTGTCTCGTGGCTTCTCTATGCAGGAACTGCACACACTGAAAACTCACCCTGGGTCCCCACCAGCACGAGCGGGACCTCGCTGGTATTCCGATAGTTGGCCATCCGGCTGTAGTAGTGGTAGACCGTCTGGAAACTGATCTCATCCTCCAAGCTGAAGACGAAGATGACCGCGTCCACCCACATGGCAAACTGCAGAGAGGCAAGGCAGAGGGGGCGCTGAGTGGGGGTGCAGGTCGGAGGCGGAGGCCCCGGGGTCTCTGGGTCTTCTTCAGACCTGGGAGTGCCCAGATGGGGGACAGCCTCCAGGCCGGGTGTTACCACGGATGGTGGCTGTACCACGCACACCCATCGACAGAGCGCACGCAGCTTCCCGGACCAGTGTTGCCGTTCCTGCCAGGCCCCTCTTCAGAGAGAGCCCACGACCCTGCGTGCTCTGTGCCCCAGACCGGGCAGAAGCTCCTCTAGGGGCTGGAGATGTGGCTCAGGCGGTAGAGAGCCTGCCAATGAGGTAAAACATCAGACAGTGATTTTGAGTCCTAGTTGCTGGTGGTGGGGAGCGGGGGGCGGAAAGAGGAAAAAAAAAAGGTTCCTCTGTGGGGCCTGGACCCCCCCGTGAGGTGGTGCTGAGCGTGGCCCGGCCCCCAGCCCCGCACCGGCTCTTCCTTCCCAGTGCTACAGGCATCAATGGGCACCCAGCCCAAGAGTGCCCCTCTCCAGAGCCCCATCGCCTGCCCGGGACTTCCAGGCTCCCCACCACCCACCGCCCAGGGCTGCCACTGTGGGAGCAGCCCCTCGCCAGACAGAGGCCGGCCCCCGCCCAGAGCCCCTGCCAGGAAAGGATCACTTATTCTGGGGAAATCCACAGAAGTTGGACCCGTGTCTACTGGTCCTGCTCTGCCCGCACCCACCCTGGCAGGTGCTCCCGAGTTGTCTCCGGAGGAGGGGCCCAGGGTGTCTGTCTCCACCCTGCACCAAGACCTTCCTCGTCCCAAGTGAAATCCCATCCAACACCAAGACCTTCCTCATCCCAGGTGGAAAGGAAGCAACCAAGAAAAAAACAAAAGAAAAAAATCCTGTTTGCATTCCCTAAAAAGAAGCTTCAGTGCCTAGGTAAGTTTAGATGGCCCCTAAACTCCAGCAAATGCCATAGGGGTTACCTCAATTTCCCCCTTACAACTAAAAAACATGTCCACTCTTACATGAAGCAGCTATGCGACCAGCCCTTGAAGTCCTAAGGCTCTAAGGACACACATATGATCCATCGCAAGAGAGAGTGTGAAGCAGACCTGAGGGAGCTGCACGCTGCTCCAGAACTGGATGGAGGGGGGGGGGGGCGCGGAGCGGCATCACCTTCCCTTTCTCTCCACCTGGAGCTGTGTCCCCCCCCGCCAGCCCCCGAGGGAGGAGGGAGTGCTCCCAGCTCCCAGCACGCAAGCTGCACCCCTGAACCTCCACACACAGGAGGTGCTGGCCACGGCCTCTTCTCCCAGGAGGGCGCTGTGACAGCCCAGCACCTACACCAAAACTACACCCAACACTAAGAACAAGGTACACCCCACACTAAACACAAGGTACACCCACCTAAAAATGAGGGAATGGGAAAGGGGGCCATTTGAAAGAGAAACACAAGGCAGTTAAAGCAGCCAAGTTTCTGCTCTCCCCTGGCACCCCGTTGGCCACACAGGGCGCCAGAGCCCGTGTATGAGGCCCCACCTTCACGTACCGGCCATCAACACTCCACACGCCGGGAAGACAGGAAGACAGAAATCAGGCCTGTGGTTTTAAAAGGCTCTATCCTCCTATTCCCCAAGTTTGTGGAGCCCTTTAATCAGGAACAATTTCAGGCTAAATACTCCTGAGGAAGCATGTGCCAGAATAACGGGCTGGTCCTCAGGGAAACTGAGTCAGCACTTCCTCATAGCCAGAGGCCAAGGTGACCTCCTAAGGGCCCCAGTTCTCGGCACTGCTGGGGTCGCTAGCAGCCACCTGGGAGCGCTACCCCGCCTTGGGGAAGGCCTCAGGATGCCAGCGTCCACAGGACACAGGCTGGTCCCCTCCAGGACTGACCTGCGCACTATGGCCCAGGGGACACCCAGGGTCACTGAGACAGGATTCTGCTTACACAATGAACACCTTTTTTTTTTTTTTTTGTCGGTCATGGGGCCTGAACTCTGGGCCTGGGCGCTGTCCCTCAGCTCTTCAGCTCAGGGTAAGCACTCTACCACTGAGCCACCCCCAGAATGAGCACTTTTGATGCACAATACTGAAGAAAAGAAGGAAAAAAGGGGGGGTTAAAAAAAGGAAGAAAGGAGGCAAATTTCCTGCCATAGGCCTTATTTTCTTAAAGCAATTCCTTAACTAATTATACCAACTAGTTAAAGAAGTAAAATGGCATTTTATCAAACATTATTTCATATTTTGGCATATTAAGGTCTGTGGAAGATAAATTATTTTTAAATATCAGATTAAAGAGATCTCAGAGGAAAAGCACCATTCGAGACAAAACACCAGACCTCTGAGCAGCACACCAGATCTCCTAAGCAGCACACCAGACCTCTGTCAGTACACCAGATCTCTGAGCAGCACACCAGACCTCTGAGCAGCACACCAGACCTCTGTCAGTACACCAGACCTCTGAGCTGCACACCAGACCTCTGAGCAGCACACCAGACCTCTGAGCTGCACACCAGACCTCTGAGCAGCACACCAGACCTCTGTGCAGCACACCAGACCTCTGAGCAGCACACCAGACCTCTGTCAGTACACCAGACCTCTGAGCTGCACACCAGACCTCTGAGCAGCACACCAGACCTCTGTGCAGCACACCAGACCTCTGTCAGTACACCAGACCTCTGAGCTACACACCAGACCTCCGAGCAGCACACCAGAACTCCGAGCAGCACACCAGACCTCTGAGCAGCACACCAGACTCTGAGCAGCACACCAGACCTGTGAGCAGCACACCAGACTTCTGTCAGTACACCAGACCTCTGAGCAGCACACTAGACCTCCTGAGCAGCACACCAGACCTCTGAGCAGCACACCAGATCACCTGAGCAGCACACCAGACCTCTGTCAGCACACCAGACCTCTGTCAGCACACCAGACCTCTGAGCAGCACACCAGATCTCCTGAGCAAGTACACCAGACCTTTGAGCAGCACACCAGACCTCTTTTGTGTGAATCAGGCTGCACCTTCACGAGAAGAGATGCTCCAGAAAGAACGCCAAGGAAGTCCTAAGTCTGCTTCTGCAACATCAATGGGACCAGCTACTCCTAGAGCATGGCTCCATTTGAACTAGAAACTCACAATGTCAACAAAACACTGAGCTGGACTAAGTCGGCTGAGACAGAGGACTCCCACACGGCACTCGTTTCCAGAATGCTCTCCTTCCAGGGGCTGTCAAGGAAACCACCACACACTACCCTGCACGTGGGCTTTCCGTGGAGCCCAATGGTGCCAACACGGCTGGCCAGCTCACGGAAACACCAGGTCCTGCCAGGCAGCAGGAATGGAGAGATGGGCAGAAAGGGCTTTAGAATCCAGCAGACTTTCTCAGTGACGTTACTATTTAGAGATGAAGTCAGCTGAGCAGCACAGACTACAGGATGTCTAAGTACTGTTCGAGTTAAGAGCAAATTTTGGCTTTCCAGCCTTCTTCCTCTGCCTCCTCCTCCTTCTCCTCTTCCTCCTAGGTTCTTGCTAGGCAGGTGCTCTACATCCTGAGCCATGCCCTCAACCCTTTTTGCCTTTGATACTTTCAAATAAGGCACTGTGGGGGTAAGTCTAGGCTGGTATGGACTACGGTCTACCTGTGAATGTTTCCCACCCAGGGGGATGACAGGCACTGGACCACTGCATCCAGAGACCAACTGAGATGAGGTCTCAAGTTTATGCTGAGGGTGGATGGGAACTGTGATCCTCCCAACCCAGCCTTCCACGCAGCCAGGATGACAGGCACACACCACCACACCCAGCTCCTGACTGAGACAACGTCTGGCCTTTATGGCCACGATGGCTTGAACTGCAGTCCCGGGAAGCTAGGGTTACAGGAGTCACACATACACTTAGGAGAAAAAAATGAAATCAGTCACACAAACTGAGCTTTTGTGAAAGCACTTGATTCCTTTCTGGAAATGGCTGCCCAGGAAGAGCTCAGGAAGCTCAGGTCCAAAGCCGGCTTCAGCCTGAAATACTCACCTGTGCCTCTGGGGGGCCCCCTTCATCTCTAATCAGCAGCAGGTAGCTCTGTCCATCCACAACAATCTCCTTCTTGAACCTGCCACCTGCCACACAGAAAACATTATGTTATAGAAGAAAACCAGAGCAGGAGGGGGACAGACAGACGTGGGCTTCGCTTGTGGAACAATACACTCTGGATGGCTGCCCTTGGGGCCAGCCGGCTAGGAGGGCTTAGGAGAAGATGTCAGATGTCTCCCACAGCCACTGGAATTTTAGAGCAATGGAACCCAGATTGAAACATGTGTTTGTTCATCTCTGATTAGCAGCTTTCCATGCAACCCCAGGCACAGCTGGCTGGGAAGCATGGAATCTGTGTGCAGTCTTTATACGTAAATGCATAAATTCTCACACACTGGGAGAGAGAGAACACTCAAATTGTCTTTCCGGAGGGTTCACAAACTGAGAAATGTCATCTATGATGTCTGACAGATGAAGGGCAGGGAACCTGTATTCTCCTCAAGGGAAACCCAGTTCTTGAAGGGAACACACAGAACAGTATGAGGATGGTATCTCCAGATGCCGACTACCACACACGGGTTAGACAGAGCTACGGGATGGGATCTCCGCACGGGTGGAGACAGAGCGGTGCAGCTGACTGACGAAGAGGCGTTAGAGACCATGGGGTTAGCAGGAAAACACTGGGGCCTGCTGGAGCAGGGGGGAGCCCAGAGGGGCAGGGTGGGCCGGTGACAGCCCCTAGACACGCCCGAGACTGCAGGGCACCCTGGCCGCACCAGCAGGCCTGCATGGCGGGAAAGTGTTCGCCTTGGGCTTCGGTGCTGAGTGGCCTCTAGGTGGCCCTTAGGGTTCTCAATCTTGTGAGAAAGCAGGCTGATGCCTCCCCAAAGGCCCCACTGGACCCTCCGCCTAACAGAATTCCAGAGAACCACTAGGCCAGAGCCCCATGGGGTCACACGGGCGCCCTCCCCTGGGGGATAGAAATCCACCCAGAATCCCAGGTCTACGCTATTCCAGTGCCCATGACTGCAAGTGAGGCCCCACCCCAAACCTGAGGTGTGCAGGCCGCCAGAGGGACGGCTCCCACCTGGGCTGGGGCGGTGGGCTGCTCTCCCCCAGCGGCTCCCACCCGACTGGCTCGGTCACCAGCCTAACCTGTTTCAGATCAGGAAGTGCTTGCTTTGTTTACAGTGTTCAATGATAAAACCCAGGGAAACCTTCCAGCATTACAATAAAGCAGGTGAGCTGTGTCGGGGTCCCCATCGCTGAGGAAGGAGCCTAGAAGAGGACTCCATGGTAGGCGCTAGGTCAGGACAGCAAGCCACACACCAGTGAGTCTCGGCTGCAGGAAGGACCAGAGCTGCGGTCCAAACTGTAATGTTTGTCATTGCAAAGGGGGCACACCCCTTCTGTGGGGCGGCGTCCCCCCTGACACAGGCAAATGTCTCCCGGGTACCAGGCCAACCCTGAGGCAGCCCCCTCTGCTGGGGGGGCTACACGCGGGGACTGCCAGTGTTGTTGATGTTCTCCGAACGTGGCCGCTGGCTTCCAGGTGTGCCACACCTGGCACTTAATAAACTGCTCACAGGAGGATGCCGTGCTCAAGCGGAGACGGTAATGAATATTACGTCCCTATTTTTGGTTCTTTAGAAAGAGATGCTGGAATCTGGCTATTTTTCAGAGGTGGACGGAATTCAACTTGTAAAACAAACAAATAAAAAACTCTGAAAAGCAAATGCTTTCCCTTACCCCATGATCCTAAAGATCTGCCCCTCCAGTTGTAACCCAAAAGGCGCCTGGGTTTGGCTGAGAGCCGCAGTGGCACTGCCCAAGAAACACCTACTATGGGATGGGGTGTGCCCATCACAGACCACGGGGTGCAGGCATCTGAGACCCTCTGGCCACAGGAAGGGATCCCAGACAGGTTTGGCAGAGGGTTCCAGGCCGTCCTGGGATGGGACTGGCTGGCCACTCTCTGCCCCTCTCTTTTCTACAGTCCTAGAGACGAAGGGAAGTCGAGTTTCCTGGTGGGCAGTGAGGGCCGCCCCAGAGCCTCCCAGGAAGGCTTGTCCTCAGGTTCCACCGGGCATCCTGACAACCTCCGCAACCAAGAAGTCCTTGCCAGGTTTTCACACAACACAAACCGTCCAGTCCCAGAGTTCACGTGCACGGCACCTGCCACCACCTGCTACGCGCTGAGCTGGGGGAGCCTGGGCGTCCCCACTGCATCCGACGGTGCCCACAGCGATCTCGCCTCCACCCCGACTCCAGCCACCCATATGCCAACCCACACACTGCGCTGCGTGTGAACTGGGCTGAGAGCGTAGAACATGCGACCCGCCCGCCCCCAACACAGTCCCAGAGGCATGGCAGGTGCTGATACATCCCCCAAAGAGGAGCGGGTGGCTCCCATGTGTCCACCTGCCTGAGGAAGACACCTGCAGAGGCACAGGTGAGGGAGAACAGGGAGACAGGGTGGAGGCACAGGCAGAGGGGCTGCAAGGGGAACTGGAGGGAGGGTGGGGTGGATGGCAGGACTGGAGGGAGGGTGGGGTGGATAGAATGGAGGGGAGATGGGGGATGGATGGAATGGAGGGGGATGGAATGGAGGAGGGCGGGGGGATGGAATGGGGGGAGGGGGAATGGACTGGAGGGAGGACGGGGTGGATGGCAGGACTGGAGGGGGAATGGGTGGACTGAAGGGGGGATGGGGGATAGAATGGAGGGGGGACTGGGGGATGGAATGGAATGAAGGGGGATGGATGGTAGGATGCTTCTGCCCTACTCCATTTCCCAAGGGAGCTGGTGGCTTGGAGCACTGCTCAGGTACAGGGATTAGGCCACCAGGCTCCAGCCCTGTCCTGCCCTTTCTGGCTGGAGGACGTCAGTGAGTGATGGGCTTCCAGTGCCAGAGTCCTGGCCTGTGAGGCGGCGCAGGCACAGGGGTTTCCTTCCCGTGTGATGAGAAAACTCACCAGAGCGCCTGCACCGGAGCGGCCCCACCCCCGAGCCTCGCTGGCTCCCCTCAAGGAGCCCCGTCCTCTCTCAGCTAGGTTCTGGACCAGAAACTGCCTGCCCCTGCCCACCCCAGCCTCATCCCCCCCCACCCTCCGCCTCTCCCACCCCCAGACTCCATCTTCCCTTCCCACCTCACCCCCCCCCAGCTTCCATCTCCCCTCTGCCCTCATGCAGTCCAGCCTTGGTATCTCCTCTACTAGCACCCCACATCCACATGGTCTTGCATGTGGCTGTTTACCCTGGACCTGGGGTCCCCTTAGCTCCAGCTTGTGCCCCGAGCCCACCCTATAGCCCCATCCTCCTGGGAGTTTCCATACATGGTGTACACAAAGCAGCCCCACCCCAGCCTGATGGATACTAGGGTTCAACCTTCAGGTGTAATCTTTCCACCTCTGCCCCACTTGAGGGTGTGTGAGACAGGGTTTATGTAGCTCATGTTGGTCTCAAACTTGTCATTTTCCTAGATCAGCTTCCCAAGTGCTAGGTGAGCAGGTCTGCATACCACAAGGGGTAACTCATTTAAAAACCTGTCTTCTGCCGGCACTGGTGGCTCACGCCTGTAATCCTAGCTACTCAGGAGGCTGAGATCTGAGGATCATGGTTCAAAGCCAGCCCGGGCAGGTAAGTCTGTGAGACTTACCACCAGAAAAAAAAAAACCAGAAGTGACGCTGTGGCTCAAGTGATAGAGTGCTTGCCTTGAGCTGAAGAACAAAGCCCAAGCCCAGAGTTCAAGACCCACAACCGACAAAAAAATAAAAAGCTTAAAAAAAAAAATAAACCTGTGGTCCGCCTGCCTGAGTGTGGCCTTTGTAAGGGTGGTCCTGACACGCGGCTGGCTTGGTCACCTGTGTCAGGCAAGACGTGCGGAGCAGACCATGCAAGACGGTGGCCGGCCTTGGATACCAGGACTCTGCAGCTGAGAGATGGAAGCAGAGCCCGGCCTCCGCAGAATCCGGTGGAGGTCAGCAGGCACGGCGTAGCGCGGCACGGCACGGCACGGCACGGCACGGCGAGCAAGGAGCTGAGCAGAGCTCAGCAAGGCGCGGGCTGACACTGTGAATGGCGTTTTCCCGGCCACAGCATCATGTGTTCATCTCATGTGGGCAACGCAGCATTGAGAGGCAGCATCTCGCCAGAGCTCAACCTCCAGTGCAATTTATTAGGTTTCTGGGTCACCCCGAAACGGGTTTGAGAGTACTCGGGGAGCCCGACAGCTGTCCCTGCCTTGCTGTGCATGGACTGGGTCTGCAGCAAGTCCACGGGGTTGCGTGCTTTCTCCTGCAGCCAAAGAAAAGCAGGTGAGCAGCGGACCGCACCGCCAGCGAGGAAACCGCAGACCAGGAAGAAAGGGCACCATTGTTTCTTTTGCTTTTAAGCACTTTCCAGAAGCCACAGGGGATTGCGCGGCTGCTATTTGGGCCTCACTCTGTGGGAAGCAGCTAGCTCTGGGGTGCCCGGCTAGAGGGGAAATTGGGTTCCTTCTGCATCTGGCTCATCTGGGAAGGTGCAGCTGTGCATTAGCTTCTCAGCCAGTGTTCCCTCTGCTGGGGGGGAGGGGGGAGGGAAGGGGGCGAGGGGATTTCCCATTCAAAAAAAAAAAGAGCCATTAGGAACAATCGCTGGCAGGGAAGTTTGACATTTCTGCTTCTACCATTTTTGCTAAGTGGACTATAGCCAGGGAGAGTGGCTCACAGCTCCCCAAGCCACGGACTGAGGGGACAGGACAGGGCGCCTCTTCACTCAAGGACGCATGCTCTCTTCTCCACTAACATCCCTACCATTCCCCACGGCATCTCAGGACACAAACATCGCGGAAGTCCAGATCCACCGACTGGAGGCCTGCTTCCTGTGGGGGAAGGGCAAGGCCCCAGTCTAGTTCCTACTCCTCCCCAACCCTCCTCTCGGCCTGTGAGCATTGGTCGTGACAACTCCTGCAGAAACGTCGGGAAATGGGCCCGGTGGTCTGTGTGTGGCTTCCGGCCCCCTCAGCCCCCTCCCAACCAGGCCAGGCCCACCCACCAGTGTGCTGCGTAGGGGCTCAAGAAGCCCTGCCGCCCACAGCTGTACCCCTCTGCTGTGGATGCTCAGCCTCACGCATTCACGCACACGCAAAGGCGGTGAACTTCTGAGGGGAGAAGCTCATTTGTGGAACGTGCTGCTTCCCTTCTTGCCAGAAACATAAGGCACACGCAGCGTAGCGCGGCGTAGCACGGCACAGCGCCTGACTGTGGTTTACTGAAACAGAGGCCGACCCCTTCTCCATGTGAGGGAGGAGGAGGGACACAAAGACAGGCCCTTGGTCTCCTCCAGACTCGCCTGGCAAACCTTTCCCACAAGCCTTCCTTTCACTGGCCAGTGCCCAGGTAAGGCAGAAGACCATCTGTGATGCTACAGCTCCCCGGCTATCTGCAGCAGGTGCACAGAGAGTTACGGTGAAGAGGGCTGCAGGCCTTTGTTTCTCTCTAAAGGAGCATCAAATACACTAACTCAGGACTGCACAAAGCTGTTTTAACTACAATCAATTTAGCTCTTTGATAAAAATGCTGCAATTTATGAGCACTGAGGGCGTTCATAATTCAAATTCTACACTGTGACATTTAAAAGGTATTTTGGACAATTTATTATTTTTACACTGGGAAAATGCTTCATAGTTACCTACTAGTTAACAAAACCTCAAACAAATCAGATTTCCTCTTCAACTTGAAAAGAAATTCTTACACTTGAAATGAGGGATGAGGAAAACAGTGTGTTAAGAGAAGACAGCTTCCCTGCTGTGCTATGCTTCTGAGGAAGAGGACACACACTGACCCCAGCACATGGAGGAGGCACGCTGTCCTTCCATTCCTAACACAAGGAACGGTGGGAGAAGGGGAGACAGCACAGCCAGACGAAGTGTGCAGCTCCGGTGCGCCTCAGCGAGCATCTAGCCCTGTGGATGTCAGAAGTGGAAGGGACCAAAGCCTTGTCTCCTCTGTCCCCAGGCCAATGAGCAGGAGCTAGGAAGGCCTGGAGGCGAATGGCAGGGACGGCTCCCTGGAGACAAAGACAACGCCTGTGTTCATGAGGGAGCTGGGAAAGTGACCCTCCCACTGAAGAGGAAGGAGGATGGTATTCTCCCGCCAGGCCAGGAGAAAGAAACTGGGTGGAGGAGTGCCAGCAATGCCCATGAGGGCAGAGCACCCAGACCGAGCAAGCCACCAGTGTTTGGAGAATAGGAGGAGCCAGCCAGACATGTACACCATCTACACACCGTGAGGATGCCGGGAAGCACCTGCCCAGGCCTGAGGCCCAGACAGGGAGCGCAGCACTGCTCCTGCCCTCTGCCCCCTGGCGGCAGGTGGACACAGAGTGGCTTCTGCAAGCAGGAATGTGGGTGACTAAGCCAGTTGAGGGAATCTCTCCACCTTTCTCTCTACCATTCTCTCTCCCACCACGGAATCAAGGTGGCAGCACCTCCCAACTGCGCATGCGTGATGCAGAGGGAATGAAAGGAACTTTCCCAGGATCGGCCACTCCCATCCACCTGTGGCCCCACTTAAAACAAACCTGACCAGTATATACACCCCAAAAGGTGTCGAGAGAGAAAAGAAAATGCCATGGCAGAGATGCCCAAGGGGGAGAAATGAAGGGAAAGGACCAGACATGATATGAACGTCCCACGGGGGCGGGGGGTGGGGGGGAGGGGAAGTAGCCCAAAAGCAGAGCCAGTGGAGGGAAAGCCAAATATGAGTGGCCAAAGGGAACCCTTTACAAGCGCTTCCACTCTGGTGCAAGCGGAGAGAGAACTGAAATTCCTGTCTGTGAGAACAGGCCGGCATCGGTGCTGGAGAGCTGACCGATAAAACCTAAAGGTGAACAGCAGATGCGACAAAGCTGGGAGCTGAGAAACATGCAGGACAGGCTTCAACAGTCACAGCTGAGTTCAGGAGGCTGAAAGCATTTATAGACAGCAGACAAGCGTACCAAGAGGGCCAGGGCTCCCTGACTTCAAACACCAGCACCAGGGAGCACAGCTCTCTGAAATGTGGGAAGAGCCACGAGGCCTCACTACAGATATGCAGACGTGGGCCTGGGTTCTTGGTGGAAACCAGCAACCTCTGGTGCTGCGTTAAAAAACAGCACCTATGTGTAACTGTTCTGTTCAGTAATAACCAACCCACACTGTCAAGTGTGTGCTTCACACTCAAGGAATATCAAGCTCACAGGCATGCAGGAGAATGCAGTGCAGTGCAGAAGCTGCTGCAAAGCTGGCTGAGCTGCAGCTCCAGACACCCAACCTGCAAACGACAAGCAATCACCCCGGCCTTCCCATGAGTGACAGGCCAAGCAACAGGCTGCGCCCCAAGCTGCACAATCCGTGTGTGCTACGGAAGGCTGTGGATGAAACAGAAGGAATGGGTGGGGGGCTGCCTTTGTGGCTCAACCTGTCTGGTATTTTCACTAGAGTACACTGAGGTACACATGGGCCACTTATCTGAATAGATCAGGTATTCTTGACACTGCACGAGAAGAAAAAAAAAAAAAGGATGAAAAATGCAAAGTCAGGGACAAGCGCCAGTGGCTCACACCTGGAATCCTAGCTACTGAAGAGGCTGAGATCTGAGGATCACAGTGAGAAACCAGCCCAGGCATCAAAGTCCACCAGACTACCACCCACAACTGGCAGAGATGAGACACCGCGGGGCCCTATGCCTGGGCCTCTCAGGCTTAGCCAACCTCTGTGGACACAGCAGCTCCTCGAGGACCAGCAGGACAGCCCAGGCTGGAGTCCGTCACAGGGCGTGTGGCCCCAGCAGCCCCCTCCCCACACACACATGACCTAATTACCTGAGACCAAGCAAGCCGCCCGTGCTCCAGAGGACACACTCCAGTAGCTCACCTCACCACGATCACAGTCACCTCTACGACCACTTCTTCCTCCTCCCTCTGAAGCCCACCTCCAAATGCTGGCACTGCACTTGGTAGCGTCAGGAGCCGGGAGTCTCCAGCCTGCCTTCATGTCCCCCTCCTCTGGCTGACCCACCTGGTTGCATAAAAGACCCACCAACAGTGCCGGGTACAGTGGCTCATGCCTATAGTCCCACTCAGGAGGAGGATTGCAGTTGGAGGTCAGGCAAAAAATTAGGGAGGCTTCTAGTTCAACCAACAAGCTGGGCTTGTTGACCCAGGCTAACCTGGGTCAATTTTAAAAATACTCAACTAAAGTAAAACAGAGCCAGTGGCATAATACAATGTTAGGTCATCTGGCTACAAGCATGACTCCCTGAATTCAAACTCCAGTACCATCCAAAAAAGAAAAGAAATAACAGAGTTACTCCAGGTACCCAGGCCTGGACCGGGGCAGTTCCTGTGCAGGTCCTGTGCCTCAGACAGCGTACGCCAGCCCCTGCTCACCTGCCACACAAACTGCCATTTCAGCACAGCAGTTTCACTCAGCTGCTAGGCATTTTCTCTCTTCTCTTTGTGACAGTATTAACTTTTCGCATGTGTATGTGTGGGCCAATTATGAGATTTGAACTCAGGGCCTGGGCATTGTCTCTGAGCTTTTATGCTCAAGGCTACCACTTGAGTCATAGCTCATACCTCCACTTCTTTTTTTTTTTGGGGTAATCAATTGGAGATCAGAGTCTCAGACTTTTTAGGACAGGCTGGCTTCAAACTACAAACCTCAGATCTCAGCCTCCTGAGTAGCTAGGATGACAGCCACCAATGCCCAGCTGTTAATACAACCCAGAAAGTCAATACAGTTTTTAAGCAGTCCATATCTAGGACTGGCCCCGTGTGCTGGCCGTGGGGACACATCCACCAAGCGCAGCCCAGTACCAGCCCCAGGGCAGGGAGCAGCAGTCCACAGCCTGCCCTCCTGGCATCGGAACTGCCAAAGACTCCTTCCCAATGCAGCCATTCTGAAAGCCTTCCCGGACAGGGGAAGGGTTAAAGCTGTAATCTGGTTTGCATTTCTGGTGTGGGTAAAGCGCAGATGAGTTTATTAGGCTAAACAACTGGAGCATATGCAAATGCCCTCCTCCTCTGTAGGTTATGGCAGCTGTGTACAGATGGATCTGTACACGAATGCATACGTGTGCAAATGCACACAGGTGCACATGCACACATATGCGTGTGATCAACTCCCACAGGACATGCCAGGTGGAGGCCAGGGCTCGTGGCCCTGGTACTTTACCTGAGAGCTCCTGAGCGCTCGCTCTGCCCTGACCTCACTGCCACTGTGCTGTCCTTCCCCGGCCTCTCCCTGCATCCTAGCCCTGGGCCCTGTGGGAAGTGAGGCTGGCCACACATTGGTCCTGCAGCAGCAGAAGCAGCAGCAGCAACAAGACACAGCAGAGAGCACCCCCAGAGAGCACCCAGCAGTGGAACCCCTAACAGTCGGGACTGGGCTGCATGCTGTACTTTGAAGCAGATTCCTGGCCTCTTCTGAAGGGTAAATCCCTCTCCTCAAACCACAGCAATCACAGCCCTGAGGCTCAGGAACCCCTTTCTCCCTCTGTCCACCTGCCTCACGAGATACCTCCCACCCCACCTTTTCTTTCCTCTTCTCCTTATCCTGAGTCTGGCTTCATTGCAGCACTTCTCCCTTTCTGTAGAACCTTCCAGGCAAAATCTCCCAGCCCTGGTCAGACTGTCTACATTAGAGCTCTCTCCTGAGCAACTCCAGCTCCTTTTCTTAGAACCCTAAAACATCTGATGGGAGGAGGTGTTATGATAGTGAGTAAAGACAAAAGAGTGACAGAAAAGGTGTTACAAGCCATCTCTTTAAGACCCAAACAATGCAGAACAGCCTGAAGACAATGCTTTTCTGCTCTCATGGATCAAGAAAGAACCTGTAGGAAACCAGCAATATATCAGACAAGGGGTTAACATCCTGTATATAAAGGGAACTCAAGAAACTAATCCCTCCCAAACCTAACAAACCAATTACTAAATGGGCAAGGGAACTAAAGAGGGACTTCTCAAATGAAGAAATAAAAATGGCAAAGAAACACATGAGGAAATGTTCATCATCCCTGGCGGTGAAGGAAATGCAAATAAAGACAACCCTGAGATACCACCTTACCCCAGTCAGAATGTCCCACATCCACAAATCAGCCAACGACAAATGCTGGAGGGGACGTGGAGAAAGAGGAACCCTATTACACTGCTGGTGGGAATGTACACTTATACAACCACTTTGGAAAGCAGTCTGGAGGGTCCTTAGAAAGCTAAAGATTGACCTCCCTTACGACCTAGTCATACCACTTCTAAGCATCTACCCTGAACAACAGGAACCAATATACAAAGACACGTGCACCTCCATGTTTATTGCAGCACTGTTCACAATAGCTAGGATATGGAAACAACCCAGATGCCCCACCACAGATGAATGGATCCAAAAATTGTGGTATCTATACACAATGGAATATTATGCAGCCATTAGAAATGACAAAATAATGGCATTTGCAGGGAAATGGATGGAGCTAGAAGGAATCATGTTGAGCGAGGTAAGCCAAGAGCGAAGAGACAAATGGTACATGGTCTCCCTGATAAGTGGATGCTAAATCCAAAATGTTAGGTGATACGACAAAACTAACAAGACTTAAGAAACAAAGAACTCCCACTCATCTGGTCAAACCACTACTAAATATCCCCATGCTGCTGATCACATGTATGGTATATAACATGTGAACACCGTTATATGTTATAGACTGTGATAGACAATTTGCTCCAGGAAAGTTAGAATGAACTTGTGACTTTAAATGAGCGTCATTATTCCACAATACTGTGAAATTCCGGAAATTATGTAATCACCTAATCACAATAAAAAAAAAAAAAGAACCTCGGGGAAGGTAGGGAGGGAAGGGATGGATGGTAGGGGGAAAACAATGGAGGGGGTAACAATGTTCAAAAGGAAGTGTACTCATTACCTCACTCATGTAACTGTAACCCTCTGTATAGTATCTTTACAATAAAAAAAAAAAAGAGAGAACCTGTAGGAAAAGGTCCCAACTTATACCCTGAGTCTATAAACGCTAAGAGAGATATTTGCCAAGGGTGCTTTGGGGAAGAGTGCAAACAGTACTATTTGCACCCGGGATCCCACAGTGCAAACTCAGAATAATGTAGCCTGTTCATCAGGACAAAGTCACATTACAGAGCACCCAAGCACAAAGTCTGTGCCACAGAGGACACAGGGATGGGATCTGACCTGTCCCCAATCACTTTTCTAGGGTCTAATTTCTCAACAGTTTTCTGTGACACTCCTATTCAACAGGTAAACTAAGCCCACCTCAATACCTAATGGACTAGCCAATCAAAATATCTCCTCCAAAAAGGGCAAAGGTGATTGGTTCCAGATGAAAATGTGATAAAAAACGAGGCCAATCAGAGCAGCCCCAGTCTTCAGTTGGAGCTGCCGAGGAACATCCAACTTTTTCTCATCAGGCCCGAGCACTAAGCATCACATGGCCACAGAGGCAGCAGGGAAGGGCTTGAGCATAAGCTGCACTCAGGCAGGAGAAGGGAGAGAGAGGCTCTGTGTGAGCCTGAGGGTCATCCATCCCCTGGCCGTTCCAGGTGTGTAGGCGGGTGGATCCCACCACTGCCTGTGCCCATTCAAGCTGGTGGATTTCCCGTACACTCAAGGAGATGTAGACAGATACAGAGAATCTGACCCTTTGGGCTTCCAATCAGAGCAGGTTGCTATCGTAACAAGTGGAAGGTAGGTATGCTGCCACAGGTTCTCAGCCAGTGTGGTTGAACTAAAAGACATAGCAGACACAAACCACAGATCCAGGTGAAAACATGTGATCGTGGTTCAGGTCTGACAGATCTGATGACTGCATTAATCTTCAAATGAAGGCGGTGTACTTACGGCTCTAGAAACACCCATAGAGGTAAAATTTCGACAGAAATTTTAAATATAAAACTTTATATAAATATAAAATACGTAAAATTTTCTAAGCATTTTTCTTTTTCCTGTTGGAGAATGGTTTGAAAACATCTGATGTCACAAGGGTCTGAGGGGAGCAGCAGCTGTGTTTGTGGCGAGTCCTGTGCTATTTCTGGGCTCTGGGAGTCCCTGGCCTAACAGCTAGCAGCCTGGAGGAGCTCGGTTCTTTTCTCTTGCTGGCAGCCGTCAGCAGGCCTGCTCTGGTTTGAGTGCTCCCAGAATCTCACCTGACCAGGTGTAAATCACTTCCTTGAATTACAGTTATTTATCCAGAAACAGCTTCTCCTTGGAATGCAAATGTCAACTGCAGTGCCCAGCATTCAGAAAGCTATGGATTTCTTGTCGAATTAATGCTAATGCGTGGGTCAAAACATTGTGACTTCCAAACAACTGATAATACATTGTGTCCTGCCAGACTTGTCAACGCAAGAAACATGACAAACTCCCTATGCTCATTTTATAACCCCCTTTCCTTGTTCAAAATCAAACAAAACAAACCTGTCTCTCAAAGTGTTCTGTAATGTTCTTGTAAGAAATCTAGTGTCCTTCCAGCCTTCAGCCACATCTCCTGGCTCGCACACAGGTTGAGAGCTGCACACGGGAGAACAGCGCCCAGGGCGAGTGAAATTTTCCGAAGGGTGGAGCTGGTATCTGGACTTACCACGGAAAACAGCAGAAATGAAGCATGAATGGACCTTCCACCGGCAGCAGGCTCAACTTGAGTCTTGCTTATAGTCCTTGGTACTCGTACCATCACTTTCTCAGAAGTAACAAATTCACGTTGCAAATCCAGAGTGGCTAGACTTCAAAACAGCTCAGATTCTATTAGAATTGTACCGGTTTTTGTTTTCCGGGGGAACATTAAACAGAACACTTTTAGAAACAAGCGCTCACATCTGTGGAGCAGTGGTAGCTGACAAAGTTGGTTTTTTGTTTTAAATAAGTTTATTGGATTTGGAAAAGGTTCTTGGAGCTGACAGCTTAAACGCATTTCAGGGTCTCAGAGAATCACGCTGGGTGTTTACCACGTGGTTTGTTTCTAAGAGACTAAGTAAACATGCATTAACAAAATATTTGCAATCCACGTGCTGCTGAGAGCACGTTCACAGTCCTGATGCTGGGCACATCTGTTAGGAAACCATTCCTGGCCAAGTCCTGGAGGGCAGGGTGGGGGGAGCAGCCCTGCACACAGACAGCGGGCCTACAGGCAACTGCAGGGCCAGCAACAGGAAGTTCATAGGACATGGGATGGCAGCAGCCAAGAAAAAGCAACACAAACAAAGCACAGAGGGAGCCGGAGGTCTCCGAGCCTCCACTGCACCAGCCTCCCCTCTGCGACACTGGAAAGCAGAGGATGGGGCACTGGTCCTCACTCCATCCCCCCACCAGCCCGGCACCCAGCATCTGTCCCTCACAGACAATACTGCTCTGGTGCCTCGCACAGCTTGGCCCCCCGTGAGGTGTGGGCAGGAGCCCGAGCTAGGAAGGCCGGTGAGAGGGGGTCAGCCTACTTTACACTGTTGTTTTCTGTTTTCCAACTATAGGGTGGGCTCCCCAGCAAACGGCTCATGGAGTCGAGCTTCCCTTGGGGTGGCTAGAATAACCTACTGAGTCTGGGAAATCCATTCAGTGTAGGACGGCCTCATGTGCTGAGCTGTCCACCACTAGGAATCCAGGGACAACACTTGGAGCCCAAAGAGGGGCCAGCATTCTAGGCTGGAAGTCCCATCTCTAAGCACAGGGGAAGGCTGCGGCTGCTGGCACAGGAGAGGCAGGGACTGTTAAGACTCCAGGTATGACAGGCCCACGCAAGGACGACACTCCTTCCTCCAAGGGGCCAAATGCTGGAGCAAGTCTATCAACACGGTGGATCCCTGAGCCTTGCTCAACGCAGGCTAGAACCGAGTGTCTCACACATATTGCTCTGTTTAGTGCTTCGCTCAGCTGTGAAGCAGGGAAGAGAATGCTGAGGTTCAGGAGGTGACAATGCCCAGTGTCACAAGACTAGAAGTGGCTGATACAGGCTGAGGCCCCAACCTGCACCAGCCCCAGGCGAGCACAGCCATCGGCGGCCCCTCTGCGTTGTAGGCAAGACCAAGTCTTGGTGGTAAGGTGGGAGGGAGGTCCTCCTGCATCCCAGCATGCCTCAGGTCACTTGTCATCCTGTCACCCCTTGCGTCACTTGGCTCTAGCATGTGACCAATAACAGCACCGCCTTTCTTAGCATCTCTATCAAACTCTGACAGAAACCAACACAACACTGGGCTCTTCTCAGAGAAGAAAAGAATGAGGCCCTTCTGGTGTGCTTGCGCATGCTTTCTCTCTCCTTCTACCCCCCTGGTCTCCATACAAAAAAAAAAAAAAGACTGAAAAACTTCCTATATCCTCGTCTCGAGAGTTTGCGTTCTACTTTGAGTTACAGGCACATCTTCTCTCAGAGCCGGCTGTCTGCGCCTGTGGGCCACAGGTCAAGAGAAGTGCACCTGTACTGGACACGCACACCCTTTCCCTCGTCAGTACTTACTAGGCAACACAGAGCACCCACTTACACATGGTTTACATTAGGCACTGTAAGTAAACTAGAGGAAATGTACAGTGACTGTGCAAGTTATATGCAAAGGCCACCTGCAGCAGCACCTGCAGCGATGGGTATCTAGTGGAGTCTGGAAGCAGCCCCCAGAGGGAACCAAGACAACTGCACTAAGCCTATCCTAATCTCATGGTTAGCCTTCTCTGGCATCGCCTAGAGCTTTTCCTAGCCAGCCTCTCGGTTCCCTCTGCTCTATTCCTTCCTTTGTATAGGACACTGCACAGATACTGCCCAGCCCCCGCCTGCTCTCGCCAGTTCCCGAGCACAGTTCTCCCTTCAATCCTTTGCCTACATTTTTCGCGTTTCAGTCACAACCAGGACACCAGGCTTCCTCCTCTTCTGTGAAGGGAGGTGATGTATAGTTGCTTCAGGCTGTATGACTTCCTGCAATCACTGATGGGAGAGTGGGGAAATGGGGGGCAGGGGGGGAGAAGAGGGTCCAGGAGAGATCACCTCCCACGGAGAGAGCAGAGTCAGAGGCCTCACCTCCCACGGGGGGGGGGGGGGCACATCAGGGCAGCACAGAGCCAGGTCAGGGCCTCACCTCCCATCCTCAGAGTGGAGCCAGAATAGCGTCACAGGGGTCAGCTCCCCTCACCAGGAGCCTGGTCAGGCATCTGTAGGCCTCTGGCCCAGAAAAACATGTGGCTGCCTCAACCTTTGACCATTTGAGTTGGTTAGGACCCAAGAAACAGCCAGGTACCGGTGGCTCACGTCCGTAATCCTAGCTCGTCAGGAGGCTGAGATGTGAGGATTGCGGTTTGAAGCCACAGGCAGGAAATCCGAGAGACTCTTATCGTCAATAAACTACTCTGAAAAGGACAGAAGTGATCCTTGCCTCAAGTGGTGGAGCACTAACTAGCCTTGAGCAGAAAGAGGCTCAGGGACAGCACCCAGGCTCTGAGTTCAAGACCCAGGACTAGCCAAAAAAAAAAAAAAGACCCAAGAAATTAAGAGGACAGACACTGAGGAAGCAATCTCTGATGAGCTAAGCCCATGAGGACCAGGAGCCTCAGGGCCCTGAGCTCCACGCCACGCCCAGCCTTTTGTCAAATACCCTCCTGTGACTGCAACAGGCCGGGCACGTGGGCCCGCCCCTCCGGTCTGCAGAGGGGCAGAAGGCAGGCCCAGCCCTCCCCCTCCTCCTGTGCAGCTGACGTGGCCTATATTCTGAACACGACGCAAAAGGAGGCAGCTCGCAGCACAGCTTATCCCACTTTTAACTGTGACAGACAGCTTGAGTTCTGTGAAGAATCAGCCTCCCTCCTCCTGGAGCAAGGGTGCTTCAGGGTGTGATTGCAGGGAGAAGGCTATGACCATTCTTAGGTGTGCTCCTGTCAACCTTACAGCCCCCACAGTGGCATCTCAGCACACCGGCGGCGCCTCCCCCGCCTTGGATCAGCAGCTCCACGGAGGAGGCTGCCACCCGGAGGTTCTCAAGTCCCTCCACAGGGGCTTCTGCACAGGCACAGGGACCACCACCCACAGAACAAGCGGAACGGTACTGACCTGGGAAGGGACACCAGTGGCCTCACCAAAGAGAGCAGGTGCCCCACTCCCAACGCTCTCACACTATAAGGGATAAGCAGTTTCTCTTCCTTTTGTAATTACTTAGTTGCCGTGGCCTCCCCTTCCCCTACCCCACCCCCACGCTGTTGCTGCTGCTGCTGCTGTACAAGAGTTTGAACTCAGAACTGCAGCCTCTCTTGACATTATTTGGAAGGAAGAGTTAGAAGACAAGAAGCATCAGTTAGGTCTGTGTCAGAAGGCAGGGCGCACAGCGAATATTAAGCATGGAACACATGACGGGGAACTGAGGTTACAAAGCCAAAACTCCATCCACAAATCTGACTAGCAGTTGGTAATAGGGCTCTGGTGGCAAAGGCGTGACTTTCATCTGATTCTCTATCTGAAGGCGAATGGCAGCCGTGAAGTGACCAGGGAGGTAGGAAGGTTACACGGAGCCTGACTCTGCCCTTGTTAGGTTCTGCAGCCAGCAAAGTTCACAGCATGAGGCCCGGGGGATGGAATGCAATGGGCAGGTGGGTGGTGCTGAGTGCCACTCCTGTTTAAACACCGTGTGTAACACACAAGCCTGGGAGGTGGTTGACTGGCAACTCCCCCAATATCCATTCAAATGTGACCCCTGGTGCATTTTCTGGAAGTAGAGTCTCTCTGGTTGTAACCAGTTGACAGGAAGCCATGTCACAACAGGGCGGGCCCTCATGAGAAGAAGAAGAAAGCGTGGGCACTGTCATGGTAAGCGCATCGTGATGGTGGAGGCAGAGAGCAGGGCAGGAGCACCTGGAATTGCAGGAGCTTCCACAGAACGCAGTCTCCCCCGCAGCCTCCAGAGGCATCTCCAGCTCTGCAAGGCCTCAACGTTGCAGTTCTGGCCTGCAGAGCTGTGAGGGAAGACTTCTGGGTGAAGCCCTGAAGTGTGGGTGTTTTCTTGAAATGGTCCTGGACTCCCACACACCATCCTACACTCTAAACACTTGTACACACGCATGCATGCATGCACGCACACACACATACACACATGCACGCACACACGCATGCACGCACACACGCATGCACCAATGACACTGCCCTCACAGAGCTGCTCTCTCGCAGCTACTCTTAGGGAGGCACAGTGTCCCATGGAGGCATTCGTCTCTACACTAAGTCAGCCATTAAAAAGGATATTAAACATAGTATTTGAAGACCTTCCTCATGTGAACTCCAGCTCTAAAATTAGTTGACAGTCTCATGAGTCAGCTCTTTCCTCAAAGTGTCTGCCAGGAGCCACCGCAGGCTGAGAAGACCACCACTGTCACCCTCTGGGCTGCAGCGAGATGCCGCGAGGATGCCAGCAGGACACATGGTCTCTGGAGCCTGGAGAAGGTTCACGTCAGAACGTTCTGGCCAAAGTTAAAAAAGGAAAGGTCTCAGCACATCCCCTCCCCTCCCTGCAGCAGTGCAAATACCCCGGCGCAGGTCAGACTCCAGACAAAGGACACGATACACCACTGAAATCCCAGCAAGAACCACAGGGCAAATCCAAGGAGCCGGGTGGGCAGGGCTTTAAACGTGGCCATATTTAGGGACGCTGACCCAGCTGACCGCGCGATGAGAGATCCCACGAGGCCCCAACGGGAGACACCCCTCCTTCCCTGATACAGTCCCTTCGTGCCCCCTCGCACGCTACCATCTCACACGTGCAGTGCTCTGAAATCCCGGTGCAGTGATGAGAGGTTTCACTTGAAAAAGCTAAAAAGCAGGCTCCTTAGTGCTCATGGTTACACCGTCTCACTGGGTGTAGTTTTAACTGTTGATACATGGTTGATACACAGATAGTCAAGAGAAATGCCTCTGTTTCGGTGGAAATATAAGCACTAATTGTGCAGTACAAAGAAATTACAATGGGACCAGTACACTGGGACCAACCCGAAGGCCAAACAGAAAACAGAAGCCACGAGAATGACCACGCAGCAGCTCAGGGGAAGGCCTGTGATGGACACACGGTCTGGATCCCACGAGCAGCTCTAGACATCTGAATCTAAGAGTGTGCAAGGTCAAAGCAAGGTCAACAAGCGTTGACCAAGAGTTGACCTGGAACTTCTGGTGATCTCTGACTGAAAGCTGGGCTGCTGAAGGCATGGAAGGTTTGCAGGTATGCTGCCCCTGCCAGGTGCTGAGCTACAGACATACCATGGCTGGTTTCATAAACTATACAACGGCAAGTCCCGAGAAGTATGTGGAAACCCCCAAAGTCCTATAGCCTCTCCAAGGAAATCAAAGTGCCTTTCACTTTCTGGTTTGCATGGAGGGACAAAGGCTGACATAAAACGCGTGTGGCTCAGATACGGAACCCAGGGGAAAGGCCGGAGTGGAGGAGGCCATGCCCATGAGCACCTGGCTCGATGCTCACAGGACAGCCCAGGGTTCTCCCATCTGATTGCTCCCACATGCAGGCCTTTCTTTCTGATCCTCATCTACCCAAACCACCAGAAAAATGGGGAAAATTTACAAGTGGGTCTTTCTTGGAAGTGACCACCATGAGGTTTGCAAAACGCGACTGCAGAACTCTGCAGAATAGTGGCGGGGCCCCAGGCAAGCCCCTCTTTGTGCTATTCCTAGGACAAGAGTTAAATGCTAAAACAGGTGTTACAGAGACACGTGAAGCTATTTACAACTACGGCTCAAAAGACGTCTAAGGGACAAAACAAGGTGGAATGTTGAACTTAAAAAAAAAAAAAAACCGGTAAAATGAAGCCGCACAGGATGGAACACAGAACACAGAGGGAAGGGTGCTACAGTACAGAGCTGTGCCTCCGAGCTCTCTCCAGATCAAGACAAGCGCTGCCATGAAGGAAACGTAGTTACCTGCATCCATGTCTGCAAAGAATGGAACAGCCAGTAAGAAAAAGAAGGAACCAGAAATTCAGTGTCTCACAGTTGGATTTCAAAAGGTTACATGAGGAGAAAATATAACACTGCTAACGCCTTGATCGGGGAGCTAAGTAGCTTCCTGCCATTACCATCATCATCATATTTAAAGCAAGAAAATAAAACATGGATATGTTAACAAAAGAAGCAAATGTCTAATGGCAAAAGAAATACCTAACTCACATGCAAAATGATTACTAAATGTTTTAATACAATATAAAAGGGGAAAACATACTCAAACATGTGGTGAGAATCTGGATTCTTCTCTAGAAAAGCTAGTTATCTGTGACTAAAGTCACATTACAGACAGATTACTTAAAAACTCATTATCCAGACCAGAGAAATAGCCAACCAATACTTGAGTAACACTAGACTAATATTTGAAAAGACAAAACCATTAGACGGGAAATAAATTCAATGGAATTTCACGGGAACTGCGACAGAAGCGGCTTGCTAACATTTCTACAGAAAGAACAATTTAGACTTAAAGATTTTTACTACTTGGCATGTTTTGTTATTTTCTTGACATGTGATTCATCAAAGCAATAATTTATAACTTCCTAAAGAATTCAAATCCCTACACTCTTCTGCATGCGTGTTGTCACTGCCTGCCATGGGCGTACCTTCGGGAGACTCCTCCTGGACGTAGGTCCCTGTCAGGTATCGGTGCACCAGGGCCGACTTGCCGCTGGCCAAGTTACCCACGATGCCCTGCAGCAGAGAAAGGGACAACCATTAAGGGTGATTGAATGACTCAACTTGGCTTTTTGCACCCAGAGAGGTCAACACAGACAGTGACCCAATAATCCTAACCACATGTTGCAAGGAAGACCAAAATGAGCTCAGGAATGACTTTGCTGGGGTCAGGCAGACCAGCCTTCCCCATTAGCTGCCCGCATCCTGGTCAGCCTGGCCCAACACCACCAGGGCGTGCATCAGCAGGGGTGTGCATTCTGTAAGGCTGCTGCTGGAATTATCAGGAATGTGTGCACTGGGGCAGCTGTCCAGGGACTGGGGCCTCACTTTACCAAGGAGGGCGCCAGACGGGATGAGCGGAGCAACCCGGTACAACAAGGTGGTACATTCCACTGAGAAGATGAACCTGGTGCAGATGTGGGTGGGGCTGGGAGGGAAGAGAGCAGTGTGGGGAGTAAATGTGGGCTGGGGAAGAAAGGCAGGGGACCCAGAGACAAGAGACAGCAAGCCTGCTTCTCAGGAACCCAACACTGAGGAAAGGCAGGGCCAAGAAAAACAAGCTGGTGGAGACACGGATGGGTGCTCAGCCGGGCGGAAGCTCCCAAGGGCCTGGGGGCCACTCTCCTTGGTACCTGAGCAGGCAAGGCTGTTTATGGTGACTCTCCAGAAACAGCATCCTGATGCAATGGCCAAGATGCTGCACCGGGTGACCTGCAGGAAGGCCTCTTTGCCCCTGGCCAGGGCTGGGGAGCCCTGTCCTGCTCTATGAAGCTGCTCTGGTTGGCAGCTGCCTCCCCCCCCCCCGTTCCAGTCTTTTCTTCCCTCTAGAGAACTTCCCTATTCACATTTAGCTGGGCCACACCAATTCTTGAGCATAAGCAAGCCCACCCCGGGCTCCACGCACACCCTCCCCTCATGCTGCCCCCCTCCCTCACCGATCTGCCCACCTTTTCCTGGCTTTGCCACCTCCTTGCCACTCTCTTGTCTGCATCAAGGCACCTGCAGTTTGGAGCCTGTGGTGGCAGGGAAGCTGGGCCCAAGGTCACATACAACCTTCATTTCTCAAACTCCCGGCCAGGGCCAAGACCCGCCATGTCATCCAGGCTCCGTCTGGCCCTCAGCTCCAGAAACCCCAGGTGCCACCATGGGGCTGCCCTACCAGCACCGCCCACCCCACTCCTTGACCCAGCAGCCTCTCCCGCCTCCTCCCACCCCACCACAGTTCTTCATGGGCACCTGCATGCACATGCCTGGTGCTCAGTCCCCGCAGTCCAGATCTCCCCATTCTCTGTGGGAAAGAAGGTTGGTTAAGTGGGAAGTGATACCCATATCTAGAAGAACACATAGGAAGAGAACAGAGAATCTAGAAGAAACACAGGTGAGAGAGAATTTGGCATACAAGTGTGGATAACAGGTAAGCGCTGAGTGGAATTCATGAGTACCGTATGTTGTGTGAACTGTGGCACAGCAGTCCAGACCGCCTTCAACCAGTGCCGACAGCTCCTGCTGCAACCCCTCGGCAGGACCTTCCCCAACCACCGCCTGTCCCGCCCTCTAGCTATGCACTCAGCACTTACACTGCTCGGCTTCCTGCCCCTAGCTTTGCATCCTGTGCATCAATCAGCTACCAAACCTCATGTCCACAGTCTTTGCTTCACATATGAGAACTTTCCACATTCATCTGCCGGAAATCCTACTCCTATAGCAGCCATTGGTTCAGATGTCATCACTTCCAGAAGCCTTCTGAACACTTTTTTTGGTTGGTCATGGGGCTGAACTCTGGGCCTGGGCACTGTCCCTCAGCTCTTCAGCTCAAAGCTAGCGCCCTACTACTTGAGCCACAGCACCACTTCTGGCTTTTTTTTCTGCTTATGTAGTGCTGAGGAATCGAACCCAGGGCCTCATGCACGCAAGGCAATCACTCTACCTCTGAGCCACCTTTCCAGTCTCTGTTCTGAACACTTCTAAACCAAATTTCGTTAAGTGGATTCCTAACCCCCAAGGTGATACCTGAGGAGGCAGAGCCGCTGGGGGATGCTTGGATCACGGAAGACACGGTACTCATAAACAGGCCCTTCTATGATGTAAGAACAGGACAAGACCAGACAGCAGGTCCTCATCAGACACCCAAGCTTCCAGGCCCATGACCTTCGACTTCTCGCCTCCAGGACCAGGAGAAAATGTTTGTTCTTTCGTTCAGAAGCCAGGATGGACTAGGACACCTTCCTGGTGTCACGGCCTCGATCCCCACCCCCTCAGCCCCCACACATGCGGCTCTGTGTGATTGCACACACGGTTTCATGTGCTCTGGAGGTTGGCTCTGGCTTCCTCTGATACTGACAGCTCCCTCTGGGCGGGGGCTGCGTCTTACTCAACTTGTCTCCACCACCCACAGCCCAAGAAGACTCAAGGCGCTGGTAGAAAACATGAATGGATGACTAATGCTGGCGAGTGTGAATGAGATGGTTTACTCTACAGCTGAGAGGTCGGGCTCAGAGCCAGACTCCGCAGAGAGACCCTGCGCGCAGCCGCTTCCTCCAGGCCCAACTTGTGCCTTTCCTTTTACCTAGGGCCGCTATCATCTGAGCATATCTACCTATTAACTATTCTTGGCTCAAGGGTACCTGCTGTTTGTTGGCTTCACACTGTGAGAAAATCCAAACCAGTGTGCCACAGAATTAAAATTTTAATTAAGATCAGTTTTTCTTCCCTGAGGAAAGAAATGCTCCCAAATCAAGCACTGTTCAGCCTTGTGCTTTCTCTACATAGCTTTCCTCAGCCCTTCTCTCCTCAGAAGAATTACCCATCAGCCCCTGGGTGAAGGCAAGATGTCTTATTTATTTGACTTGTAGGCTCAAGATGTCTTATTTGATTTTAGACCCCTGTGGGCATTATTTTAACTTGAGACACCCAGCTGAAGAATAAGGAGGAGGTAAGACAAGGGGGCAAGGGTAAAGGCTGCACTGCAAAACCATGACAATGTGTTGTGGACATCAACCAGAGAGGTCAGAATCAACCAAAGCTGGACCAAAAGGCTTAGTAGGGAGAAATGTGGCATGCTGACAAGGTCAAAACCACGTATTTCTACTAGGTGCCAGTAGCTCAAGCCTGTAATCCCAGCTACTCAGGAGGCTGAGATTTGAGGATCACAGTCCAAAGCCAGCCAGTGCAGGAAAGCCTGAGATTCTGACCTACAGTTAACCACCCAAAAGCTGGAAGTGGGGTGCACACACGCACACACACACACCACGCAAGTCTGTTGAGAGAAGGCTGTCACCTGGACCTTGAATGCATCATGATGGCTTAGAGCCTAGGCTGGTGTTATCAAATTCTTGGAGGAAAAGCAGAACATAGTTGTCCTTTAAAACCAATTTCCCTAGCACCCCAGGATGCCCACTCACCTGCTAAACAGCAGTCTGCTGCAAAGGAAATGGAGTCTTTAGGTAAGAAAAATATCCCAGCTGGGAGCTCAAGGAAAGCATAGAAGCAGCAAAACAGCAGGTGACATGTTGTTGACCAAGCCCTGCCTGTGGGCATGGAGTCTATTTACTCTGTAAGCGCAGGCCACAGCATGAAGCTGTGCAGCCTAGCAGGGACCAGATCTGTAGCACCCAAAGCAACTGGTTGTGTGGAAGATCTGATCATACACAACACAATTGCAGAAAGCCTCAAAGCATGGCACCATCACGCTTGCAAAGAGAGCAAACGCTGAATTGTTTTCCCTGATGGATTAATGATCTACTGCGCAACCTTCCACGAGTCCACTGGGAGCCTGGCGTTCCATCACTTACGGCTGTGCTGGGAGGCAGGGCCGGGGCCACATGGCACCTGTGCTGGGAGCCTGCACAAGGGCAGCTGTCAGTCATAGCCGCCGAGTGCCGGGAGGCTACTCTGCAGAACCAAGGGGTGCTTCTCCAGCCACGTGGGTCCTCAGCACCCAAGGTTTGCTGGGGTGCCCATGAGGACAAGGATCTGGGGTACCACCACAGGAAGGTACCTGTGACCACAGAGCCGGAAGCCCTATAGGGTCTCCTCCAACCACACACAGGGGCAGAGACCGGACCTCAAACCATTGACATGTGCTTGTCTGTGACACAGTCAACCCAGGTGGGGAACTCAAGCAAGCTTTTAAGCAAGTTAGTTAGAGTTTGGGAAAGGGAGTCCCGCACTGCCTTCTCATGTAATCAGCAACACTGGACTGCACTCTGTCCTCCCTGGTTAAGTGTAGAATAGTCATTTTTCTTGGTGGTAAGAATCATATATGGTCTCCTCAAAGAACTCTCCTAAGTTCTAGCTGGGTGTGGTGACTCATGCCTGTCTACTCAGGAGGCTGATATCAAGAGGACCTCAGTTCAAGGCCAGCCTGGTGAAGATACCTTCCCCTCCCACCCCCAACTCAACCAATACAAGAGCTGGGATGTCAGTGATCAGTGACTTGTGTCTATAACCCTAGCTACTCAGGAGGCTGAATCCAAAGGATTGTGGTTTCAAGCCAGCCCAGGCAGAGAAGTCCACAAGACTGCCTCCAAAATTATCAGCAAAGTGCAGGGTTGAAAGTAAAGCTTGTGATAGGGTACCAGCCTAGCAAGCAAGCCTAGCAAGGGTGGGGCCCTGAGTGCCAGCTCCAGTGCCACCCATATTTTATGTGTATATACACACACATATGTATATATGCATATGTAATATATCTTATATAATATTATAGTAATACTGTATGTATGACTATCAAAACTTTGATGGCTTGTTACAGGAACCCTCATGACACTGCAAAGGAGAAATAATTCCGTGGTCGAGGTCTGTAAGGGGGTGTGTGAGAGGGATCAGTGGACCCCATGCTGTTCACACCCCGCCACCTCGTGGGGTGGCTATCTAGCTCTCCCAGGCACACTCAGGGCTCCAGCTCCAAGTACTAGACAACTGGCCCTGCATGGGGACACACCCACAGGCAGCTCCACGAGAGGCCTCACAAACTCACACGCCACCTCCCGTCCCACAGGAAGAAGGAGCCACTGAGGCCAGGAGACGCCACTCACCACTTTGAGCTCCGGCACGGACCGACTCAGTGTCCATTCCTGGCTGTTCACGAAAGCATCTGTAAAACAGAAAAGAAGGCAAGGTTACTGGCTATAACTCAAGTGCAAGTCAAAACACCCCGACCGTGCGCTTCAGGACACGCAGACCAGCCTCCCTGTGGTAACTTCAGAGGCAGTGACACGCCCGTGTTCACAGGCCTCGGCCAGACGCCAGCCTCTCACAGGCTCCATCGCCCCCTGCCCAAGGCTTAGTGCATCCCGACACCTGTGGGCCATTCTGACAGCGTCTCCTACAGTCCTGAAGATGTTGCAGGAGGCACCTGACCTTCCTGGAAATGACCTTGCATCAATCCATTTTTCCTTTTTTCATTTTCTACTGGAATAGTCATTTAGGTACAGAAGATAACTAGATTTTGAAGCTCTAACCAGCCACAGCGCAAGTGACACTTCAGGGTTTCGAGGCCCCCCCAGGAGTTTTTGTCTTCAGAGAGACCTCACACCAAACCTCCAGCGAAATTGGTTGAGAACACGTCAGAAAGACAAGGGGTCCCAGGCCCCATGGGGCTCGTTACAGTGGTGCTGTCCCCCAACCCGGAGGCTCAGGCCAGCCTCCACTGCCCACCCAATCCAGATGACCCAACCACCGTGACCTTGCTCACAACCTGCTGTGTCCCTGCCATAAACAAAGTCCCACATAGCTCAGTCAGTACAGACCATGGGCTGTGGAGGGGCCACGCGAACCACCACAATGGAAATGAGGGATGCTGATCTCTGTCATGGAATCTGCTCTCTACACATTTCCCCCCAAAGCTGAAATGTGTTCACTCTTCATTGTTCCAGAAGAGTCCTACACAGAAGGTACCCATCTAATGCTCAGAGCAAAGCGATGGGCCACTGGAAACGTATGGCCAGCCATCTGTGGACGGATCACTGTAGCTACATGGAGAAGGTTGGAAGGTGTGTTTGGAGGCAGGCAGGCCGGCCGGCTGGCCAGGCATTCGGTGTGACGTGAGCCTGCAGTGAGGGTTGGCATTCAGTGTGGGTGACTCTTGTGAGCCTGCAGTGAGAGGGAAGGAGTCACCAATACTGAGAGGTGGGCCTTCCATCACAGGAGACCTTGCCTGGAGAAGGACGGCGGGATAGACCTGCGGGAGCCAGGCTCACCTCAGAAAGCTGAGGAAGGGCTGGCTGAGCTGTTTGCAACAGAGAAGCTGGACACTGAGAAAACAAAGCACACGTCCACCAGGTGGACAGGCGGCCTGTCCACTGAAGCAGATCGAAGTGAGGGGCTGAATATGGGAATACAAATTAAGCTGTGTACCTGAACACCCGCTCTCCAGCCAGCCATTAACACACCACAGGTGAAGGCAGCACCTGTGAACCATTAGAGGGTGGTCCACACTAGTACAGGCCTGACACTGGTCAGCACTCAGGAAACAGTAGCTAACATCACTACTGTTTTGTGTTATCTGGGTATAGCCTGATAGAATACGCAGGATGACGGGAATCCACAGGTAAGATAAAGGCAGATGACAAGGGTCCTGTGAAATGATGAACAGGTATCCAACTGTTTCAAAAGTCTCCCTGTTGCTGAACTTTTAATAAGCTAGTTAAGTTCATTTACAGATATGCATATAATGGAATTCTAAGCAGCCAACAGAAAAGGTCAAGAGTTCAACACATAGCAATGAGACCACAAGTATCAGCAGGCTTCACTGGGTGATGAAGGCAAGGTGCTGTGGAGACATGCAGGATCCTCATCAACAGCAGAGTATGGGGGGGGGGACGCATGCACAGTATACAAGTACTCAAGGCTGAGAACAACTCCAGCAAAACTGAGAACCTAACAACTGCTGGGTGCTGGGGGCCCAGGTCTGTCATCCTAGCTACTCAGGTGGCTGAGATCTGAGGATCGTGGTTTGAAATCACCAGGACAGTTAACAAGCAAAAAGCTAGAAGTGGAGCTCAATGGCAGAGCACCAGCCTTAAGCAAAAACGCTGAGGGGCACAGCACCAGAGCCCTGAGTTTGAGCCCCAGTACCAGCATTTAAAAACCAAACAAACAAAAAACAAAAAAAACAACTGCTGGAGTAAGTCTAGACACTAGTAGGAATAAGATGGTTTTCTTTTCATCGCCACCTTCAATGGCAGGTGAAAAATGAAGCACGATAGTTTATGAGACGATCCTTAGTAGTAAGACAAAGTATGAATTTAAATGAGCTCCCCTCACTAAAATGCACTGCTGATTTTTAAACATGTACTACCTGAAGATTAAATTTATCACAACAAACATTAAATATTCATGATAAGTTAAGCAAGGCTCCATTAGACAAAGATATATGATTATAGGAACAGGGCAGCATTGTGGGGTGGTGTTTTACTCATAATCAGATAAAGTATGTTTGTGTTTTAATAAGACAAATGCCTGATTTAATTGGCAAAATAACCCATTTCCTATTAGAAACATTTGCGTGAAGATTTCCATCCCATCCTGAGCGTGGTCAGCAGCCTCACCAAGGCTATGGAATGTGGCAGACTCCTGCAGTCTCCCGTGGCTGGAGACTGCATTCAGGGGGTTACCGGGGTGACCAGGCCCAGCCCCTACCTGAGACTTCACACCATGAGTGGAAGGGACAAGGGCCCAGGCATTAACAGAGGCTAAACATGCTTCTGACAGCACAGCTGAGCATGCGCACAAACCACACACGTGTGCTCCCGGGCAGCCATCATGTCCCTCACGTCCAGAGGCGGTGGCTCTGCCCCAGTGAACCCCCACTTGCAGTAAAACCTAACACCAAGAAAGTACAGCCCCTGCCTACTGCAGCCAGGCATCCCGCCCCAATCAGGATTCCTACCCTCAGCTCCAAACACAGGTGCAGAGAGATGGGGGAAGCTGCTCGGGAAAGCACCCCCGAAGTTCTTCCAGAATGGGAGTTGCCAAATGGGGCTCTACCCAAAACTCAGCCACCAAAGAGGACTCACGACTACGGATGAGAGAGCAGACCTGGGACCTCTCGAGCAAAGACAGGAGAAAAACCAAACCAAACCAGCCAGCTCTTCATGTCCATCCCCACCAGACTTCCCGCTTCGCTGCTTGCTGACATCAGGGGCGGGCCCCGAGATGAGCTGCCTAAAATCCAGTGGGTCTCCTGGGAGTCCCGGCCCAACCTAGGTCTATTTTCAAAACTGATTATATGTAGAGCCACACATTGGTTTTCCCAGGAAGTTCAAGGCTCTCATTACGCAGAAAATGTGTGCTCCAACTGGAAAACCAGACAAGCCCATTTTTTGAAAACCTAACTGGACCAAACAGCAAAAGTACAAGACCCAGTAGACTCCTGGCTGGTTCCCAGCTGTCTGTCTGCTTGCGTTCCCCAGGAGCCCAGACCCCTCACCCAGTTCCTAAACAGTGGCTGCTTAGGTGTGAGACGGCCCCCGAGATGTGTGCCAGGGCTGCACTTCACTGTGCTGCCCAGCACACCCCACCCCCCCCACACCCTCCTACCACTGCCCCCATGGCACACCCCTCCTAGTATTGCCTCCCCCTCCCCCCCCGCCCCCGTCCCATGGCACATCCCTCCAAGCACTGCTTCCTGCTCCCTTTTCCTGACCCTGTGTCTCAAAAGCAAGAATTTGAGTCCTGTCACATAGGATTTTACCACAAAGGTGAGAACTTCTATCCAGCCCTACCTACGGCTTTGTCCTCCACAGCTCAGAGCTTGCGTACTGGCAGGGCCTGTGCGTGGCTGGACACCACTAACCTTCTGGTTCTCAGAGAAATCAGGAAGGTGGTATGAACACCTACAGTGGAATCATTTGTACTGTCCCACTGACCTCTACGCCTGCCCCCAACAGTCATGCGCTGCTATTCAAAAAGTGCCAAAGTTGTGATCTAACTTCCTTCTTTTTGGCTTCAAGCCCCCAATGAGACTTACACTTAACATTGGAGTGAGCAGAAAAAGCCTTGGGATTAAAATTTCAATGTCACTAATTCACTAAGGACAGTGGTTTAGCAAAGGGGAAGACTGATGTTACATAAACAGAGCTGTGCTTCACTTTCCTCTGGACCACATGTCCCACTCCGGCCATCGCCACTGATATTCCAAACCAGAGCAGGCAACATGTTCCAAGAACTCAGAAACCACAATTAGTCAAAACAGAGGTCTTCTCTACAAAATGCAAAATGAATCTGGTTTGTGGACAAATTCCAGTAATTAAAAACAACTGTCAACCACCCTAGAACCAAGCTGCTCGCTGTACAAGTACCCTTACCACGGTAGCTCACTTCCATCAGTTATAAATTCTGAAGCTGTATGCCATGCCCCCCGCCAAGTTGGAAAAAGCCAGGTTCCCAGTCCCCTCTCCTGTCCTGTTGTGTACCATGCCAGCCACGCCAATGACCTCAGGCAATGTGCTGGTCTCTGAGACTTGTTTCTTCTTTTCCTCAAGGTAAAAGGTTCCAGAAGATGATGGGGCCAGTGCCTGGGGAAGGGTGGGCCTACCATAGTGCCAGCCTGCCTTCTGCCATGAGGTCTAAGTACAGAGCATGGCCTTGGTGCCCACTTGCTGGGTGCCCCATCCACCTGCAGACACGGGCAGCTCGCAGCCTGGAGGTGCTTGACTCACAGTGATAAGGAGCCGTGGCGGGCCTGGGGTGGTGCACCCGATACACAGCACTCCACAGCCCATAGTGCTCTGGGAGGAGCGCGGGCACAAAGATCTCCCAGGCAGCGCGGAAGCGCTGAACAATGGCAGTCCCGTATGCCTCAATACACAGCTTGGAAAAAACCCGAGCACGCGGCACGCGTACCAGCACACACCAGAAGCTCTACTGCACCCTAAAATAATCATGGGAATGCCTGCTACCTCAGCCAAACACAGCAGGGCCAAAGAACAGCACAAGGGGGGTTGCGATAAATGAGATCTATCAAAGGACTTGAACTGGATAACAAGGCCACCTGGTCCCCACCTGCCCAGACTGTAGGCACCTAGCCTTGAAGGCACAGGAGGGCTGGCCTGTTTCTAACCAGGCCTCTGACTGCACAGCTCCACCCACCCACCCACTCTCGGGAGCTGAGTGAGCTTCGGAACCCCACCCACAGCTCACTAACGTTCTCCATTGACCAGGGAAGCCAGAAACTCTGCTCCACCTATCACACCAGACACCGTTTGGCCAGTGGACTCACCCGACACATATGTGCACACATACATACATGAGAGTTGTGCACACTTCAGAATTTCAAAGCTGAAGCTCAGCATCTAGAAAGACTTCAAGCTCTCTGATGTCTACTTCTCCCCCACCTAACCACAAACACAAGTTCTAGTTAAAACTCATGAAATTACAAAGGTAAAAAAGGAAGGTGAAATATCAGAATTGTGCGTGTGTGCGTGCACATGCACGTGCATGCATCTGCACACATGGATACCAGTTCTGGGGCTTGAACTCAAGGCCTGGGCTCTGTCCCTGAGGTTTTATGCTCAGGCCTGGTGCTCTACCACATAAGCCCCAGCTCTACTTCTGGCTTTCTTGGTACTTCACTGGAGATAAGAGTCTCAGACTTTCTAGCCTGGGCCGGTTTCAAACCAGTCCTCAGATCTTAGCCTCCCATATAGTTGGGAATATGGGGGTGAGCTGCTGGCACTATTCTTTTTGGCAAAAGAGAAGAAACATTTATTTTAACTTTAAAGCATTTGTGTCACCTTGAAATAGCAAGCAAAGCAACAGTGGAGAAAAGCAAGTCTGTCCGTGTGTCCAGGGAGGGGTCCTGGGCTCCCTGGTGGCATGGCGGCTGCACCCAAGCAGAGGCTGACATCTAACAGAATAAGGAGCCCTGTTTCTAGAAGCAGGTATAGAGCCGCATGGTGCCAGTCAAGGCCTAACACAGACTTCAAATGCAGGTCCAGCAGAGGCTCACTGGCTGTTTTCTACCATGCGCTCTCACTTCCATTTGAAAATCCTTTTAAGCTATCTATGTATCTATAGAGATATATAACTCTATCTATACACCTATATATCTGTATGTCTACACCTACATATCTACGTATCTATTTTTAACACATCTCTAACACATGGGATAATGCACAAACCTTTGGGGTACCAGTCAGGTTCAGCTTCCACAGAACTTCAGATTGCCTCCTGATGGCTTCAAAGATTCACAAGTAAGATGGCTTCTGCTCCCACATCCTGCAGCAACCCTTCTGCCCAGTCACCTTCTCCATGCAGGTGACAAATATCAGCCAACACGACAGCAGTGTCCACCTGTGCAGCAGTCCCAGCCTGCTCTGGTGCAACCCGAGCACCAAGTCCCCGGGTTCAGCTATGACTCAGAATAGTAAACACAAGCAACATTTAACGGGGGTCTTGCTTCCTCTCTCCCAAGGAGATCCCAAGGCAAAGGCTGCCAGCCCCGGGGGGCGCGAGGGGGGCACAAGGGGACTGGCAGGGAGTTGACTTCACAGGAAACCAGTGGTTTCCTTCAGTGACACTGCCCAACTCCGCCTGAGGCAGGGCGGCAGTGCTGGCCTCTGAGCACAGCTTGCGAGGCGTGTTAGCGGACTCAGTCTGAAGGGAGGGAAAAGAGGACACAAACGTGAGGATCTGGGAGGACCCGTCTTAAAATGTGGGCATGAGGCTAAGCTGGCCTCAGGGGAGTCGGGGACGGCAACCCTGGCCTCGGGACGCCCCCCGGGACAGCTGGCAGAGGCTGCCTCACAAGCCTGAAGCCTGCACCCTCCGTCCATTCTCTGTACCACCCTCACAGGCTGGGGTGTGAGAATCTCCCTAGCTGGGGCTCTTCCTGAGCATCCCAGGCAGCGTGGCTCTCAGCACCAGGTGCCCAGAGGAACCCACCACAGGTTGGCCCCTGCGGAAGAGCAGCGCCTGCCTGCTGCCGGCCTGCACGGGTCTCCCGGCCACCCAGACAGCAGGGAGGGCATGGCACAAACACCGCCACCACATGAGTCTGAAGGACCACAGCCCCCCAAGCCTGGTCCCCTGGCCAGCATCATGGAGAGAGGATGGGGGACGAGACACTCGTGGAAGGGATGAGGGCAGCAGGGGAGCGACCCTGCTGCAGGGCTGCGGAGGCCTGGGGATGCCCCTTACATGGGGGATCCCGTTCTGGACAGTATTCCATGACTCAGAATGATAACTTGAGACCGTGAAATGCCCCTGGAGTTTTAAAGCAAGGGATCCACCCCAGTAGCATGGGGGGAGGGTCCCGATGCAGTGGGGATTTGGGGGAAAGACTACATTCAACTTTAAATGGATGTCAGGGCTGTCGGCTCCACAGAAAAGTCAGCGCTGATTTCCTCTGCTAAAAGGAACAACCTGATCGCTGGCAACCCCCAAACCCCAGATAAACATACCCTCTTTCCCTCATGATACCTCCACACCAATGACAGCAAGTGAGCCTGCAGGAAGTCTAGTCCATTCCAATGTGCCCTCCCACGCCCCACCCTGGCAAGCAAGCAAGCCATGGTGGGATGGGAAGGGTGAACTTCCAAGCTCTTGCCAGCTAAGCAGAGCGTTTTCCTTCTGTTCCCTCAGCTCCCAGAGCCTCTCACTTAACCAAGAGGTCCGGGATACCCTCAGCCTGCCTTCAGTAAGACCAGCCGATGGGAGAGGCCTCTGCTCCACTATAGGCCTCTCAGAGAACTGCATCCTGGAGCTCCTGAGAAAGCCACCACAGTTTAACCTGAAGCTGGCTTCCAGCCTTCACTCTGTGAGGTGGAATGCTTAGCCTTGACACAGGTGGCAAGAGAAAGGACAGCTGTTACAGGGTGAAGGCTGACTGAGCAGAGAACTGCCAGTCCTACACGTTAGGAGACTGAAGATTTGAAACAACCGCTAAAGGTATTTTAAGATGTTAATGCCTAAAGTGGAACTGCTGTGTCCTTGAAAATGTTTAAGGACATTTTATGAAAAGCCATGTCAGAAATTTCCTAGAGAAAACAAAAGCTGTAGGCTAAATTCACTGTAAGACAAAGACACTGCCACGGACTTCTGTGCCAAAAAGCTAAACTCTACTATGCAGAAGTTATTTTGTGTGTTGGGAGGGCAGAAAATTAGGAGAACTTGACATTTGCTAGGTAGGTGCTCTGCCACTTGAGCCATGCCCTAAGACCTTTCTTCATTTATTTTGTAGACAGGATGTCTTGTTCATTGCGTAAGCCAACCTCAGACTGTGATTTCCCTTATCCACCCCACTTATATAATAGCTGACACTACAGACGTGCTCCATCATACCTGACGGTTTACTGAAAGAAAAATCTCACCAACTTCTTGCCAGGGCTGCCCTGAAACCCTCCCAATCCCTGCCTTCCCAGCAGCCAGGATTCTGGAGAAATGCCACCATGACCAGACGGCCTGTTCATCTTCATTAAAGAGTTATAAATAGTCATATTTTTAATTGATGGGACTATTAATGTGTATAATGAGGGCTGATTACTGCAGAAAAGGCCATCAGAACTAACACGCCCTGTGTGTCCTGAACACTGGCCCAACTAGACTAAGAAGTTGGTGGGAGACGAGAAAGCGGAGGCTCAGTGGGGCCTGGGGCCACCCGTGCCAGGGACCAGGGCCCAAAGCACAGGACCCACTGGACCTCAGGAGCCATCACTGTCCATCAGAGAGACACAGCCCTTCCCAGGCTGCTGGGAAGCACGGCGGAGCCCTGTGTGGGGGCGTGGGGGCTCACAAAGCCCGCCTCCCCATGACATCCCTGCGAGGATCGCCCAGACCCCCACAGCCCCACTGTGCACGTCACCTTGGTGCCTCCATCACAGGACCGCTGCACGCGCCCCTTCAAGACACCAGGGCGCAGACAAGGCAGGAGCTGAAACTCCGCCTCCCCCACCGTGCTAGCCGTCCTCAGGGTGATGCAGTGTCTCCTGACTCGTGGGCACCCTGTCGCTGACAGAGTTAGAGCAATTCTGGCAGGCCACATGTAGACTCCTGCGTGTGGCACCCGTGCCCATCCTGGACACACCCTCCCCTCTGGCCTCCTTGGCCTTCCCCTGTTGTCCACATGGAGCTACAGGTGGTCTGCCCCAGGGGGTCGAGCCTTGGGTCTGCCACAGAGGGGCCATCCACAAAGGAGACCCCATGCACATGGGAACGAGTCACCCCGCTCGCCCCAGGCCTCTGCTGTAGGCACACACGGGCCGCCCTGCCGGCAGCTCTGACCTCTTTCACTCTGGCCACGTGCCTTGGCTGCACTGGCCTCTGGGCCCTGACTGGCTCCAGGTGACACCGCCCAGGCCACACTGACGGTCACGTGCATGGGTGCAGACTCAACACCTGAGCAGAAGCTGGCTTTTCTGAGGTGAGGTTCCAGAATAAATTAAGAATACAGAGCACAGAAACTGGGCCGCAGGCCTGTGTGCAGAGCAATTTGCCAGCAGCAGGAAGGAGGGTCAAGGAAGCCAGGAGCGCCACCACCCAGTCTCACCACCGTGGCAGACACACAGACAGGTGCTGGGAGAGCTCTGTCTCTCTTAACAATTTCTGTCTGTTTTAACTTGTCATGAGCAACTAACAATTTTATAGTAAAAGACAACAACAAAAGGCAATAATGGCACCCTCCCACCCCACAACCCCAGAAGCGGCTCCTTTCGAGTATCTGAAAATGGGAAAGGGTAGGACCCATCACCCACAGCATGAGAAGGCAGCAAGCCCTCCAGCCTGTGAACGTCAGCCCACATCCACAGCGGAAGCACATGGGCAAGGCCCCCGTTATTTCTCTGCTTCTATTCCTCACACTATGAATGTCAAAGACTCCTGGTTTTAAGATCACATGGTCTATTTAATAGAGTAATAACAGAGCTAAGAAGATGTCTGAGGAGGGAGAAAGCCTTAAACTCAACATCTCCCACCTCCTAGGCAGGTGCTTTACCACTTGAGCTACGCCCCCAGACCTTTTGGCTTTTAGGTTATTTATCTCAGACAGGGTCTCCCACTTTTTGACTGGGGCAAGCCTAGAACCCAAATCCTCCTTTTGTGTCACAAAGCTGGGCTTTCAAGCTTTTGCTAAGCTTTTGATTTTTTTGGGGGGGAGGGGGTTCTCAAACCTCAATCCTCCCAACTTCTGCCTTCTAACTAGCTGGGATTACAAGTTCGGCCCACTATACCTAGCCAAGATACCTAACACATACACCCCCCTCCCAGTTAGTGGGGTGCTCACATGCCTGTAAGGTGCTGCAGCCTTTAACACCGACTCAGGAGTTGAGGCTCCGTCTGGAGGCATGCTCGGCAGCCCTGCCACTGCCATTTAAACAGAATGGTGACTTGTTCTTCCAGGCCTTCTACTCACATGTGACTTCCCAGCTGGAGGAAGAACACCCCACATCTGTGCACAGAGTGGGGTCCCCCGCCATGTAGGACACGTCCCCCCACAAGTCTCAGGGAGATGCTGCCACAACATGGCGGGGGGGGGGGCAAGAGCTCTGGGAAACAGGAGCTTCCTGACCTGGTGCCTTGCTTCCCTCTGTGTCACTGAACTTCAGGATCTTTCTCCTACTTTTGATAAAGCACACGTGACAGGCTTCACAAACGAGATACTAAAGCAACCACGTCGTCAACTAGAAAAGCCAAAAACCACAAGTGCAAGGATCCCACTCACAGGACCTGCTTATGCTGGAGGGACCCACTACTTTGTGGTAGATAAAATTATTTTCTGTGTGTGAATAAAAGCAGCTATAATCAAATCACAGTTAACTTCTACTTCCTGTCTACTCCTGCTACTCAAGTGGTCCCTTCTAATGCTTGTGGAATGAGGGTTCACTAACACCTTCACATGGTGTTGTGGTCACAGATCCCTGTCTCTGACTCCAGGACTGAAGCCCTCGGTAGCTGGCCGCAGGGGGGGTCAGTGGCTGGCCTTTCCCTAGACTGCCCTTGGCTGAAGGTATGCACACCAGGAGGGGGAACTCAGTTCACATCCTCTTGAAAAAGCTTTATGGCTTTTGGTAACTCATTCCACCTTGTAATTGCATTACCCTCAGCCTCCTCCCCCAGGTGGCCTGCAGATATGGGAACCCAAGGAAGCAGGTCACCATTAAGTCTTCCTTGGCACCCACTGGCAGGCACCTTCTACATGTGACCCAGCTGCAGTCACAGGCACACAAGACTATATGATGTTATATGATGTGGCTGTGTGGAGGAGAGAGAAAAGAGAAGCAAACAGAGGCCAGTCACGTTACGTCCGTGGCCGGGGCATGTCTCAAGTGCTCAGCTCCACACTGGCTCTCTGGTAGACTTGGATGATAGGTGACCTTTATTTTGCCCATTGCTATGGGAAATGTGACAATGCCCACCTCTGTGGTAGCACAGCACTAGCAGCCACAAGCCCTAACATGCTAAGCAAAGGCTGAGCAGCAGAAGCACCTGCTAGCAGAGAAGACTGTCTTGTCTCTGGACATAAGAGCCCTGTGGCCAGGGGCCTGGTAGTGGGGAAGAGACACCCAGCACCCCACAGCTGGGCTCCCGGGCCACCTGGACACACCCATCTGGAGATTCTCAACAGAACTGGGCTGGGGGTAAAGATGTTCTTGTGAAGAGCCCCTCTCCAGGGCTCCTGCACCCCACCTGAACAGCTGGGATCCCAAGTTCCCAGTTTAACAGAAGAAGAGCGAGTATAGAAGCCTTCTGTGGTATCTGAAATAGCATCATCAGGCAGTGCCAAACCCTCAGCCAGACCAAGCATTATCTGGCTGGATTTAGAGCTCTGAAAATAAAACCATTGATTTTGACTTCATGAAACCAATACTACAACCAGACTGAAGGAAAATGTAAGTCACAAGGATGGAGCAATTAAAGAGGAGTGAAGCCAGCTAAGCAGACCGCATGAGCCCATACCAGGCCTGCGCCACTCCCAGGAGAGCTGAACCTTGAACAGTAAGCGCCCAGAGCAGCGGGAAGCTCCTCAGACACCTGCTCTGCCTGGACCTGGTGCATGATCACTGAACCCACCTCCCCCAGGGGCTACTGAGGTTGGTATCTGCACCGGCCCTCCTCAAGAAGCTAAGGACAAACCATGAGGTCCTTAGTTATGACTTGTATTCCGAATTGCTCCATGTGCACTGTATCACACAGGCTCTACCCATCAGGATTGAACCGAAATTGCTGTCCTATCTCCTGGCTTACAGACACACCAGTGTGCCATCCCCAGCTATTCTGCCCCAGGCCCAAGACGGACTCATCAGCCCACTAATTCCTGCTCACTGCTGAAGAGGCTTGCTGCCACCAGGCTCAAGGGCAGCAGCCCAGCCAATGGCTCCCTTTGTCTTGGTGCCAGCGATGGGCTTCCCTGTCTTGGTGCCAGGGAAGGAAGAGGCCGTCTGAAGAGTGAGAGCCCTGGAGCCCTGACTGGCGAGGAGCCGGGGGCTCTTTCTCCATCTGTCTGATATATAGGTATCTCTCCACACCTGTGCGTGAGCGTCTCTCTATCAACGTCAGATTCATCCTATTGATGATCTATGAGACAATACTCTACCACGCGGATCACAGCTCTTGCTGCCACCAGGTTGCCGTACTGTACTGCTGTCCTCAAAACCCCGCGCACGTGCCCAGCCTGTTTGGCTAACAGATTTGACAAGCTGCTGCTGCACCTGTGTCATTGTGACAGGCAGCAGAGCAGCATAGAGACGGCCACATCAGTCAGTTCCTCCAAGGGCTCTGTGGGCGGAAGGAGGATGGACTAAAGTGAGGTGAGAGGCCCAGCCCTGCCTGGGCCCAGCACTGGGTGCAGTGAGGTGCTCAGTGCTGGCTGGACCCCAAACTGGGTACAGCGGGGGTGCTAGGCCCGGCCCGGCCCCTGCGCTGCCACCAGGCCTCCTCTGTGCTGAGTGGGATGGCTGGGCATTCCTACTCCAGCACGGGCGACGCCCTCGCAAAGTCGTCATGGCACACACAGGGCCACACTGAAAAACCTCAATAAACGGGGGAAATCCAATTCCTACCTTCCTAATCACAGAACAAAAACTGCGTGAATGGCTCCTGGCCAGGCTCTGATGTGGAGGAACCTGATCTGTTCTCAAAGCAGCTTGCATCTGCAGAGCATACTAAAGGCCCAGGGAGAGGCAGAAAGTTCCAGCCGTGTGTTGAAAGCAGAGGGATTGGCAACATGAAAGGCAGGTGAGCAGAGGAGACCTCACCACCTCCAGCTCAGTGATGGGACAGACACAGGGACAGGACTGTCACTGAACTCACGTGCCCTGATAGGCACAGAGGTTCCCACAACACTGAAGGAAGCAAGCCGGGATGACAGATGTCTCGATTACGGCCACCTCCACCAGACTACAGACCATGGGGGGGGGGAGGGGCAGCTACCAGAAATTTCTGGCCTGACTGCCCAAGATAAGACTGCAAATATCCGGGAACCAATCTTGGGGCAGGGAGAGTCCAACCAAATTTCCTGGAATGTGCACTTTCCCCTGAATGAGAGAGGGGCTCTTTACCACCTCAGTTCTGCTGCTGTCTCAAAGTCAACCAGCATCTATGCCCCATGAGCGATGAACCCTATACCAGTGAAGACAGCACCCCTGTTCACAATGGACAAAGACCGATGACAGAAGCTGGCTGGTCAGGCAAATGCTGGCCCTGAGGAAAGCAGCCTTTATCTCCATGCTCATCAAACTAAATGGACATGCCTCTAATACATGTCTAGAACCTCACCTCGCACTGATTTTAAACTAGCATGACCTTTCTGTGAGTCATGTAGCATTGCATAAATTAAGTGACACGTGTGCCTACCACAAATGAAAACCCAAGTTTCAAAGGACCAGGTATAAGCCAGTGGCTCATGCCTGTAATCCTAGCTACTAAGGAGGCTGAGATCTGAGGATCAAAGCCAACCTGGGCAGGAAAGTCCATGAGACTGTTATCTCCAATGAAGACCGGAAGTGGAGCTGTGGCTCAAGTGGTAGAGCGCTAGCCTTGAGCTGAAGAGTTGAGGGACAGTGCCCAGGCCCAGAGTTCAAGCCCCACAACTGACCACCCCCCTCCAAAAAAAAAAAAAAAAGGACCAGGTAGAGCAGAAATCCCTACCTGCCAATGGCATTAATTAACACTGGCCCCTCAGGAACACGAAAGCAGAAACCCTGACGCCAGAGGCAACCTGAGGTGGCCAGCCCTTCAAGAGGCCAAAACCACAGCAGTCCCCTGCAGTGTGGAGAGTCAGCAGTCAAAAGAACATGAATCTGCTCCACACTAATGCTCAAGCTGCCACTCAGAGGACTTACACCTTTTGAGCAAGGACACATGAGGAAACTGAGGCCAGGGGAGCCCCACCCACCTGAGCCCCATCAGATTCATCTGGACGGAGGAGACAGTCTCCCTTTAGGAGACTCCTCCCTCTCCTCAGGACCAGAACTCGCGTCTGCCAGTGGTTATCACCAAGCTTAAGGGAGCGCCTGGGTCCAACTCCAGTGCAGTTTTGAGCCCAGGATAGAACACAAGACACGACAGCATTTTTACTCAGGGAGGCAGAGAGTTTACACTACGGCAGCCACGCCCTCCTGAAGCCTGGCCAGCACCCATACCCATCTCCGCATCACATCCAGGACAGAGGACCTTGGCCACATGCTGGGCACTGCCTCTTCCTTCCGGCCTGGCACTTGGCCCGGCACTTGACCCAGCAGGGGTTTTGTCTGCCAGATACCTAGACTCCTATGAAATTCCTAAAAAGTTCTCTGAGACTAGACATTTTTGTTTCTATTTTTGCAATGAAGAAGATCAAGTGGTACTAACGGTATGGATGGCTGATCTCCCCCCCCCCCCTGCAGAATGAAAACACAATGTTCTTGGGCCTTTGGCTGTCTAGATTCAAGTATCTTGCTTAAGTCGGGGCAGGGGGAGAGGGGGTTCCTGAGGGGGTCGCTCCCCACTACCATCTTCACTACTGCCCCCCATCAGGCTGCAGGGGAGCACTGAAGACCCTGGGGGCCACTGGAAAGCAGAAGAAAAACAGAAGTGATGAGTAAAGGTGAGGAGGGACAGCCATGCAGGAGAGGGATTAACAGAGGAGACCAAGGGAGATGAGAATTCCATCCTGCAGAAAATAGGAAATAAGGGCAATATATCTGCATGAATGCATGCAAGATTGCACGGATAGCTGAACAGATGGACAGACAGAAAAGGAAGGATGGATGGATAGGACCAGAAAACAATCCAAGGCAAGGCTGGCATGAGGACTGCTTGGCTTGTTTGCCTTGCCTGAGCAAGAACAGTGCCGCTGTTTCTAAGGAACGTTTCTTACTAGGGCAACAAAGACAGACCCTGTCCTAGTCACCAGCTCCCTCGTGATGGGCACGGCGCATCGCTAAGCGCCATGACTCTATGACTAATCCACCAAGACCACAGAAGCCATCCTACCCTCTCGAGATTCCCACCAACCATCCAAACTGTAAGGCCAGCGCTACACCATCTCCAAGAGCAACTGCTGCTTCACAACAATCACAAATGGTGGTACACCATAGCCATTCCCAATCAGACTGGCCCAATGACCTAGGCAAACACATGATCCTAAACATCCTTGGAATCCCTGGGGAATGTCCTAAATAACTCTGTTAGACAGTCCCAACTGCTAATCTCTGAGACCATCAGCTATAAAGTCACTAGTGATACCAAAGTCACCAGACTCACTGATACAGCTCCCAAACACAAGCATATCCAATACCAAACTGCAGCCTTATGGCAGATAAAAAGGCTGTACATTCCTGTGCCAAGAGCTTTCCATCTGTACCAGACTCTTCCTAAGAAAGCACCATGTCCCGGCGTTTATCAGACAGCTGTGAAGTGACAAGTGGCCGTGACACAGGGTTCTCCTCGTGCCAGAGCAGCCACTGGCTCTCTCCAAAGGAGACCACAGAGAAGCCAGGTCCCCAAGCTGTGCTCAAAAACTTCCACACAGGGGCTGGGATCCAGCTCGCCTGGAGGCTTGCTAGCACCATGGAGAACTTGCAAAATGGGTGTTCTAGGCAATGATTATTTTTACCTAGCTGAGAGCCAATTTCAGGCTGAGTGGGGTAGGGTGTAAAACCCAGGAGTTCTCACAGATGGACCTATGAGAGCAGCCCTCAGCATATACATCTTCCAACACTAACTAAGCTTCTCCACCCAAGAAAGCACCCAATACTTCCAAATAGAAATTTAACACGTTTAAATTCAGTGTTAAAAATATCCTGGCTAGGTGCCTGTTGCTCATGCCTGTGATCCTAGCTACTCATGAGACTGACATCCAGAGGACTGTAGTTTAGAGCCACAAACAGAACAGCACTGGGCTCCATCTCCAATTAACCTGAAAAATGTCAGACAGGAGATGTGGCTCAAGTATTAAAGCACCAACTGTGAGCAAGAAAGCCAAGTATGCATGTGGTCCTGTGTTCAAATCCCAGAACCAGGAAATATATATATATATATATATATATATATATATATATGTATGTACATACATACATACACACACACATATATATATATGTATAGTACTTATGTCTAAATTTTATTAACTTTTGTCAGTTATAAACACTAAATGTAATACACATTTAATAAGATACAAACTTAAAAAGTGCTTACTTCAGGCATCTAGGTTACTCAGGTTCTGAAGCAATGTCCTCAATACTTACTGGCCATCTGTCTGTCCCCCAGAAGGAGAGCAGAGCTGGACCCGTGCTGAGGAGGGACTCTGAAGCTAACACTCGGAGGTAGACAGGCATGTGCTTGTACCACGAGTGAAACCTGTGTAACAAAGCGAGTTCCTATCCAGTTACATTAGGGAGAGGATGGGACAAAGCCAGAGAAAAGAGGACTCTTCTCCCTGTTGATTATCCAAAGCCACAATGGTTAATAATTTCAAAAGACGTAGTAAAACCGTCAGTCGTGAGAAAATACAGCCCTAAGCAGTGCAAACAAAATGCAAAGCAGCTGTAAGATGTAAGAGGTCCTGTCTGGGCAATGCTGCTGTTCACAGACCTCTTTTAGTAGGTGTAAACACCACACACCTATATTTTACTACATCTCCATCTGTACATTGTTTGTAGAATGCGTGCTGATGTGAGTAAAATGGAGCAAAGGCTTGCAGGAGGGCTGCCTAGGTGAGATCTTGCTTTTGCATCCTCATCCGCACCTCGGGAGCTGGCCTGGATAAAGCAGAAAACACTTAAATGCATGGGGCTGAAGGCAGCTCCCGGCATGTCAGGGCCTTCACCTTGCGAACCACAGTGTAGCAGTCAAAAATGACAGCCTGCTCCTCAGACCCAGACACTCAGCCACAGGGAGCAATAAGCCACAATAAGCAAAAGCACATTCCTCCTCCTCCCTGACAACACTGTGGCATTGCTCACACACCTGGCACCAGCTTTTCAGGGCAGCACTGAGAAATCCAAGAGAAGGCCCTGTGAGAATCACATTAGGGTCAGGCTCAGCCATCATCCACACGCCGGATGACAGAGCACAAGTGCACAGGGCCTTGAGGAGCTCTGTGGAGGACTCAACCAGGGAGCACTGCCCTGGAGGACAGGGAGGACGGGGTGCAGCATTCCTCCTATTGAAGGTGAAGCTCTCACTGTGTTTCATAAGCCTGCATAAGCCAGGGACACCAAGGGAGACGGGCAGGTGGACGACCTCAGGAAACGCTAGACAAATACATTTGGGAGAAGTCACCCTAAGAAAGGACCAGGTACAACAAATACTATCAACATCTGAGAACCCCCAGAGGGACTGCAGAAAATGCTAGACAATATACCAACACCTCCTGCCATAAGCACTGTGCCCTGGAGTCTCCAGAATGCCCTGTCACAAGCCAGCCTGGTCCAAAGGAGTCAGAATCCCTCTCCTTATGAATTCTGCTCAACTGCGCCTTCTTACACTTGAGAGAGAAGCTGTGAGGGCCTGGTCATAACTCTCCAAATTTCAGAGCCCCAAAGTCTTAGGGACAGAGCTTCCAGAGTCTTCCTTGAACCAGATGAGGAAAAGAGGGTTGACATCAACTTGTGAATGAATCCCAGAGCCAGCAGGCTCTCGGGTTACAAGTTGGCATTGGGATGTGGGAACTATTTGGGGAGCTAGAAGAATGAGATGGCAGTATCCTGGAGATAGCAAGATTCAGAGGAGAAAGTGGCTGTCTTGGGACAAGGGAAGGGAAGGTAGCAACCTGTCTCTGAGGATAGACAGTTAGGCTCCCTGACGGCAAATTAGGTTTTCTCACTGGATCACAAAGGTAAAAACTTGAGTCCCTCTTCCCCACCCCTAGAAGAAATGTCCTCTTGAGTGAGAAAGCTCGGGGATAAGGACTAGAGACGGAGGCTGTAACTTGCATTGCCTTGACAGTCAGCAGATCAGCTCAAAGCAGCTCTTGCAAGGGACACGGGGCCCTTTGTCAACTATCACAAACAAAAAGACAGCTACTCAGATCAATTTGTACCATACTCTGGTCACTACTGGCAGTTCCCTGAGTAAAAGGAGCCTTCCAAGGTGTTGTCTGAAACAGCCAGCATGCTACATGGTGCAAACTTTATACCCAGGATCCCACCCGAGGCTAGGGCATGCCAAGCTTACATCCAGGGCCCTACCACAAACAGGTACCTACCTCACCTCACGGTCCCCAGCCGAGGGCAGTGCAGGAATGCAGCCGTCCTCTCCTCTCTCATCCATCCAAGCACCCCCAAAATTCACCTTGCTTGGTAGCTAAGGAAAACCAAAGGGACCCCTTTCCATGCTCATCCTGGTGGCCCTGGCACTGCAGGAGGGGGGACTGTGGGAAGGGGAAGGGGACTGTGGGAAGGGACGGGGAGAAACCAAGCAACCTTCCCTGCGCTTACACCTGAGAGTGATGTGAGCGCCAGAAATGAACAAGGAAAATGGGAGCAGCCAGAGGGAAGGGAGAGAAGAAAGGACCAGGGCCCATCTTTGAATTACAAGCCATCAAATGAAAGATCTGCACGAGCGCTTGTTAGACATTGGGGCAGCTCTATGTCCCAGACATGAACAGGGAATGGTGAGTACCTGCAGGGACTGAGACCTATGGAGAGAAGCAGAATCTGGGACTGTCACCCATAAACAAGGAAAACCCTACACCCAGATGGCTCTAATTTCAACTGAACAAAACCTAGAGCAAATGACTGAGGGCAGATGGCCCTTCTCTCAAAATAATAGAAAGATACTAATCTCCACTCTTTTTGCTAATCTGCTGACCTTAATACCGATTCTGCCCTTAATCACCTGGAGGCAGAATGGCAGCTGTACACTTGTCTCTCCCACCGACCCCCACGAGCCCCACCACAGACCAGGCACCTGCCTCCCTGGCATCCTCTCATTGTAATTGCTTCAAATCCCCACATAAAGAAACAGGCATCAGAGGCCCTGGGTTAGGTCCTGTAGACAGGGGTGGGGAGTGGAGGTTAAGATCCCACAGGAGAATTCCTGCCGGAAACAAAAGCCTCATACCAGGTTTTTTTTTTCTTGTCTATAAAGCATTTAACTCCCCAGTACACAACTCTCTCCTTTTAAAGAAAAAAAAATGAAATGTAAGGCTGTGTAAGATCTGTTCTTAACCTGTACAGTGGTGTCTTTTTTAATACAGTTAACACACTACTGAATGTGTCTTTAGATAGCCCTGCCCTGGGGGTATTTTCAGAAGCCACTAACCTTGCCTGGTACAGTATGGGGGCTGCAAATTGGCATGGAAATTTAAAGCAGGTTCTTGTTGGTGCACAGCACAATTTAGTTATATATGGGGAGGGTCATTTTTTCATCTTCAGCTTTCTGATGCAGTTTATATGAAATAACTGTTCTGTTAACTGAATACTTCTGTAACTGCAAAAAAATAGTTGCAGCTGTTTTGTTGACATTCTGAATGCTGCTAAGTAAATACAATTTGTTATTAACAAAAATATATATTTTGTTCATGCAAGCAGCAATATGCCCTTTTGTACATCATGAACATGTTGGGGTGCTTAGGGGTTAGTGACAGAAATTCCAACTGACTCTGGTGGAGAGACTTCTTCCCATGGCAAACTTCTATTCATCCTGCAAGATTCAGTTCATTTTACCTTCCTGAGGCTTCCATGAACTCCTTCCCCTACCTAGTGGTGTCTGTTCTACCTTCCTTGTGCCCCCAGCTCCTCCTGCTCCTTCCACAAACAACAAGTCCATGTGCCACCCACGGTACCTTTGCTCTACAGTACAGAGAGGAATCACACACTTTGTCCAGGAAAGGACTGCAGTTGGAGATGGCAGGTGTGAAACACACCCCACCAGGAGGTGCAGTGGCCGTGACACTGGGCAGAAAAGCGTTCCTTCCTTCAGCTGCCTTAGAGCTGTGTTTCATCTGAACACCTCTGTCTCCCTCTGTACACGGCTGATGCTGGACAGCCACTCTGTGTTACTCAGCCTTCTGCCTGCTGCCTGGTGAATGCAGAACGCCCCGCAGAGGCGCAACAAACATCCGTGACTGCACCAGAAAAACAAGACATCTTAAATTTAAAACCAAAAGGTAAGCCAGGCTCACGCCTGTAATCTAACTCAGGAGGCTGAGATCTGAAGATCAAGGTACAAGGCCAGCCTGGGAAGGAAAAGTCCATGAAGCTCTCAGCCCCAATTAACCACAAAGAAGTCAGAAGTGGAGCTATGGCTCAAGTGGTAGAACACCAGCCTTGAGTGAAAAAACAATCAAACAGCATCCAGGCTCTGAGTTGGAACCCCAGGACTGGTAGACACCTGGGGGAAACAGACCCGTGTGGCCTGTGACTGTCCTCGGGAGGTTCCCAGCTGACCTTCCAGACACCTGCCAGCATCCCAGGTGCAGCTGCTCTGTGGAAGAGTAACCCCACCCCCAAAGCAAAAGCAATCCTCTCTCTACTGCCACAGCCTGAACTCTAGGAATGGTGAAGTCGATCTAGGAATGAATAGTCAGCTTTAATAACAAAAAGCTGAGTTTATGACCAATTCACAATGTCTCAGGAGAAACTAAGTCACAAAGTTTCATTTTGGACCCTGTTCACTGACAACTCAGGTTGAAAACAATGTATCAAGTTAAGTCAACACTTTTATTTCATTTGTTTCCCCTTTTTTCCCACTGAAGGGCTCTGTTTATATATAATAGCCTGTCACTCCTCAGCAAAGGAGTGATACAAATCAAAGAAATAGGAAATTAAAGAAATGCCACTGATAAACTACAGTCAAAAGTTGTAAATTCCTAAGGTGTGTTTTTTCCTAAAGCTCAGGGATATCAATGAATCACATTACCTTGTAACCAACCAGCAAAGGTGCACCCTCAAGCCAGCTCTGGCCAGCGCTGGGGCAGCTCAGGGGGCCTGTGCTGCACAGTGACAACCTACAATGTCATTAATCATTTATCATTTCATCTTTTTTGCATTATGTGTGTGTCCACAGACTTGAATACATATGTATCAGTAAGGAGAAACTACCCTTGACCTGATATGGGGTCTTCTGAGATGTCCTCCCGCTCACTGACAGCTACGAGCTTGACAGCTCCAGTGTTGGAGCCCCAGGACGCAAAGCTCCACAGCAAGGGGAAGAAGGGGACAAAGCAACCAAGAGAAGACAGAATTAGAAAGCACAGGGAATCATCCTAGGAAAGTAGACATCTTCATCCTTCACCTTGAAAGACTTAAGAACCCAGGAAAACCTGGGTCAGGGCATGGCAGTGCAAACCTGTAATTTCAGCTACTGGAGAGGACTGAGGTCTGAAGCCAGCCAAGCAAAAGGATAGTAAGACCCTGATCTCAACCAAAAAGCCAAGTAGGCCAGTTCACACCTTAATCTCAGTCACTAGAAGACAGCAGGAGGAGGGGAGGAGGTCTGAGGCAGGCCTGGCACTAAATAACTAATAACTAAAGAAGAAATGGGCTTGAGGAGTGGCTCTGTCCAGGACCTGCTCACTGAGTGGAAGGTCCTGAGTTCAAAGCCCAATGTGTCTGTCTGTGCTGGGGGAAGGGACTCAAAGGCACAAGTGTTAGAGACATGTATATGTCTAAACAAAAGACTAACCATCTTGTTTTCCTATGCTGACAGAAACACCTTATCTAAGACTAAGCATTTAATTCTAAGCCAAGTAGGCTATTTAATAATTAGTGTTTCAAAGTTGTTTTTACTACAGCCAACTCAAAAAGTTAGTAGCTACTTTTATAAACCGCTGTTCTTAAAACTTTGGACAACATCTCTGATTTCTGTTACATATTCATGAACTTTGTGGTCTAGAGTCAGTGATGCCCAGCCTTTCTGGCCATGTTCCAAACTGTGAGTAGCTTATCTGTAATTCTGTCATCCAGAAGGCCAAGGAACCAGACCTCTACTCATAAATGTCCAGCATTTATGCATAAATGTGAGATATGGTTGTGAAAACCATAAAGGATGAAGGTGTCTACTTTCCTAGGATGATTCCCTGTGCTTTCTAATTCTGACTGCTCTTGTTTGCTTTGTCCCCTTCTCCCCTTGCTGTGCAGCTTTGCTTCCTGGGGCTCTAACACGGGTAGAGTGTCAAGCTCATAGCCGTCAGTGAGCAGGAGGGCATTTCAGAAGACCCCATGTAAGGTCAAATAAACACACACACACACACACTGTGTGTGTGTGTGCGTGTGTGTGTGTGTATATATATATATATACATATATATATATATATATATATATATATATATATAAATCACAGAACTTCAGAATGAACTGAGGCCCTGAAGCTCTGACTATGCAGTGATGGAGACTCATTTAACTCCCATTTTTCCTACAGAACCCCCTAATGCTAATTGTGCTGTGTTGCTTATTGGTGACTAACATAATTTGTCAAAATTTACCACAGGGTCAGCAAGGTGAGTCTGTCCATAATTATTGCTAACTTACACTGCCCTGGGGCAGGGTGAGGATTACAACATACTTCACACTTTTACTACTGTGAATCCGCCTTCAAATCACTTGTCGCAAAAGGAAACACAAGACCTCAAGAGCCTTAGCTAGAATCAACAGGCAGATGAAAGTTTTTGCTAAATCATAATCTGTGCATCACTCCAAGATGGATACTTGTCTGGAACCCAGGCACTAATTACTAGTTTCTACAAAGTCCACACCGATGGAGACTCAAGCCAGCTATTTATTACAGGTAGAACTTCTGAATGCAAATGAGGGCAGGAGCAACTTCACACACACCACAGTAACTCCTGCTATTTTCTACTGTGTTGAGAACACAAGAGGGAGGGACAGAGTAGTGGTTAAGGTCCAACCAAGTGCCTCTCAAAGTACTCTAAGACTTGTTTAAATGAGATGCCGGAGGCAAACTCAATCAACCAAACTCAGCAGCCGGTAAGCAGGTATTTTAACTCCTTCATTAAGGAAGCAGATGGTTTCAATCTGAACCTAGGGCCTCGCTGACCTGCAAAACTGGGGACGGGCCCCGCTCTCTAGAGGTGGCAGCTGAAATAAATTCACAAAAGACAACCTTCACCTCTGCCAGCAGAAGAGCTTGGTACTTGGGACAAGGATAGAATTAAAAGATGTTTCTGTGGTGAAACGCACGGGCACAATTTAGGCACAGTACCCCTCCTAAATAGAGGGCAGCAATCACTCACTCACTCACTCATTCACCCACCCCGGCTCCGCCCCAGCCTCTTCTCTTCAGGGGATGGGACAGACGCCTTTCCCATCCCCCAAATGATGAACGGATCACTGCAGGTAAACGTTATCACGGCTGGGTCCTTCCCCCCAGGACCCCAGTCCAGCGTGTGAGAGAACAGACCACAGAGGTTGAGAAAGGGACTGTCTCATCTGTGTGGGCCAGCGCGCGCGAGGACCAGAACCCTGCTCCAGGCTTTAGTACGGGCCTAAGCCCTGCCCGACACCTCAGGTGGCCTGTGTGTGGCCACCTGTGTGTGGCCTCCCACAGCAGAGGCCACACACAGCCACCACGGATGGCAGGCCCCACCGGCACCCGGGGCTGGGGGAGGAAGAGGGGCAGCGGGCAGGGGCTGGCACACCGGGTTGCAGGCCGGCCAGGATGGCGGGGACGGGAACTGCACCTGTGAGCAGTGTCCGCGGGTACCTGGCTGGGGCGGGCTCCCGGCAAGCCCTGCTGCCAGAGCTTTGGGGCCAGCAGCACCCGCGGGCCTCGTTCCGGCCCACCACGGCCCGGGGGGAGGGGCATGGGTCGGGAAGATCCCAGGAAAACCTCGGAGCGCGCGGTTCCCTCCTGCGGCGGGGCTGCTCCCCTCCCCCCCCCGCCCCGC
>NW_012267217.1:65432796-65531124 GCF_000151885.1 Dipodomys ordii | reverse complement strand
CGGCGGAGGACGGAGCCAAGCGCCGGGGTGGATTTCCGCCGCAGGAGCCGGGGCCGGAGCCGGGCCGGCCCTGGAAACCTCAGCGCGCTCCCGCCCAGGGCCTGCTCATGGTCTCTCACTACGGCTGCAGGTTTGTCTGAAGCCTCGCTCCTAACCGGGCGGCTAGGCAAGACGCAACTTAAGTGACTTGTTCCAAAACAAAGGTATTTGGAACCTGTAACCTCCAGCTTTACACAGGAACAAGGGCACTCCCAGGACAAGAACAAAGAACAGACAAGCCGGCTCCCCGGGGTGAGGGGCTTCTGGATAGCCCAGGTTCGCCTCATTCGGAGGGCACTTGCCCCAAAACAGGGAAAGGCTGTTCACAGACAGGCATAAGCGGAGCTTGGTGGTTCCCAGCAGGATGGCCCACTTGCTGTCCCAGCCAACTTGTCCACCTCTGGCCATCCCCCGTTTCCCTTCCTGTAAGATGACAACACCCAAATCTCCAGGACCCATGGGGAGATATGCTGCCAGAGCACTATGGGCCTGGCCTTCTTTCTGTGTGAGCACAGTTGTCAAGTCCACATTCATGCTGCCTGTGGGCTCCTTCTTGGCTATTCTCATATCTGGTGCAACCAGGCATTTTACACAGATGTTCAACAAGTTGATCCTTTGTGCTGTCCTGAACATAGGTGTATTTTTCAGGGTCTGCTTGCTTAAAGGTTACAGAAGGAAAAGGAAAATGCAATGAACACTCTCCACTCATCAAACCCATCATACACTCAGGCCTCTGCAGGCAAGGTACTGGTGGCAGAGGACAAGCATTCTTTAGGGACAAGCTGGCTGGGGGACACAGTATGGACCAAGTGCAGGTTTCCCCTACTTTAATCCCCTATGAAAAACTTGGAGGATGTCAGGCACAGGTGGCTCACACCATCCTAACTATTCAGGAGGTGGAGCTCTGAAGGTAACAATTCAAAGCCAGCCTGGGCAGAGAAGTCTGTGAGATTCTTATCTCCAATTAAATGGAGATGTGGCTCAAATATTAGAGCACCAGGCCTCATTGGGAAAAGCCAAATGAGGGCCTAACGCCCTTAGTTCCAAGACGTACTAGCCCAAAATAAAGCAGAGAAGGGGGTGTCTATTGTGTCCACGGCCCTGACCATGGGACAAGGATAAAGCAAGCCAGATCTCTTGGAAAAGACTGCACTGCGGTCGAGCGAAGCAGGATTGTTGCTTCAGAATGAATTCAAATTTCAGATTTAATGAAATAAACCAGAAAGACCTCCAAGGGACTCTATTTTTTAAAAGACGCTCAAGAACGTATCTGCCCACCCTAAGTGGCCCATAACTGGGTAACATGGTTGCCACCATCACAAGGTTTCAGGTGAGCTGTGGTCCCAGGAAAGACCATCTTACCTTTGCATCTCAACCAAGTGTCCTCTTAAGATTAGGACCCAGGGCCACCAGGCTCAGTAGGAGAAGGCAGGCACATCAACACATCTCACAGAGACAGTCACGCCCGGAGTGTGTGAGCATGGTCATAGCACCGTGCCTGTTCTTGCACTGATGCCATCTCTTTCAGCATTAGCACAAGCTCTGTTGACAACAAACAGCAGAACCCGTGGTTATCACTGAACTGACACCAGTCAAAAGGAAAAAGAACCTTGATGTCACAGAAGGCTTTCTTAAAATTCTCACTCATTCATTTTTCAATTGTTTCATTCACTCAGCAAATAAATATTGAGTTTTGCAAGGTAACAGTTCCACAAAGCATTCACAAAGTTGTGAAAATGGCTGGTGATTTATTGGGTAGACATGCGGGTGAAACTCCCAGAGGTCGCCACAGTGCCGTGCGTGCTGCCAGCTGAATAAGTACCACCCAGAGTTGGTAAAAGGCAAGAGATGACTGACAGAGACCGCAGCTGAGGCAGGCACAGGACCAGAACCAGGGCTCCCAGATTCTCAGGGTCCAGTCTCACTATGTGACACCACGACAACTTTCAAACATGCAGAGGCGCTCTCTGAGGCGGTTAATAAGGCCAATATAAAAGAGAGAAAATCGTTTTCCTATCTAGCTGAATACTGAACTGTTAGGATGGCTCCGGTGCTGTGTCTTTGTCTAGAATCCATCCCAGGTTTTGTACTTTGCCGTGTGAGGACAGAGGCTAGAGTAGAAGAATCCATTTGATCCACCTTAGATGACACCCAATCTCGAAGGGAACCTCCATGGCCCAGGGCCAGCCTGCCCACTACCTCCCAGCCTCCTGGGCCTGGGAGTGGAGCGCTGGCTTTCCACGCTAGCCGTGAGGATTCCCTGCCGCGCTGGACCAGCGGGCTGAGAAGCTGGGCAGAGAAGGCCTCTCCCCAGCCGCCCGGAGACTTGGGCTCTCCCGATGCGCAAGGACACATGCTCTGGAGCCTGTCACTCCAAAACCTAAATCCGTGCACAAAAGCCAGACCTGCCTTTTCTTTTAAAAAAAAGAAGAAGAAGAAAAAGAAAGCATTATACTCTTGCTTGGCTTGTGCTTAAATTTTCTTTGGATAAACCCACTCGGCCAGCATCTCCTTAGTGTCTCCCGTGCCCCACAGCCCATCACCATTTTGGCTTTTATTTTTTAAGGGGGGAGGGGTGACCTCTGGGCTCAGTCCACACTGCAGCGAGCAAGCAGCAGCCAAGCAGTGCCTCTGCATTACACCGCCCGAGGGAGGGGAGGGAGGCAGAGGGTCCCGGACAGCCCCACTGGCCCTCCTCCCTCACCTACACCGTGCCCCAGTCCCATGCTTAGTTCCTTTGGCCCACCCTCCCCGAGTCATCTCCAGGGCCATTTCTAGCTGCCTACCAATTAAACCTCCTCCAAGAGAATATCATTTTGCAAGCATTAGTTAGGAGAGCTGATAAGCCTTATTTAAAGGAACCTCTGGTAGTCAGCAGCAGAGCCATCTGCTTTGCAAGCTGACTTTCCAAATAACACAACTTGACAGCTAGTAATCACATTCACAGTCTCTTAGCAGAAGAAGGGCTGTTGGCAACAGAAGTCAGCCAACCACAGACCCTGCTGGAGCCATGGCACGCCCACCCAGGGCCACAAAGAGCTCCTCCTTGGAATCTTCAAAGGCTGTTTTCTGGTCGCTGGCTGACAGACCTACAGAGAAGCAAAAAGACACAGTGGCATGTGACTAGCACATTTCATGTTCTACCTTTCAGAAGGAGGCTCTAACGAGATCATTAAGGTTGGAAGGGTTTCCAATCTGAAGTTTATCAAGATGCTCTGCTACAGACAGACAGTCCTGTACACTGTCCCCTGCGGTGGAACTCCTTGGAGACCCCAATTTTCCCATTTTAGAAGCTGAAGGCTAAAACATGAAATCGCAACAGAGATGAGGACTTGATCCCAGACTGCAGCTGAACAGGAACAAGCATGCTCTGTCCTTAGGATGCAGACACTTTGAACTAGCAGGGAAGAAAGATCTGAGGAGGAACCCAAGCACCTGCACCCCGCCCACACTGTGCCCCTCAGGACCAACCACTCAAAAGCCCCTGCCAAGGGGCGGCACCTGTGCTCCCTGTCTCCCATCGTCACTGGAGACTCCTCAATGTCACCTCAATGACAACACTACCACATTTTAGATATTAACAAGGGAGCACAGGCCAGGGGCTACTTATTAAAACTGAATTTAGCTTGACCTTGGGAGACAGATTCCTTCCGTCTTCCTGCAGTCAGAGGCAGCCGTGGATCTAGGACGGGTGTCTGGCAGGATGCCTGTGGGAGGGAGGCAGAGGGGGAGTAGAGGATCCTCTCCCACCCGTCCAGGGATCTAGAAACTCAATACCAGACCATCAAGGGCTCCTCCAAGCAGCCTTTCCCAGATTCCTGGGTGACAAGTAAACACCAGAGAATGTTGACAACAGGCAAACACACCTGTCGGGTGCAGCAGGGGGGGTGCAGCACCTCTATCCTCAGAAGAGTCACCAATCCTGGTGAGAAGAGGCCCACCTGCATTCACCTTCTGCTGTAAACATAGGTGGGAGCATGCACCCAGAGCTCTGTGCAAGGAGGGGGGTGGGGGGCTGGTGAGGCAGAGAGGGATATTAGTACCACAAATAACCAACACCAAAAGAAAGTGCTACCTGTGGTAAGAAAGCGGCAGGTGAGAGGAAGGTGGGAAATGATCCTCTAAGGCTGAGGCAATCAAAGAGGGGGCTTCTAAAGGAAGGTGGTCTGTGGCCTTTGTCCTCTGCCATAGGGCCATCCAGAGCAGCATCTGGGCTGAGCCCAAGGCCTGGAGACCACGTTGCTTCACCCCACTGTCACCTCTGTGACTGGGAGCTGCCAGGTGACAGGCAGGGATCATTATCTCCTCCGTGTGAGAAACAAGAGGGTGCCATCATCCACTCACATCCCGTCTCCACTGTCCACACCACCAGGGACAGTGAGCCCAAAGGCAGCCTGGAACCCTAAGTAGAAGCCTCACATCCACCCACATGGGTCAAGGAGATGCACCTGGTGGCAGAGTGCGTCTACCGTGGGTGGTGTCCCCTTCCTACCAAATGCAGGAAAACTTCAGAGTTTTTCCTACTCAGTGTCAAGGTGAGAGGACTGAAGAGAATAAGCAGATCTAGGAAGCATCACTTTATGAAAGAAATACAACCAATGCTTAGCGAGCTAACACAGGCAGCACTCTCCCGCCCGGGGTGACTTCCTGGGAGCAGGGCACATGGTGCAGCCAGAGCCCAAAGGCTGCTCGCTTCCTCCTTCCTGCCCCCCAGGTCTCTGTTCTGTGGGCATGCAGCCAAGCAATCTGGCACAGGGAGGAGCACACTAAGGGGCACAGGACTGCTCACCTCTCTCTAGGATGGCAGTAAAGCATTCCTAGCATGTGTGGACCACCAAGGACCCCCACGAATGACTTACTCCTCCTACTGTTAAGAGTGCAGGGGACCAAGCCCGCTGGCTCAAGTCCTCTTCAAGATCCACCAAGAGCTCTTCTCGTGCAACCCCCACACAAGAATGTCCCAGCAGAAGCCAGTCAGTCAAGTTCAGAATCTCCTACCCATCTGGGAAGAGGAGCAAACACCTAGAGCCATCTGAGAATGAAGGCCCAACTATTTCCAAACTTTCCTTTAGAACTGCTGGCCTCAAAGATTTAGAGAATCTTGGCCTTACTTGAAAAACCAAACCAAGGCCACTACCTGGTGCCTGGTGGCTTATACCTGTAATCCAAGCTACTTATGAGAGCTGAGGATCATGGACTGAATCCAACCCAAATGTTCAAGACTCTTGTGCAATTAGCCAGTTAAAAAAAAACAGACCTGGAGGTCTGGCTCAGGTGGTAGCACACCAGCTGTGAGCAAAAACTTTAAGAGCACATGGCCCTGAGTTCTGAGTTCAAGGCCCAGTACTGGCACAGACAAAAAAGAAAGAAAAATCCAAGATAACATCCTGGCACCTGTGTCTGCCCCACTGCAAAGCACCAGTGGAAATACACTGTCACAGTCTCAGAGATCTCTGAAAATCCTTTATCTGTGTCCAGGGACCTTGTAGGTGAGCTATAATCTTATTTTTCTTTAAATGTAAAAACCCAAGTATTTGAGTTTCTTATGCAAAGCCGTCCATCACCCCACGCTGCCTGCCACTCCAGAGAGAGGTGGTCAGTGCTCTGTCCCCATCAGCTGGTGGGTCATCAGTGCTCAGAGGATAAACAACCAGAACAGCGAGTCCCCTGGAGGCTGCAGCCTGCAGCGGAGCTCATGGGGGAGAGAGCAGGTTCCCGGGAGCCGGTCACACAGCAGAGGAAGTAAACATCTGTGGCTCCCCATCCACTAGCCTCCAGCAGCTGCTGGCAGAGGGCTGAGGGCCGCAGCAGGTGTGGGGCGGGCACGGGGTGCAGAGGGAAGCCCGAGGTGCAGCTGCCATGCTCTGTCACCAGGCCACCATGTGCTGCCACCTCTGCCTCCTTCCAAAGCCAACACCTCCAGAATCTTTCCGGAAGGAAGCCAGACCGGAGAGGAAGGTCAGTCCGCGAGACTCTCATCTCCAATTACTGGGCAAAAAGCTAAGAGTTGAGCTGTGGCTCAAGTAACAAGAGTGTCAGTACAGAAGCAAAGGAAGAGCACCCTGGCCATGAGTTCAAGCACCGGCACTAGCACAAAACTGAAACAAAACGAGACTGCTTCTGAAAGGCAACGGTCCTGCCTCAGCCAGGAACAAGGTCAGCTGACTTGCACTACACCCCCCAACAGCCATGCTTACAGACACCCCCACCACAGTATCCCCCATTCCCGCAAGTTTATCCATGAAGTCTCCAGTGGTTAGGAAGAGGCACGGGGAAGCGAGTGAGTCACCTCTTCCCAACCACAAGAATCCTCAGCTGCAGCTGATCTCGGGTGGCCGCCCTCTGGGGCGGCCCCTCCCGTGCCTCGGTGGAAAACATGAAAGCAGCTCCTCACTGCTGGGAGGGGGCTTTCCAAAGCTGGGCAGTCTGTGGCAAGTCCGGCACTTCTTCGTCTCAGGGGATGGGAGGCTGAAACTGAAACAAGGACAGGGATCCAGGGCCTCCAGAAAGTCCCTGATGGAAGACAGTCCCCGTGAGACCCTCCTGGCGGGGCCGGAGACCAGGGCGGGCAGGTAGCAGCCCCCTGTGCCAAGGGGGGGGGGGCCCTGGCTTCCCTGGGAATGGAGGTGACTGGTGGCCCACTGAGACTGGATGCTCAGGCCTATCCTGCAGGACTGTGTGTGACTGAGGAATGAAGAACCAGTGGCTCCTGATTACTAAGAAACGGGATGTATGGAATAATTTAGGACTGCTTAAGTCAGGTTTGGTGGCATGCACCATACTAGCTACTTGAGAGGCTGAGGGCAGACAAAAGAAAGTTGCAAGATTCTAACATAAAAACCAAAGGGCTCAACTAATGAAGTGTTGGCCTATCATGTGCAAGGTCTGGAGTTCGATTCCCAGCACTATGCCTTACCCCAAAATAATGTCCTTAGCACAAAGCACTTCAGAACTTCCTGTCATCACTGCGGCCACCTCCCCAGGGACAGCAAGGCTGAAGAGTGCAGACCCCGCCCTCTGAGCCCCTGACCAGCAAAAGATTTCCAGAGAAGCAACAGCTGTCACTGGCCTCAGAAATTTCAGGGCCTGAGAAAGATAACACCAGATAACAAAACATTCCCACAGGACTTGAGCCTCAGGAAGACCGCTCTGGGGAACCAACGGTTCACAGTCCAGGAAATCTAGTGTCTGAGACACTCAGCCTTCCCAAGCAACTGTGAGGGGGGCACTCTCTCCAAGGCGGCAAGCTTCTGGATCTTTCTGCTATCCATGGGCTGTCATCAAACACCAACACAGGTAAAATGAAGGCTCCACCTGCTCGCCAAGTGGTTGTCCTGACCAGCCCAAGTCATATCCGTGCCAGCATGGCCAGAGGTGCCAGGAGAAGGGACAGCTTGTGACCACACCAGGCTCCGGAGGCACCAGCTCCCCACCCCTCTGTGCCCAAGTCTGCCTCAGCTCTCGTCCTCAGCCACCAGCCACACAGAGGAGACAGCACTCACTGTCCAAATGTTCGGAGAATTTATTAGAATCCTTGCACACCGGGGAGGTTGGCTTTATTCTTATCCCTGGTTTACATATAAGAAAGTAAGTCTCCATCCTGGGCCTTTTCTCCACATCCCCTCTCCCCCAAAGCTCCAATCTCCCACCTTAGAAGAAAAATCTACCCACCCTACCTCTGTACAACACACTTAAAAGCCCAGCTACTACCTGGGGGAAGGGAGGGGCCCCTGGCCTTCCCTGGTGCCAGTGGGTCTGTCACTAAGGGAGGGCTGCAGGAGCCAAAGTCTGTCAGGAAATAATGGAGGGACTTGGTAAAAGAGGCCACAGTGCAATCCTTCATTGGCTACAGGGCTGGCCCACCCCCACGCCCTGAGCCAAAGATGCCCAGTGGCTCACCAGAAATGGTGTACTTCGCAAATAACCCATTTCGAAAGCAGCAAGGACACCCAGCACCAAGACAATGCTATGTAAACAGATGTCCAGCTGACTGACTGTTGGAAAAGTCTGTAGGATTACATTAACTACAGTGGTTTTCCCCAACGTTTTTCTGATCCTGTTAAATCTACAAAGGTAGAACCTGCAGATAGTTATGGAGGAACTGTGTTCACTCTACTGGGCTCCTCCAAACTCAAGTGTGAGGCAGGAGAAAGAGGGTGAAAAAGGAAAAGGTGGAGTAGACAGGCAGAGAGAAAAGCAATGTAGCAAAAGAGCCGGACAGTAAGCGACAGAAAGTGTGATCACAAAAAGAAACCCAAAAAACACAAGGTCCCTCAGCACAATTCTGGAGGGAGGCCAGGTGCTAAGGTTCTGTGTGACAGTAAACAGGGTCCCCATTTCAGCAAGATCTTTAAGAACAAGGACCTAGTACTGAGTTGAGGACAGGCTGGAAAATCCTGGCCTCCCCGGCTTAGGGTCTTTCCTACATGGCTTTAAGATGGCTTGTGACTCCATCAGGACTCCAAGACAGTCCCATGGTGGCCCAGATCACCAGGCCCACAGCCAGTCTGTCTACCTGCTGACCCATCTACCCTTTCCTGGGACAGTTTGGGCCGCAGCACCTCCCCTCCCCTCCCCACCCTGTGCACATACATACATGTGTGTGCATTACACTCGTGTGTGCGCACACACACATGCAAGCACCTCCTCCAGGTCTGGCCTCCATCCTGGAAGGCAGCAGAAAGGTCTTTCAATTGGACACTTCCCTTCTTTAATGCGGAAGCACTCACTTATAAAGCCATAAATTCTTACCATCAGAGGCATTCCGGATATAATTAGATCCGTACTACAAAGGCCTGGGCATCAGAAGACGGCCAGAATTTTGCAGGCCTGTCGCCTAGACCCCTCTCAGATCACAATGGAAAGCATCCCAAAGCAAATAGATAAAGGTGTGCAAAAATAACTCTTTCCGAAGGGAAGGAAAAGCTTCTATAAACATTCATCGAGGCCCCCCAAGACTTTGATCACCCTATCAAGAGAAACATTTTCATGCTTTTAGGTTTGTGGTGACATTTGGGAACCACCCAGGGCTGCCATAGTGAAGTTCCACAGGCTGGGGCTATGTTCTCACAGCTCTGCAGGCTGCACGGCCAAGGCCAAGGTGCTTCTTCTGAGGCCTCTGTCCTTGGCCTGTGGATGCGTCTTCTGCCTGGGTCTCGTGTCTAGCCTGCGTGTGCCTGTGCCTGATCTCTTCCTTATAAGGCCACCGGTCCTTCTGGACAAGGACTGCCCACATGTAAACTAAAGTCACCTCTCTAAAGACTTATCTGGGATTGCAGTCTGTTCTGAGAAGCTGGGAGTTGGAATGGCAAAATGAAGTTTGGGGAGACATGGGTAGGCCCAGGTGGTCACCAACAGAAAATACAACAGGTTTGCTTAAAGTGCATTCCGCAATGGCTATATTTTGGTTCACAAAGTCCCTCTTTGTTCTTTGGGGGTTTTTTAAACAGCAAAAACTCAAGGCCTTGCAGTGTGGAGGGCTCCACAGCTCTCTACAACCACAGTCGCCACCATCACTACCAGGACCAAAGGCAGACTTCCCATCTGTGAGGAAGCAGCCCAGCTTTCTCCAGCTGTGAGGAATGACCCCCTCACCCCCGAACTGCGCCCAGGTGGCTGGCCAGCTTAGTGGTCCACAGAAACTGTACTGGATTCTTTTAAAGCCATGTGTGCTTGCTCATATATTAAACCACAACCTATGTAGCCAGTGAAGGCTATTGGCGATGTTGAAGGCCAGGCCTCCCTGCTCATTCCCTGCTCATTCCCTGCTATGCTCTGAGGATTGCATCTTACTTAGAGGGAAGTACCTCTGGTCTCAGGCTGGAGCGGCTGGTTCACAGTGCAGGCCCAACCTACACAGGAGCTGCATCGTTCTCAAACCTAGTATCTGCCTTCAGTGGGGCGGGGGCACAGGACACCAAGACAGATGAAAGCAATACCCTCTACCTGCACCCGGCCTCATTAGCACTCAGCAGCAGATACAGCCTGAGGCCATTGGAATGGGGGGGAGGCAGTCTGTGGGAAGGACAACCCCTGTGTCCTTGCAGGAAGGAAGAGATGTACAATGACCTGACTGCCCAGCACTGGACATTTTCTTGGCTTTCCTGGTGGAGACCCAGCCTTCTAGTTACTTACCAGAAGCAACAGCACATCTCCTTGCAGAACCCTGCCTGTCACCTCCCTTCCCTTCAAATCCCTACAGCAAAAAGCCAGATCTTCCTCCGACACATACCTCCCCACAGCATGCTGAACATGGGCACACACACACATCTCCACTAAACAAATCCACGCATGAATAAATCATACTTTGTGAATGGCGTTAGAAGCACAGGTCTGGCACTACAGGATTCCAGCAATGAGGCACCCAATGGAGCAGTACTCCAGCCCCATCTCTGCCTGGAGTCTGAGTCACAGGCTGCCTTGCCAGGAAAGGATGCTAATTGCCCCTAATTGTTGAGATAAAAGCACTCAACACTGGTCTGATATCCTCCCCCTATGACACACTTTGGAAATGGAGATGGGAAGAATAATATTGGTGAAACACACGGAGGAGGATCAAAAGGGAAGAGGAGAAAAGGGCTGCTGACAAGCTGTCTAGGTAAGATTCTGTGACTTTGGAAGAAATCCCTGGACTTGACTGATCTAGAAATTACCTGGACCCCAAGTCAGGATACATCCCTTTCTCGCTCTGCATTCCTGGTCCTGCTCACCTGTCCATGGTCTCAGCCTACACAAATGCGCACAGGCTAAGTCCCAGGCCCCGGGCTCCCAGCGGGAACAAGAGCTTGAGGGAATCAATACATTGCAATGACACCTCCTGTGTCACGCCCTTCTTAATTCCATGCTCTTAATCCTAGCATTCAGGAGTTTTCAAAGCTTATGTCTGCTTTGAAATCTATGCTGACCTCTGAGCAAATGCACGTTTCTGTAACACACAACTCAAAAGAAAGGAGGAGGCCCACTCTGGATGCGGTAATTAATATTCTTTATTCATGAAAAAGCCTTGTTTGAAATTATATGATTCAGTCAAGAAGTCATTTTCTTTCCCAGTTTGCTGGGCTTCCTATAAGAATGCAAATCACCAGAGCAAAGGCAAAGAGCCTGAAAACCGAGTGCTCAGTCTTCTTTATCACCATTTCATTTTGGCCCAAACATAGCAGCGAGGAACAATTCAGATGTGAATAGATTATTTGGGATCTCTGCATTTTAACTTCAAGACTATTTGTGTACATGCATGAAAGCAAAGCCAAGACCCAGGATGGAAACCTCTCAGATGCAATTAGAATCAAGCGCTGTTGGGTGGGAGGAAGGGAGTCCTCACAAGCCCTGGGCACGGGTCAGAAGCCTGTCAACCCCGAGAGTGGCCAGGGGCTGCAGACCACTAATAACCACCAGATCTAGTTCACGTCGCTTTAGATGCGTCTCCCTCAGGACAGAGATCACTCAATCTGCAGTGAGCCCATGACGACACGTGGGGGTGACCTTCAACTAGGGCGAACTCCTCCTTGAGGCCTCCACCGCAACTTTTTCTTCTCACCATTCCATCATATTCCATGATTGAATATGAACTTTTTTTGTATGGTGCTGGGGTTTGAGTAAACATAGGGCATCATGATAACTAGGCAGGTCTCTGCCCTTGAGCCACACGTACAGCCCTTTTTTGTTTTAGATATTTTTTAAGTAGGGTCTCCAATTTTTGTCCAGATTAGCCTCCCTCATAGATGGGATTATGTGTGCGTGTGTGTGTGTGTGTGTGTGTGTGTGTGTGTGTGTGTGTGTGTGTGTGTGTGTGTGTGTGTGTGTGTGTGTGTGTGTGTGTGTATTCACTACTATACCCACGTTATTGACTGAAATGCAGTCACACAGGTGCCAGACTGCATCTGTTTTCTTTCAGCTCTTTACCTTATTTCCTAAAATATACATGTATAGCTTTGACCAAGAATGGCTTTTTAATTTTTAAACTTGGATGTAAGCTAGCTTTTCAACAATTTAGTTTATGCTGGGAGCAAAACATATATGACTCTGTAAACCTATCTTTACATCTAGTTCTGTGGTTTGCTCAAACCAACCATCTTTTAAATGCATCTTGCAAAGTTCCCCTCTACATCTTAGCCCAGGCAATAACCCAGCTGGGACAAAGCAGAAGGCCGCAGATGGTGGGGTGACAGCCAGTGTGCCCACACCCCTTTCCTAAGAGGGAAGGACTAGGTGACCCAGCAGAGGTTACCATTTCCTTTTCACAGAGGGGACAGACTTTGAGAGGGGGTGAGTGTCCACAAGAGCCAGGGAGGTGGGGGTTCCTCCCCACAGCCCCTGCTGGGCTGCCAGGGAAGGAGTGACACAGTCTATGCTTCTGTTCACCGCTGCCCCCAGCTCTTTCCCAGAGCTTCAGTGCTGTCTGCCGGAGGGTGCCAAGCACAAGGACACCAGAAACTCACCCCTCCCCTCACGGCAGCGCTGTCCCCACAGGCAAGCGGCCGACTGGAGCTGCTAAGGATACTCCTGGAGGCTGATCAGCTCATCGGGGACAAGGGGAGTACAGGGGCCAGAGGAGGACCTGGGACTGGGTAAGTACAAGGCTAGCCCTTGCCAGATGGCCAGGGTCGGCTCTCCTGATGAACACGAAAGCCAGGGCAAGCCCCAGGCCACAGTGGTACCAGATGGGCTCCTCCCAAAGAAACACCCAGCCTTTGATGAAGTTGAGCACCTGTCAATCAAGAACACACTCCAGAGGATTCCCTCACCATCTGGAAAGCTGGTTCACCGATCGCATGCCCATCCAGGTATCTTTACCAGGAAAGTAAGCCCACCCCCTTCATTGTAGTCCACAGCTGTAACCTGTGTTTCTCTCCCAATTAAACAACCAACAACAACAAAAAAGGAACAGTTTAAAAAGCAGAAGAGATGCCAGAGCCCTAAGAAATGTTACCCAGAAAGCCCCTCGATGTCAGGTAAAATAACACCACCTGACACACCTGTCCACCCATGGAGGGAGGTTTGTGTCACTTCCAGAACAAAAGAGGGTACAAACAGGAGTCAGCCCACCAATCATTGGGAAAAACCTGAAAAATCTCACCAGATTTTTTTAAAAGAGTCTTAAGAGACTTGACTCCTGGGTCAAAGCTTGTGAACTTTTTCTAATTATATTTCTAAGCTTACGTTTAAAATTCTTATTATCATCATGATTATTATTAAGCAGTTGCACAAAGGTGTCCTAATTCCAGAAGTCATGTTGTGCATGCAATGCTTCCTGCTCACCCCTTCTTTCACTCTCCCATCCAGACCCTCAAGTTCACTCTTACTTTTTCTGTGTGTACAGCTCCTGGTGCTTGAACTCAGGGCCTACGTGCTTGTCCCTGCGCTTTTGTGCTAAGGCTAGCACTTGAGCCATAGCTCCATTTTGAGCTTTTCAAAAGAGTTTAATTGGAGATAAAAAGCTTTCTTGTCTGGGCTGTCTTTGAACCACAATTCTCAGGTCTCAGCCTGCTGAGCAGCTAGAATTACAGGCATGAGGCACCAGCACTTGGCTCAATCTTACTTTTTAAAAGGGCTAACAAGCTAGGCACTGGTGGCTCACGCCTATAATTCTAGCTACTCAAGAGACTGAGATCTGAGGATCATGGTTCAAAGGCAGCCCAGGCAGGAAAATCTGTGAACTCTTATCTCCAATAAACTATCAGCAAAATGGAAGTGCTGCCATGGCTCAAAGTGGCAGAGTGCTAACCGAGAGCAACAGAAGCTCAGGGACAGCACCTAGGCCCTGAGTTCAAGCCCCATGGATGACCCTCTCCCCACCCTCCACCACAGCCACAAAAAGGAGGAGGGCTAACAACTTACATTCCCACCCACCACCATTCAGGGTGATGCCCACATTTGGACGTCTTCTGTAACCACCCTTTACAGCCCACACTATGGCCCTGGCACTGCCTGGCACTTCTGTGTCACCACTGTCACCATGCTGAATCTGTGCTTTTGTTCTGTGTCGGCATCTAAGATTACCAGGTTTTGTCCATTTTCCATGGGAATCTCCAGAGTTTTTTGTTTTTGTTTTTGCTTTTGAATGAGCTATCCAGGACTCAGGAATAGCTATCTGACTGTAAATGCACTGCAAATACTTTATCCTTAGACTTATCAAAACAAAGCTCCAGATACCCTAGCCAGAGCACACTTTAGTAACATCTGGGGCAGTTTTCTTAATGGTCCCCTATCCCCCCCACCACACACACACACACACACACAATTGGTTTTCCATGGGTCTACATACTCCTGGGTCCTTGCTGCTCCTAAATGTGTCAACACATTTAGGCATGCCCTGCCCATATCTTCTGGGCATATTCTAGTACTTTCCACAATACAGCTTTCTAAACTTTTCACTTAGTTGAAGTTAAGCTTACAGACTTGTAATTTGTAAGACTACAGTTTTTCCTGCTCTTTAAAATGGTCATGTTTTTATGTTGTGTTTTGGTGGTCTGCTTGCCCAGGGTCCTCACAGGAGTGGGGTGGAGGACACACTCCAAGACCACAGCTGCTCACCCCTACAAAGGATGTGCATTTCAGGTCCTTTCTTCTCTGCAGCTTTCCCAATGCTGAGAGTTAATGGAGAATTGTTCACAGGCTGGGAAGGTGGCTAAGTGGTAGAGCGCTTGCCTTGTATGCATGAGGCCCTGGGTTTGATCCCTCAGCACCACATAAGCAGAAAAAGCTGGAAGTGGCGCTGTGGCTCAAGTGGTAGAGCGCTAGCCTTGAGCTGAAGAGCTGAGGGACAGGGCCCAGGCCCAGAGTTCAGGCCCCACGACCGACGAGAAGGGGCGGGGGGGATTGTTCAAGGAAGGTGGAACGAAGGAGGGATGGGTAGGCAAAAGAATAAATTCAGCTCCAAGAGCAGCAAGGGTCTACCTCACAATTCTCCTTCTTTGTCTTCCCTAGGTCTAATCAATTCTTAACCCTTTCCACCCAAAAGCCACCCTCCAATCAAAAAGGTGTTTTTCTGAGCAAGGTGAAGTAGCTCATGCTTGTAATCAGAATATGTGGTTCAAGAAAATGCAGTTCAAAGCCAGCCCAGGGAGAAAGTTCACAAAACACCCTTCTTAACCTACAGCTGGACACAGTGGTATGTGCACCTATTATCCTAGATGACTGGTTAGCTGATTGGGAGGATGGCTGTTCACAGCCAGCCCAGACAGAAAAGTCCAGAGCTCCATCTTAAAGGAAAGAAGCTGGGGGTGGTGGCACAGCTGTCAGTCCAGCAACAATGAAAAGCCTAAGATAGGAGACTGTGGTCTGAGCTCGTCCCTGCGTTGCCTGGACAGGAAGCAAGGCCCTAGCTCAAAAGCAGCCAGCACAGGGGCTGGGAAGGTGGCTCAGTGGTAGAGCGCTTGCCTTGCATGCCTGAGGCCCTGGGTTCGATTTCTCAGCACCACATAAGCAAGAAAAAAAGCCGGAAGTGGCACTGCGGCTCAATTGGTGGAGTGCTAGCCTTGAGCTGAAGAGCTGAGGGATAGTGCCCAGGCCCAGAGTTCAGGCCCCACGACCAGACCCCCAAAAAAAAAAAAAGTAGCCAGCACAAAATAAAATGCTCAGTAGTAGAGTACCTACCTAGCAAGCACAAAGCCCTAAGTTCAACCCCATCTCATCCTCACCAAAGAAAAAAGAAAAAATCAATCTGAATATACAGCATGGTTATCCCATTTGATTTAGTGACTTCCCATAAATTAACCCATGCTGGGCACTTTTGATATAAAGGCAAGTTGCAGTCAAATAAAAGAGCCCATGCTTCTAATTAGCTTTATGTTCATCATCAGCCCCAAGGCTCCTTCCCACCTTTCATGGACCTGGCACAGTGGCACGAATCTTCACAACCACAGACTCTCAGCAGACTGCAGGGTGGGGATGGAGATCACCGTCAGGGCTGCTTTCCTCCTCAAGACAGGCTCCAGCCATCTTGTGCAGCTGGAACACAGGGGCCAGGCCCCTTTCCTCTGTGCTCTGGGCCTCTCCCTGAGGTACCTGACTCCTGGCGAGAATGTGCCATCTGCAGATTCTTCAGGGTCATTACTGGGACTTCTCTGTCAACCAGGGAAGGAATAGACAGGATCTGGCACCTCTTGGAGTCTGATGCACAGACAGGGCGCACTGTCCCCATTTCAAGACCCTAGCCAACAACAGAGCAAAGAGACAACCCCACGTTCCCACTGGAGGGCCGAGGGTGGCAGGTGGCAGAGAAGAGGAGATGAGCACGGTGCACAAGCGGACACTCCCGGCTGCTTGAGTGATTTGCAGTCAGAGGCTCTGCAGCACTGGCTGGCAGCTGCCTGGCTTGTGGGCTTCCTAAGAACAATGGGGGTGAGGGAAGTCCTTGAGAAGTCAGATGTGCTGCTCTCAGTCACCCCAGTACTCCTGACCTCCTTCTTTTCTGCTCCCAAATGTAAATGGAAGTGGGATGGTTAACTTTTCTGTGATGGCATCCATCTGCTCTACTCCAGACTGCAGGGAGCAGAGTGGTCGTGGGGAGGGAGGAGGTGGGGAGGGAGGAGGTAGACAGACTGCAGGGAGCTGAGTGGTGGTGGGGAGGGAGGAGGTGGGGAGGGAGGAGGTACACAGACTGCAGGCAGCTGAGTGGCTGGGGGAGAGGGAGGGTAGAAGTGTCAGACCAGATTTTTTTTGGGGGGGGGGGTGTTGCAGGCAGTCATGGGGCCTGAACTCAGGGCTTGGGCACTGTCCCTCAGCTCTTCAGCTCAAGGCTAACACTCTACCACTTGAGCCACAGTGCCACTTGCAGCTTTTTCTGTGTATGTGGTGCTGAGAAATCGAACTCAGGGCCTCATGCATGCCAGGCAAGCGCTCTACCCCTGAGCTACCTTCCCACCACCTCCGAGCAGATCTTGAATGATTTCTACACACTGGCCAGTATGAGCCAACATGAAAAATGAGATCAGGTCTAGGACCGCAGCTCAGGGTTAGAGCACTTGCAGAACCTACTGAAGGTCCTGGGTTCTAGTCCCAGAACTACAAAAATAAACAAAATTGCTAAGTCACATCATGAGGAGGTAAGACTAGAACACCATGGTAGTTCAAAGGAGACCTCACAGTCTACACTTTGAACACCAGGACCTCTTGGTTAGGCGACTGAAACATGACTCCCGCATCAGTAAGTTCAGAGGGCTCCATCAAATACAAGACACACAGGTAAATGGATCAGCAGATGATTCAAAGACCTCAATGGAAGGGTAGAAGGTGTCCAATTACACAAATGATAATTACAAAACTCACGTACATGCGGTTGTGACCAGCCAGGTCACTGGGACCTGTGTGGCCAGGAAAACTTGTCCATGGGCTTCCTCCGCCACGGCCGTCTTGGACCTGGGTGCCTGGGCCTGCAGGCCATTGATGCAATCTGAATTAACGACGTCCTGAGTGGACTAGCTGCCCAGTTTCAGTACTGACTGGCCCTGGAACACTGACCTTCTTTCTTTCTCACTGTTGCTCAGGTGAGTGGGAAAGTTCAGGGTGTGGCGGGAAGCAATTCCCTGATATAGGAAAGGGGAGTTTACCACATTAAAACTCAGCCGGGAGAACCCAGCTACCAAGAGAGCTGTGGACAAACCATTCCCAAGGCACATTACAAACCCCTGCTAAGAAGGCCGCTGGACTAATGTCAGTCCGGAGAGCCACCATCGGCCGCTGTGAGGTAAAAATTCATTATCCTACCATGGAGCATCTGTCATGAGAGCTATCCAAAGCCCTGCAGCATGGAAGGGAACTTCAGCATGGAAGGGCTCAAGTGTTGAGTTTATAAACTAATTTTCAGATGAGAACTTCACTCAGAAAAAGCTTTCAAACCTGGAAAAACTCACCTTCAGGCTGGAGGTGTGGCTGAGGGCAGAGCATTTGCCTGGCATGTAAAAGGCCAAACAATGGAAAGAAAGGGGAGGGGAGGGGGAGTCATCTTCCTGGAAAACCTGATGTGACAGGAGCAGAACCAACAGGTAAGCTGCTACCACACCACCGCCTGGGCTCCTGGGCCCTCATGTGTACAGACTCCCACCCATTCTGTGGACAAGGTCACTTGACTTGAATTCTAACTGGTGGACTCCAGCAGACATGGTATGCACAAGGGTGGCTCATAAAACCCTCTAATGTAAGGCACTCTCTCTCCATCCACCACTACCTTAGACGGCTGACCGTAAAGCCCTAAGATTCCACACTGCACAAGGGAGCTCTGGTCAACCCCAAATGAAGGGACAATGAGGTTTGGGGTTACATCTGTTACTACCTAACAAAAGTGCCAAAGAATTCACTTCTCCTGAATCCTGCCACCAAACCTCCTTCACACTGCGAAGTCTATCTTCTTCCTCAAATTTAATTCTACTCAGTTTTATGGAAGGGATAAGGTTGATGTCTTCCACCTTGAAACTTCTGCCCCATCACACCCATGATTGCACTACACAGGTATATGTATGCAGCCTTGTGTGTACATGTGCGTATATTGGCAGTACCAGGGTTGAACTCAGGGCCTCCTGCTTAGTAGGCAGGTATGTGTGCATGTGTGTTCACATGTGTGTGTGTGTGTGTATGGTGACACTGCCAGGCCTGATGTCACGGCCTCATGCTTGCTAGGCAGGTACATGGGTATCTGTGGATGTGTGTGCATGTGTCTTCTTGCACATAAGTACATATGTTTTGGCAGTACTTAGGGCTTGAACTTGAGGGCCTCATACTTGCTAGGCAGGTGAGCTGCCACCTGGACACCATGATGGTGAGCAGAGCGTGATGGCGAGCTTCTCTTGGACATCAGGGAGCTCCTTTGTGTGGGCTCCTTGGAAACGCAAATGTAAGCACCAGTATAGCCAAGAGATAAACATCAAGCAGGGGATGGCTGTTAGAGGCACCCCAGGATGAGGAAATGGAGAGGAGATTGTTTTGGCAACAAGACTCTTCTCTTCCACTCTCTCCAGTATTATCTAATCGGGAAGAAATCTAACCATTCTTCCAGAGTCTCTCCTCTGTCCTCTCCACTGGCCTCCAAGGACTTCATCTAGTTTTTTCCAGCCACCTGCAGCGGAAGCAGTCATCCCATGACACATGCAAGCCCAAAGCACCGACCCTGCAAGGCTCAGCATGGTCCCTGTTTGCAGATTGTGGAGGCTGCTTTCTGCTCACTCCCAGCTCCTGAAAAAGACAGTGCAAACTCTAGGCTGTCATCTGCTTCCTTTGATTAGATAATCAGTTTTCTCAGAGGAAGATCAGAAGGCAAACAAGAGCCAATTGTGTGTGCAGGCTCAGATACCAGAGACCCTACTAAGAGACAGCAAAATGTGACAGACTTAGTTTTATTGTCATCTTGTTGTCCTTACAGGGTAACTAACTCTAAGCTATGTTCCAACAGTGTGCTGCTTAGTTTCCCACTCCCCATTCAAAGCAGAGTGGTATCCAGATGGACTATAAGATGACCTTTCCTCACGGTGCCCCAGAGAAAGGACATGGGACCTGGGATGTGGGATGGGGAGGGGGGCTGGAGCAGAGATAGACATGGTAAATTCCAAATGGCTTTCTCAAGGGAGATGTTTCCAGTATCAGAGCTATTCTTTTATGCCACATCAAGAGTTTTTCCAGTTTCATCAACTCTCCAAAGCTACACTGGAAACCCCAATTGCTCCTTGATAAACACATGGTAAAACATGAACTAAGGGTGCAGTCAGTGGGAGGGCCTTACTTAGCACACATGGGACCCTCAGTTCAACCCTCAGTACCAAACAATAACAAAAAGACCATTTTCCCGGTGTTTGGGAAACAAGATGATCTTATTGTCAGACAGTAAGGTCAATCTGTCAAGTGCATGCTGGGTTTCTCCCATCCTGAAAGCCAAGATATGTCTGCTCTTGTCTCAGGGACACAGTCTTCTGCTGCTCTTTGTACCTCCTGGAAGCAAAGCCTAGGAAGGCAGCAGCCAGAGCACCTGCTGGTTTCACCCTGGCTGGAGGAGAGGCCCAAGGCCAGCTGCCTTCCAGGGTCCGCCAAGAACAGCTGGCCCGTGTGGGTGCCTGTCAACAGCTGTCAGGGCAGAGAGGTGGAAGGACGAGCTCAGGACCCACTGTTCCAGGGGGACTTGGCAGTACCAAGAAGCCAAACCTTTGTGCAAACGCCTGTTGCTGCAGAAAGCAAAGGTCTTCCTAAACTGAGGGGACGAGGCTTCCAACTATGGCAGTGTTGAGAGTGTTGAGACTCAAGTGGCAGGCACACAAGGCAGCGCCCCAGGGGTCTCTGTGCACACGGTAAGCTAGCAGGACTCACAGATGAACACCTGAAGCCAGGCAGGCTGTCCTGGGTGAACAAGGCCCTAGGTAGTAATGTAGAAACACAGAAAGTGGCTTTGGGCACAGGACTCTCCAAAAGGCAGAATGTAAGAAGACACCAGAAGAAACAGTCAACAGTTAACAACCTAGATGTTTCCTCAAAAAGCACAAAAGACAGACAAGAAAACAGACTGAGGGAGCCTTGAACCACTATTCAAATAATCCTGAAGAGGCAAGGTAGCAGTATAGAAAACAGTAATCCTAAGAAGCACCCGATTAAGGTCAGTTATGCAATTATGAATACAGGTAAAGTGTTGGGCTGCTAAAAGTAGATCAGGAAAAAAAATCATTTTTGAATAATTATTTTCTACAGTGCAGTAACATATGCAATAACCCTTTCTTAAATATATATGTATATGTGTGTATATATACATATACATACATACATACATATATATACATATATATACATATACACACATACACACACACACACACACACACACACACACACACACATTTAGCTTGGAGAGACACTGCCATTAAAAGTACTCAGGAGACAATTTGCTACAACAAAGAGGAGAAGTCGGTTTCTGAACAGCCACGTGGGCAGAGAAAAAGCCCGACAGGCACAGGCAAGCAGGACATAAACAGCCCTGTACCTCCAACTTTTTGACATTTACCAAAGTGCTGCTTGAGTTATGTCCTGGAATGCAAGGAAGGCATGCTACCAAAAAGGGGAGGGGTGGGTGGAAACATTCTAACCCCGAGTTGCCCTAAAACACAAGCACAACAAAGAAAGAAAAAAGAACCCAAATATTTAGGACCTATGCATGCTTTCCATTTGCCAGAGTCTGTAAGCCAAAAGTTGGTTTGTTTTTTTCTAATTTTAAAGAATTCCAAAGTTCACTTGTACATCCTTTCAGATAATGGGTGCAACTGCCTTTCTGTGGCTGAATGGTGGGCAGGGTAGGTGCTCCAGGTGGTTTATGCAAAAGACCCTCCAACCAGCTAGACAAACAGCTACTACAGACAAGGAGCATGGGCTGGCTGCAGCAAGGGGTCAGGGAGGCTGTGACTGGCAGAGGCAGACAGAATGGCCAGGTATCCCCCCTCAACCGAGCAGCACTGACACTTTTTCTTCCGAGGAGAAAGCAAAAGGTCTTCCACACTCTCTATTAGACAGGTTTTACCCAAAGTGAAGTTCAAACTTCAAATTGTGCCTGCTGTGAGTCTTTTTAGAATGTGCCCTGGAGACATTCTGGATAGATGACAGAAGACAGAGCAGTGGCAGGCAGCCCTCGGCAGACAAATGGGTGGAGGAGAACAGGGCCAGCCGGTCCCATTCATGGTCGCTGCTGCAGCCATTCCCAATTAGACAGCTTAATTACAGACTTCAGCTGTTTATGAACACAGCAGCCAGTAAACAACCAGGAAGTGCCATCCTAGTCTCTAATTATACTGGGCCTGTCGGTGGGGAAAATGGTACTTTGGGGTTTCAGGATTTCCTGGTTCCTGAGTTCGTAAGGGACTCACAATCTGGGAGGTAACGTGCAGTTCATTCTTTTCTGGAACACCACCCTTCTGCCCTGCCTTGGGCCAGGCTCTTGCCAGCCTGAAGTCTGGGGTGAAGGAATGGTAGCTTCCCCTTGGCCTGGGGCCATCGTGACCATTAGCAATAATTTTTCTTTTCTAACTGCCCGATGGTGCTGCCGAGGTCTAGGGAGCCAGGGCTGTCTGCACCAAGAGCAGGAACTGCTCTCCGATCTCCAGCTTGCACAGCCCAGGGAATGGAGTTGCCAACAGCAGCAGTGTGGTCCCTTGACCCAAGGATTGCTCTAGGCCACTCAGGCCACTCACAGCCACCTTGGACAGGGAACACTGCACTAGTGATCGATGGTGCATCCCAGAGGAACGGGCTAAGTGCCTGTACACATAGACATGTAATTCAGGTGCCCTGGAGGCTGCTAACCACCTCCCAAGGTGGGGAAAGCAGTGCTATTCCCAGCTTGGAAAAGTAGGGCTGCTTCTGTTGGTTCCTGAACCCCTGACAGACAGATCACACCTACAAAGATGTTGATCTCCTCAGATAACTGGTCCTGATCCATTACTAATTCTTGGCCCCTGCAAGGCCTTACAAATAATCCCCCGAAGGATGTTCTGCCACATCTCAGCTGGAAGGCTTGGTGGGGTAGGGGGACATGAGACAGGGCCAGCAGTGGGCTGGACCTTGGGGGTCTCTGATGTGGACCTGACAGGATGGAATGCAGCAGAGCAAGCACCACCACTTCCTAGAGCAGAAGCCTTCCCTGTGCTTCTCGTCGGGCAAGACACGTCTCTGTATCCCAGAAATACAGCTTACATCCTAGCCGGCAAAGGACTGGGAAGGGGAAAAACCCCACCCAACATGAGGTCACCCCAACAAGTTTCCACAGCTGTTCCTAGGCCATGGCCCCACCTCTTCTTCTTCTTCCTCCTCCTCCTCCCTCCTCCCCAGCCTGCAGTTGCTGAGCAACGCTGACCGGAGACACAAACTCCCTTATCACAAGCCTCTTCCTCCTCTGCCCACCCTGGAAAGCTGGGGTTCCCGGGCTCTCTCCAACAGGCCAGCAGCACTGGCCACACAACGGGTCTGGATGAAGTCTCCCACTGCACAGCTGCTTCTCAACTGCCGTAACTTACAGGTGGGTGGCAGCTCAGTCCTGGCCTACCATGCCACAATGGCACGGTCACACTGAGTCCTTCTCTGTGCCTGTGGTGATCTGAGAACCACTGTGGCCATCCAGAGTCCCAGCTCCACCCCTTCAGTCCTGCCTTTAATCCATCCAACCATCCGGTCCACAGGGGTGCCCTCTCCAGGCTCTGGGATAGCAAGTCCCTGCCCTCAGAGGAGAACGGCTGTCAACGGGCACTGGGCTGCCAGCAGACACCAGTAACTCCAGGTAGTTTGAAGCCATGCAGGTCACAACACCAGAAAAGAACCAACACTGGGTCTGGGCAGTGTTGGGTAGAGGCCAGAGATACTGCTAAACATCCTTTAACACACAGAACAGCCCAGCAACAAGAATTGTCTGCAACAAAATGTTAACAGTGCCGAAGTTGAAAACTCCCGTTGAGGCCATTAACATCATCCTCTCAGACTTCTTTCAGCTTCTTACCTGCTTTCCCCTCCCCTGGTATCTACTCTCCAGCTGGCCAATAGAAAGGACACCAATCACTTCACTCCCAAACTCTGTGCTATTCTTCAATTCTGGAAAGCAAAGCCAATGACTCAAAATGGCCTCACTTCACTGGACTGGAGCTGAAAGCTCACGGGCCAGAGATGCGACTGCAGGATCTCAACCCGGGGTATCGGAGGTGGTGAACAGTAGCTCATCCAGTTTACAGTTAAAAATGGCCTCTTAACAAAACTACACTGCAAAACAGGCGAAAGAAACAGAATGGAAAAAGTAAAAAAGCAAAAAAAGTTGAAGAAGCAGAGCCTGAACAATCTGTTGCGGAAAAAGTACTGGACTGACGTGTAGTGAACGGGAAACTAGAGTATTTCCTGAAGTGGAAGGGATTTACAGGTGCTGTTAATACTTGAGGAAAGTTTACATTGTCTAGAGTTGGAACATTTCTTAATTCTCAAAAGACTGACAAAGTTAAGGGTAGTACAAAAAGAAAATCTTTATCTGACAGTGATCTGATGGTAGCAAGTCAAAGAAAAAAGACGGTGCTGCTGGCGCTGGTGGCTCACGCCTGTAATCTCAGCTACTCACCTCAACCAGATGAGAAAATTAGAACTAATTTTTATTTCCTTTCATGAAAAGTTTCTACAGTAAGCATTCCTTTACAGAATATTAGGATCTGTATACTGAGAGCTCTAGATCATGGGCTATCTAAGACTTGGCTCATAGAAATGTAAAATCAACTGGGTAGAGATTTTGACTATTTAGGACCTGTTGGACTAAATGAACAAAAGTTTACGATTACTGATCTGCATGCTTTTTCTTTACCACAACTCATTCCTTACATGTAGCCTTAATTTTTTTCAGTACTGGTTTACTGGTTCTACAAAAGCCAGAAAAACAACTCCATAGTAATTAGAATGTTACCCAACTGTATATTGTTTATTGTAAATTATTGTGGACCATGGTCAATAGTTTTATATTTTAAAAAAAAGTGCTTGCTCATCGGCAGCCACCATTAAGATCATAGCACAGCTTGCTTGCCTGCCTTTTTTCCTCTGGACATTTAGAGTGATAGGAGGGATTGGTTGTTTAAAAAAAGAAAACCTGAGATCAGACAGGGCACTGGTGGCTCACACCCATAATTCTAGCTACTCAGCATGCTAAGATCTGAAAGATTAAAGTTCAAGGATAGCTCAGGCAGAAAAGTCCAGGAGACTCCAATTCCAAAGGAACCAGTTTAAAAAACAAACACACACACACACACACACACACACACACACACACACACAGACTGGTTGTGTGACTCAAATAATAGTGATAGGCCAGAAAGCAAGCTGAACAGCCTGAGTTCAAACTCTAGTATAAGAGAAAAAAAAATTAAAACCCTCAGACTACATTCAACTTACTATAAGACAACTTAATACAAAAAATTATCAAGTTCTCTCATCATTTTGACATTTACTTTTAACTATTCTCTGTTCACAGTTCTTTTCTTGGAGCACAAGCCAACTCTCTTCTATTTTGAGTCATGTCTATAGGACATCTAGTGTGGTGCTCCAGGCAAGACCAAGATGTGGCGCCTCCATTGGAAGGGTTGCTAGGGGTCCCCTGCCCTCTCAAGCTCACACGGGAGGTGGGTGTGGTCTACTACCTACATCCCAGTCAAGGCCATCGCCCCTAGGAAGATGGGAGGAATGTACCCAGGCTGCACAGCCAGTAGGTGACAGGGCCACCCAGAATCTTGGTCTCCCACCTTCCTATCCACACCTGAAATGGCAGATATTATGTCACCACAACTGGGGCAAGCGGTGTGCAGAAAGCCAACAAAACACGATGAGTGTGAGAGATGTTTCTGGAAGACAGGGCCGACCCAGAAACGGCCGACCCAGAAACTGAAAAAAGAGACTGCCCTCACCCATCTGGGTGAGCACACAGACAGAACAGAGTGGAGCACCATCCGGTGAGCACACAGACAGAACAAGTGGAGCACCATCTGGTGAGCACACAGACAGAACAGAGTGGAGCACCATCCGGTGAGCACACAGAACGGAGTGGAGCACCATCCGGTGAGCACACAGACAGAACAAGTGGAGCACCATCCGGTGAGCACACAGAATGGAGTGGAGCACCATCCGGTGAGCACAGACAGAACAAGTGGAGCACCATCTGGTGAGCACACAGACAGAACAGAGTGGAGCACCATCCGGTGAGCACACAGAACGGAGTGGAGCACCATCCGGTGAGCACACAGACAGAACAAGTGGAGCACCATCCGGTGAGCACACAGAATGGAGTGGAGCACCATCCGGTGAGCACACAGAATGGAGTGGAGCACCATCTGGTGAGCACACAGACAGAACAAGTGGAGCACCATCCGGTGAGCACACAGACAGAATGGAGTGGAGCACCATCCGGTGAGCACACAGACAGAACAAGTGGAGCACCATCCGGTGAGCACACAGAATGGAGTGGAGCACCATCCGGTGAGCACACAGACAGAACAAGTGGAGCACCATCCGGTGAGCACACAGACAGAATGGAGTGGAGCACCATCCGGTGAGCACACAGACAGAATGGAGTGGAGCACCATCCGGTGAGCACACAGACAGAACAAGTGGAGCACCATCCGGTGAGCACACAGAATGGAGTGGAGCACCATCCGGTGAGCACACAGAATGGAGTGGAGCACCATCTGGTGAGCACACAGACAGAATGGAGTGGAGCACCATCCGGTGAGCACACAGAATGGAGTGGAGCACCATCCGGTGAGCACACAGACAGAATGGAGTGGAGCACCATCCGGTGAGCACACAGAACGGAGTGGAGCACTATCCGGTGAGCACACAGAATGGAGTGGAGCACCATCCGGTGAGCACACAGACAGAACGGGAGTGGAGCACCATCTGGTGAGCACACAGACAGAACAGAGTGGAGCACCATCCGGTGAGCACACAGACAGAACAGAGTGGAGCACCATCCGGTGAGCACACAGACAGAACAAGTGGAGCACCATCTGGTGAGCACACAGAATGGGTGGAGCACCATCTGGTGAGCACACAGAATGGAGTGGAGCACCATCCGGTGAGCACACAGAATGGAGTGGAGCACCATCCGGTGAGCACACAGACAGAATGGAGTGGAGCACCATCCGGTGAGCACACAGACAGAACAGAGTGGAGCACCATCTGGTGAGCACACAGACAGAACGGAGTGGCGGAGGTTGGGTGGGGCTGCTGCTGGAGCAGGGACATTGGCCCTCTCCTGCCTTGGGGACCTCAGTGCTCTCACCTTTTGGCTTTAAACTAAGGTCGGATTTTAACAGTGTAGCTTTCTCGGCTATCCAGTTCACAGATGGTGGAATGCAGGGCCGCAGAGGCCGGAGCCCATGACAGATCTCCTCTTGAGAGTGCTATCTATCTAACACTCGCTCCACCCACTTTCCCTCAGAGAGAAGACTCCCACTGCACACTTGGAATGAACTGACACACTCTCTGCCTTCCTACCTCTGCTTTCCTCCTAAAAATATCAGTTACATTTCAGCTCTCACAAGATTCTAGAGAATCTCACAACCACCAAAATGTGGGTCTCCTTATTTTACAGGTAAAGCAACAGTTCACTGTGAGGAGTTACAAGCGTTAGCAAGTGTTAAAGTTAGCAAGTGTTTTAGTTGCCTGGGGCTGCTATAACAAAATATTACAACCTGAGTAGTCCTGCTGTAAATCTCATAGTCTCAGCCCAGCGATCAGAAGTCCAAAGCCAAGGTCAGTTCCTGGGCGGGGGGGGGGGGGGGGACTCGCTCCAGGCCTCCCCCTAAGCTCCTGAAGAGTTGTGGGCAGAACCTCGCCAGGGAGAACCATTTCCTGTTTCTACCCTGATCTTCACCTGGCTCCTCCCTGTATACATGTCTGGGCCCAAGGACCCCAATGACACTGGGAGGAGGGACTCAGCTACCCCAGGGTGGCCCCAATCTATTCACATCTGGAACAACCCTTTGTGTCCATTGTGACGAATCACACTTTGAGGAATCAGGGGTTGGCACTTGAGGAGGTCATAATTCAACCCCACAAGCAGTGGTATGAGATCCCGTGTCTCTGGTAGCTGATATAAAAAGTGGATAGAAGTATGCCTAGAAGTGGGTGCCTGGGACCTATTTGGATGAGGGGGGAGGGGACTTCATCTCTTTTGGTTTTTTTGTCCAAGTCCTCTGACCTGGACATTTGTCCTGGGAACACTCAACAAAGCCTCCCACAGTCAGGAGCATTTCCACACTCAAAGAGCTGCCCTGCCCCAGTATGACTTCTTCCAGTCCAGTGATCCCACAAAAACTTGGGGAGGGAGGTTTGTATAATCCCAAATGTTACAGTATAAGATACTGACCTGCCTCTCTGCCTGTGTCCAGATAAAGTGCTGGAAAAGTACCCCAAAACACAGAGACTCAACACCCTTACTGGAGGAAAGGAGTTGAAGATAGGAGAACGGAAGTGGGACAGAGTTTCAAAGCTGACCTCGCTCCTTAGAGTCCTCTGCTCCCTGTGGTACGACTTGTAAAGCACAGGAAGAAAACCTGTCCTGCCCACATCGACTGCTGGGGCCCTCCAGGGCTAGTCTTCTCCAACATGCTCACCCCACATAACCGTGCTCTCAGCAACCAACACCCCGCCAGTCACGGTGAAGGGCTAGGAGAGTGCGGCAAGGTCCACGGGGGACTGTGGAGCCTACCCTAGAAATGTCATTGTGGTCCAGGGAGAGTCTTTTCAGCACAAAAATCAAAGTACAACTCTTCTTTTGTCTCCTTCCTGTTGTTTCTTAGAGACTCAGCGCAGATTCAAAGCAGATTATATATCTCAGACTCAGTCACTGAGTGATGGGAAGGAAATGGATCTACATACTCAAAGGCTTTTTTGAGCAAATCGTTTTCCAGGTATGCCTGTAGTTACCAAGTAGGACAGTGGTCAATCCTTCACCAATCCAATCCAAGATCTGTCCCATGAGGCACAAAAGGAGAAACAGAAGCAGCACCGGCGTTTATGGAGATTTCCCAGTGTGCATGACTAGTTCCCCAAGGTGGGCAGGCTTTGTATTCCCATCTAGGGAATAGCCGCACTCAGGACACCTGTCTCCAAGTCCACAACGCAGGTTCTACTTTATGGTACTGGAGCGCCGGCACCACCAGCCCCTTCTCCTTGACAGAAGCTTGGGGAAGCGAGTCCCACACAAATCTGACAACATACAGCAGGTGGGCAGCCACAACGGAGTGAAGGCTGGGGTGGGGACGTACGGGAACAAGGGACCATATGTGCAACCATTTGTAGGTCCACAAAGCTAGCCAAAAGGTGTTTCAGGGGGGAGGGATAGGGGGGAAGTCTCTGTGAAATATAAACTCGATTATCTCAGAAAATTAAGTTTTTCAACACTTTGAAAAGGCGATTTTATCCTCAGTAAAATAAAAGTCAATGTTCTCAAGTCTTATGCTGGACAACCAAAGTAGAAACATAGGAAAAAATCAAGGAGCAAAACGTCACCAAAAACACCCCCACACCGGCCTCACCCTGAAACAGAATGCTGAGGAAAACCTTGCTGGTGTTTTCCGACCCCCGGAAGGGCTCAGTCTCTCTGGGATAGATAACTGGTCCACAATCCAGGGTGGCTGAACTACTGGTGCTGGAAGCCCACTGGCTCCCTTTTCACACACAAAAAAGTTTTGGGACTCAATTTCAAGACTCTGGCTCTGGAAGTTACAGAAGAGCTGCTTGCGGGTGGGACACATTCAGAGATGGCTCAGGGCGCCTTGCAGAGCCCCAGCTCTCTGCTGGGAAGCAGTGCCACACATAGGTGGGTCATCACTACATCCATGTTGCTAGTGTTTGCATTCAAGTCCCCTGAGGATGAGTAGTGGAATGTAAACATACACAGATAACTTGTTTATACACAGAGCTCTGAAGCTCTCTCTTTTATTTATGGAAGCACCAATGCAAACGTATGATGTGTTCTGGAATACTCCCAACAAATGAGGATCAGTAGTCAAGGAAGAAATTCAGAAGCCAGATAAACAACTCTGGGAGAAAAAAATCAATGGAAAAGTCTTATCAAGCTGTCAATACTAAGGCCAAAGTCTCCAGTGCCACACCCATGGGTCTATCTGTACTCAGCTGGGAGGAAATCAGAGCACTGGGCTGTAGCCACACAGGAGGGATCCTCCACAGGAGAGCTCCTCCTAGCCACCAAATACACACGCTGGGCTTTGGGCATCTGGGGTCACTGAAATGCCTTCCTGAAAAGTCAGGGCTGACCTGGCCTTCCGCACAGCTTCCCCCCCCCGGCCCCCCCACCCGCCTCTCCCAGCAGGAAGCCAGCTGCTGCACATTCCTAGAAAACAAGATTGCAAATCCAAACAGGGAAAGTCAAGTGACAATGCAGGGTTTATAAACCATATACCAATAGGCCACCAGGCGCCACCAAGGGGAAACGAGGCATCACATGCAAAATCAGCTAGCATGTCCCTGGATTAAATCAGCAAGCACACTTGACATGAGAAACACACCCCGCAACAGCAGAAGGGAAGACAGCTCTGGTTCCCAGGGACCCGGAGGACTAGAAGAGCCTCCCTGAAGCCACAGCCTGAACAGCCCCACAGGACCCCAGCTCAGTAAACAGTCCATGAAACATGGCTACAGCAGATGGCTTCACTAGATGACCCTGGGTGTAATTCAGGTTTGGCAGCTCCTCAAAGTCTATGGTGCATGTACGCAAAGATGGCTGAAGAGGGGCTCCACAGAGGAAAAACACGGGCAGAGTGAACGTTGGGTGGGGGTGGGGGGACAGGTCCCCCAAAGGCTCTTCCCAGAACCCTCCATGCCCTCAGAGCATGGCCAGAGGCCTTGAGGCTTAGACTGACTTGGGGCGGGGGTGGCACGCACTGGCTGAGGAGTTCATGGGACACTGCTGAGGTGGTATGTCTGGATCACAGAGCCAGTCTATAATTCCCCACAAGTTAACAGAGGCCACGTGCAGATAACACACCTTATTTTCACCTTGGGCATTAATTAGGATCATGTGGACACATATGTCCCTAACCCCAAGTAATAAAAATTCACACAAGTCAGGGAGATTATTTCTCAGAATAGGCTTAATGAAACCCGGGAGTCAGCTTTCGCAGGAGGCTGGGGGCTTTAGTAACACAGATTCCTTGTCTGGGTCTGGGACGGAGCCAGCTGTTCCACATGCATGCAAGGAGCAGAGGAGAGCATGGGGAGGAAGCGTGAGAGGTCCACAGGTTGCCAGAAAATACTCTATGGCGTCTTGGCTGGGGGTGGGGGGGTCCTGCTGGCAAGCCAGCTGGGGACGGCAATGACAACTTGAATTGCTCACCTGCCATAGGTTATGTCTAAGGGCTCTTCCACAGGAAGTAGGAAACCCCCTTTTCCAGCCAAGGGCATCACTTACAGAGAAGGTAAGTAACTTGCCCAGGATCACACAGAAGTGAAGCCCAGGGAGGTTGAATCCAGAGAGCTCGTGGTAAGCCTTAGGCTGTTGGCTCTCCTGAGAAAAAGCAGAACTTGAAGAAGGCCACAGCGAGCGAGGTCCTCTAGGGAGGTGCTCCAAAGGCAGGGGCCACTCACTAAGAGGGGCCTTGACAGACTGAGTCAGTGAGCACACCAGTAGGCATAACAGGAACTCTGGATATGGTTCTTGTGCCCAAATCATCCTGCTCCGCCAGCCTTCTCCGCCAGCCCTCTCCCTGGTCTGTCCTTCTTATTTTGCACAATCTGGCCCATCATGGCTGGCTAACGCCTGGTTCTTTCTCTGCCAAGACTGACGCAAGAATCTGCTTAAGTCTCCTGACACAGCCCTCCAAGCTCCAGGCCCCGGGGCACACCGTGAACTGCCCTGAGACAACCAGCAGCATTTTCGCCATCACATGTGCCATGCATTTACACATGGGGACAGAAACGCGAAGCAGCTTCAACATGTTTATTTGCAGGAGCAATGAACCCTGATAAGATTGGTCGGGGGTCCTGTAGATTTTCCTGAGTCTGCTGCCCGGGCATCTGGGCATTACTGACACATTTGCATATGAAAGAGCTGCACTGTGGACCTGTCACAATATTTTTTGACAAGCTAAAGGCGCGTTTTACGACACGGTTCACAGTTACTAGAAAACGTGTTCGCAATATGTTTCTGCAATCTGCCCACCTTGCAGAGGCGGCTCTGTGTTTTGATGGGCTGGGACTGGCTGTCACTCAGCGTCCATACATTACACAGACTGGCATCGGGAGGAGCCAGCACACAGACCTCCGCTTAAATAATTAGAGGTGGCTGTGGGGAGTAGCGTTGCCATGGCGGCAGGGAAGTGGTCACATTCCAGGAAGGTCAAATGCACGCCCTCCCCCTCCCCCCAGCACACATGTCACTGCAGCAAGTGAGAAAATTACCTGTCACGAACATGGCAGCACAGCTCACGCCACGCCCTCCAGAGGGGCCCGATTCTTAACCAAACCCAGTTTACAGATAACACGGATTTGTGTGTGCGAGTGTGTGTGTGCGCGCACGCACCCACAAGCGCGTGTGAGCATGCATAACAGGACATGGGAAAAAGCCTGAGCCATGAAGCTACAAAACCTATCACAAAAATCTTTTAAAATAATATACAGAAAAATGTTTAGGAGGAATTCAACCAAAATAATAACAATGATGTACATGATAAGCCTTCAAGTTTTCAAAAAACAACTTTTCTTTCAATATGTTTTTTATTTGGCACAAAATCTTCCCACGGATCTCTGTTTTGCAGCTTCACATGTCATTATCATTCTGTCGGAAAAATTAAATACAATGAGATATTTCTCACACAGTGAGATAGTTGTTAATACCTGATTAACACACACACACACACACACACACACAGTGTGTGTGTGTGTGTGTGTGTGTGTGTGTGTGTGTATTTCTTTTCTGTCAATACTGGGAATTGAACTGAGGGCGCCTAGAGTTTGCTAGGCAGGTGCTAAGCCACTTGGGCTACTCTCCCAGCCTTTTTGTGTTTGGGCCTGTTTGCTGTCAGCAGATAATATCTCTAACTTGCCACGGCCGCCCTCAGATCACTATTACTGTCTCCATCTTCTGAGCAGTTGGGATTACAAGTATGCCCCCACCCAGGCACAGAAAATGATTCTTTTAATATGACACAAAGCTCCTCTGAGCAATGGTCACTTCTTGCTTTCCACAGTATCAACTCACATCACATGATCATTGGTTATTTCTTACTCCTAAAAATCTCCACATGAAGGTTTGGAGCAGACTAAGAAAAGCATGGTGACCACACAGTCCGCGGGTCACACAGTTGGCCCCAGGCTGGATACTCAGTGCTCGGGCTACACACTTGGGCCTCACACTGGACATAGCCATCGGATGCTGGTCTGTGTCTCTGTCCTGTTCCACTACTCCTGGTCTGGAGTACTTGCAATGGCCACAGAATTCCAACCTTCTGCCCCCTTTCCCACTTCCCACACAGCTAACATTGTTGCATCTCACATCACAGGTCAGGAGCCCTGCACCTTTCCAGCCCATCCACGGCCATGGCCACCTCTCCTCAAAAGCCTCAGAATTCGTTCAGCTCCTTGGGGCCCGTGCCACCTGCCCTCCTGGTAGCACCTTGCTCTTGGACTTCACTTCTGCCAAGTCCACACCAAGACTTCCCTTCTGACCTCCCTCCTCCCTCCTGCTGGCGCTGCCTGGACGCTGCTGCCCTCCTCCCTGGGGACACAAGGGACAGCACCAGGCCATGATCAGACACAGCAGCTCCCCCGGGGACAAGGCAGGGCTCCGGCCCCACGCCCGCCCTTGGAAGGATGGAGAGACGAGGTGGTGAGCCCAGCCCGGTGACATGCGGGGCTGGAGCACGGCTGCCCTGCCTCAATCACTCAGGGACTCAGCTGTCCCAGTGCAAACAGCACATGGACCTGCTGCCTGCAAGTCCCACCAGACACGGACTCATCTGACCTTGGAGGTGCCCCTCAGCAGGCCGGGACCTCCTACCCAGCCCCCTCAAGGATGCCAGCTCTCTGCTCTCTCCTCCTTTCCACCAAAGACAGCATTGCCTTTGCCCCAGCTTCCTCTCCCCCATCCAGTGGAGAAGATTCCAGGTCACGCTTATCTAGTTCTGTCCTCATCCCCACCTCCTTTTGGCTAGAACTCAAAACAAATGTTCAAATCATGGGGGGAAAATATCCAGAAAAACCCATTTCCGGTCTCTGCAATCAACAGGAGTTCAGTCATCCCAAGTGGGAATACTGCAGAGGGTCAAGGGCGTGGGAGGGCCATGTCCTGAGCTGGGACAGAGCCCAAACCCAGTGACCTGAGAGCCTTCAGCACCAGCCAACTCCAGGACAATGGATCTAGAACAGAGATCAGCTCAAACCCAAGAGGTCCATGCAGCCCACAGTCCTGGGCCAGAGCACAAAACCCAGGGATGATGTCCACACTACCCTCCCCCAGAAGAGAGGTTGGATCTTGATTAAAAGGATTCCACAATGTTGGTCAGATAACACAAAAAACAGCAATGATAAAAAATAATCCTCATCCTCTCTTACTTTTTACTTAACATAGTGGTCTCAACTTTGCTCTACGTGAACAATTAAATTAAAGTTAATGTAACTAGTCAGTGATCTGCCTCAGTATCACTGAACTGTAAATGTTTTAAAGCCCATAAAGACTCTTAGAACACAGGTCAAAGAAGTATGGCCCAGAAGCCAAATCCAGTCCACTATGGCTTTTGGTTTTTTATTTGTTTAGTTGTTTCAGTCCTGGGACTTGAATTCAGGGCCTGGGCGCTGTCCCTGAGTTTTTTTCTGCTCATAGCTAGCACTCTATCGCTTGAGCACAGCTTCACCTCTGGCTTTTTGGTGGTGAATTGGAAGTAAGAGTCTCATCCCTTTTCTAAGCACAGGTCCTTATGTGCTCAGTGCCACCAGCAAGACCCCATCTGCAGGCAGGATGTCTGGGTCAGCTGCCTGGCCTCCTGAAGCAGTTCAGGTCCATGTCCACTGACCTGCCAGGATTTCAAGGCCACAGAAGAAAAAAAGACGTCCAATGTCCTAGTCAGCATGTGAAGAATTCTGAGTCCTGCTTATCAAAGCTCACACCTGCCATGACTCCAGGGGTCTCCCTGGTAAGACTTAACTCTTCACCACTACCAACCTACAACCTAACAGCACACAACACAACACACATACCCACATGCACGTGAGCGTGCACACACAGCCAAAAACACAAACCTTCAAATATTTAAATAAGGAAATATTTAAAGGTATAAACTGAATGCTTTTGAGCAGAAAAAAAAAAACAGAAGAATCAGCAACATGTAGCAAAACAGGTTTTCAATTCAAACCAACAGGAATTTTGAGCATGCTGCAGGTCTGACTTCCTCACAGACAACACCCCATACTTACTGTCCCCACGCCCCACACTGGGACATGCAAGGGACAGAGGACACCCGCACTGTCCCACACCCCACACTGAGACACACACGGGACAGAGGACACCCGCACTGTCCCACACCCCACACTGAGACACACATGGGACAGAGGACACCCGCACTGTCCCACACCCCACACTGAGACACACATGGGACAGAGGACACCCGCACTGTCCCACACCCCACACTGAGACGACACCCCACACTGTCCCACACCCCACACTGAGACACTCACGGGACAGAGGACACCCCACACTGTCCCACACCCCACACTGAGACACACATGGGACAGAGGACACCCCGCACTGTCCCACACCCCACACTGAGACACACACGGGACAGAGGATACCCCACACTGTCCCACACCCCACACTGAGATACACACGGGACAGAGGACACCCTGCACTGTCCCACACCCCACACTGAGACACACACAGGACAGAGGACACCCCACACTGTCCCACACCCCACACTGAGACACTCACGGGACAGAGGACACCCCACACTGTCCCACACCCCACACTGAGACACGCACGGGACAGAGGACACCACACACTGTCCCACACCCCACACTGAGACACGCAAGGGACAGAGGACACCACACACTGTCCCACACCCCACACTGAGACACTCACGGGACAGAGAACACCCCACACTGTCCCACACCCCACACTGAGACACTCACGGGACAGAGGACACCCGCACTGTCCCACACCCCACACTGAGACACTCACGGGACAGAGAACACCCCGCACTGTCCCACACCCCACTCAGGACACACACGGGTAAGACAGCAGCCATCACCAAGAAGGGGATGCAGATGGAGCAAGGGTGTTTCCCACAGCCACACTTCCTTTCCCCACAGAAGCACATGCCATGTGCAGGGAACACAGAAACCATGAAGTGTTAGACCAAGGACTGTGCGGGGATACCTGTAATGACAAAGTCTCTCCAGTGCCTGCAACATGGATTCCACACACAAGTCAGATGCAGCCAAGAGAAGTTTCCTTTGGGAAGGCCATAGGTCGGGGTGGTGCCTGGCCCGTGGGTCCCACAGATGCCCCCTGGGAGCAGGCTGGCCATGTCCAGATGCTCTGCGATAGGTCAGCGGTGGTAGATGCCTGGTGGCTGCTGACAAACACTCTTGGTATGATCTAATGCAATTATCTTTAAGGAAGAAACCATTCCTCTTAGGCACTAAACTTATTGAACATGAGTTTGGTATATTACAAATATTAACTAGTCCACCAAACCCAAAAAAGCCAGAAAGAAACCGGCATGTCATTCCCGCTGAGGAGACATCCAGGACAACCAGGACAAGGTGGGAAGCATGAAGAAACCAACCTACAGTACGCACCCCACCCACCCACCTCTCCACCTCAGGGCTGGCCTCAGACCCCCAGTGGAGGACCCAGCGGGGAAAGAGAAGAGGCAGAGAATGGGGAGCCGGACAGCCCGGGTCATCTGGAAACCCGGCAGCAAATCAAAGCCGCCACGTGCAGAGCGAGTGCAGCCCAGCAACCCGCCATTTCCAAATTAACTCATTTTCCATCACTAAACTGTTTTGCTTGTGTTTACACAACGAGCAAAGCAAATCTGGATTTGCAGGCTGGCGCCCAGAGACGCCTCTGTGGTGCTCAATGCGTTCCCTCCTCAGACACAGGTCAGCGTGATGAACCAGCACAAGCCAGCCCCAGCCCATCACATGCGTTGTTTCTGCAGCTGCACCGACAGTGCTGAAGGATTGGAAAGGCCCGTTTGCTTAAAAAGATCATCGCTGGAGCAGACTGAGAACATCAGGCAATCAACAGGAAAATGAGCTGCAAATCTGTCCACCCAGAAAGGATGTCCAAGCTGGCTTCTCCCCTCTTCCCTTTTTCTCAATCCCAAAATCTGCTCAAGGTCAGCCATGATCGTGGTGCTCACTCCTATGATTCTGTGGGGGACAGGCGGGGAGGGTGGGGAGCACAGGTCCTAGGTCACCAGGGCTCTACCCCTGCCCTGGTTTCCAGGACCCCTTCTCTGAAACATCAGAACAGATGGGAAACATCACACTTAACTTCCTATTGCGATTCTCCCATGCATGTGTGCAAGGAGTGATGCACTCCCTCCTGAACTCTTGTGCACACAGAGGTGGGTTAGTGCATCAGTGCCCATGTGCAACAGCTCCCGTATCCCAGGAGAACCCTGAGGCCCATCAAGCGTGCATGCGACTGGCCTAGGAAGCCTAATTTGACAGGCTTTCTCAAACTGAGGTTGGCAAGGACCACGTGTGTTCAGGCAGGCACCCCGACGGGAGCTGCACATCCTTCTGGCCCTCACATCTGGGGGCAGGCTCTCTCTCTCAACTCTCAGCAACACAGGCATGCAGGGGTGAGGACGGTGCTCTCCAGGAGGTGGCAGGGCCGGTGAAGGTTGAAGTTACCACTGTCTGGCCAGACCACTAACAATAATGAGCTCACCTCTAGACCCAAAGAGGGTCCACACCACAGAGACCACTCCACAAAGCTAGAGGGGAGAAGGGGCTGGAGAACAGGTAATCCCAAGAAGCAAAAGAAGACAAGTTCCCACTTCAGCTTTGGGAAGAACACTGGCTATCAACCTGAGTTACTTTAACCCTGAGTGTAGTAAATGTGGATGGCTTCTTCTGTGTGTAACCTGCTCACAACAAAAGGGACGGGCTTCTCAGGACTTCATATGGGAAAATGGTGAGCTGACAGCTATCTATGTCTGTACTTTAAATTCTGCTCCATCAGGATCTCTAACAGGCAACAGGAAATGTCCACAGAGCGGCCAGGACATCAACAGTGGCCTCCATGCCCCTCCCTGTGGACACCAAACATCTCAGAAGTGTCACCGCAGAAGTGCAGCCCAAGTTCCACAACATGAGCCACGGAGGACACAGGGACAGTGGCCCCGGTGATAGAGGGACCAAGGAGGTAGCCGACATCCAGAAGGGAAAGTACAGATGCCATGATCATAGCCACGGGCCACCAGGGCCAGCCCAGACAGCTGAGCTGAGGCCGTATGAAATACTGTGAAACACAGTAAGGCACCCAAAGTGACAATGAGGATGAGCATGACAGCAGAGGTGATTCTGTCTCGCCCGGCGTCATCTGGGTACCTGACACTTCTACAGCTTGGTTCCACTTCATTATCCCAACCACTGGGAGGCACTAATAATGCCCCATTCTATTGGACTGGCTGAAAAAAACACAGGCCCCAAGTGATTGGATCATTTCTAAGGTCACTGCAGCCATACTGAGATGTTTCCAGTGACACACCTGGTCCCCAGACAACTCTCCATCAGGGCTCATGAGGAAGGCGCTACCAGTAACACCGAAAAGCTGAAGTTTGGGCACCATTAGCCATGACTAAAAGGCAGCTGGGGGCCACCCAAGGTCATCCTTAGGAATGCTGGTGAGGCACCAGTGAAGGGTGTGAAACCTCAGGGCTGTGTGGACCCTAGGGGCTATGCAGACCACAGTGTGTATCAATCCTCTTTTCTTGCCTGATTCCTCAGCTTGTGGTCCCATCCCTCCAATGCCTGCTTCCCTCATGACACCCAGCCTGACTCTGACCCAGAATCTAATTCTTACTGCCTCCTGCTTACCAAGTCCTGTGGGACTGTGTTAGGCCCTCCCAGACAATCCAGGAGAGACTCTGCCCTCTTAACTCCATCTCCCTAATTTCGTCCCTTTGCCAAGCGGAAATAACAGATCCTATGTGTGGAGCATCGGCACTTATCATGCTTGAAATCTATTTTTCTGTCTACCTTATCCCATCCAGGTTTTTGTTTTATTGTAAGGAACAAATGAAATTACACATGGCACAAAACAAAGAGTTTGGGACAATTTAAATATTAATATCCAGTGGTTATCAGCATTACTGATTAACAGTTGCTATTACAATTTTAAGTCTCCTAATTTTAAGCCTTTATGGGATAGGATCTAAGTATATGCTTCATAATGAGTTTTAGCAAAGAGAAGGTAAGATAATTAAGGCCCTTTTAGTCTATAATCCTTTATTTGAAACCTCATGCCCAAACTATACCTGAAAACTTTTGTAAATGTAAAACTGGTCTTCAGGAAAGTGAAGGTTAGGGGGAAAAAGGCCTGCAGGAGGCCAGCTGCACAGGAGGGGTGTGGGTGGGGTGGGTCTACCTGCAAGAACAGACCAGGGGCCCAGGGAGGTAGGACCCACTCACCACCGAGGGCAGAGGAGGACTGGAGTCCACCACAGCCTGCTCCCAAACTCACCCACCAAGCCCCCACGCAAGCTCTCAGTACACGTGAGACAGAAATTACCAGTTCCACTTGCAGCTCTAGGTCCCATGCAGAACACATCCAAATTGACCACAGTAACTAAAGATGTACCGGGCCACAAATTACAGCCACAGTAATGATTAAGAAAAGGAGCAAAAACAGTGAAGACCAACTTTAACCCTCCAAAACAATCTATGTCTGACTGCGTAGACTTTAGCCTCCCTAATGCTACTATTCTACACTACGTCAAGTCCTCCGCTCTGGGCAAACGCTGCATGCAAGGCTGCTTGCCTCATCCAACTTAACTCCCTCTCCCATGCAAACCCAGACCACACCAAGGAGATTCCAGGTCCTACACCGCTGGTGTTTGAAGGCAGAGTTAGAGCATGCACTTCCTAAAAGTAATTCACTGCATTTTCTTAAACCTAATTTTTTTTTTTTTTTTTTTTTGGCCAGTCATGGTGCCTGGGCGCTGTCCCTCAGCTCTTCAGCTCAAGGCTAGTGCTCTACCACTTGAGCCACAGCACCACTTCCAGCTTTTTCTGCTTATGAGGAATGGAACCCAGGGCCTCATGCTTGCAAGATAAGCACTCTATCCACTGAGCCACCTTCCCAGCCCCTAAACCTAATTTTTTTTAATGAATGATTTGAGAGTATTTTAAAACAAAACAAAACACTGGTAAGATGAGGCATGTTACAACCCAAACTTTAGGCAGCGCATGGAAAGAGATTAAAAAAAGGAAGGTTTGCAGCAAGGACAGAACCCGAGTGATAACCTCTTGGGAAAGCCTACCTCATCAATGGTGTGTACAGAAAGAGTAAGTGTATTTTAGGCACAAAAAATCTAATTCTCTGCATGTCTTAATCTGGCTTTTAAAGATCATGATCGTTTAACTGCTATTGCTGCTCTACACACACATATTTGTTCTCTTGTAGGAATTTTTTTCCTACGTTACAATTAATCCTTAAAGTTACAACCCCCTGAAGGCCATTTCAGCATGCCAAAAATGAAAGCAAATGTTTCCCCTCTTCTCTGCAAATTCATAAAATGTGAGCCCTGCCCAGTCCCCAGAGAACTGGTGTGACTCTGACTTTTCAATTCATTCGAAGTTTAAAAAAAATACATTAATTAAAGATTCACATTTGTTCCTTTCATAAGCATCTCTGGGGGAGTTAATAGCAGTATTTAAAAGTTGCACAAGAATCCCCCTGCCTCTGTGATGTAATGTAGACAATGTCTTCCCAAGCTTTTGTTAAGCCACAGTGATTTTTTTAAATTATATGCTCAAAATTCATCCAAATATTAATTTTTAAAAATTTGTTTAGACAAAAAAAAATTTACTGAAGCTATGGCAACACATACCCGTAATCTCAGAGGATTGTGAGTTCAAGGCCAGCCTGGACTACACAGTGAGGCCCTACCTCTGAAAAATCTAAAAATTTTAAAGGTCTATTTCTGTGTTATCAAGTAATTTCAAATTGAATACAGTGGATTAGGGTGAGCCCTGGGGAGGGAGAGCTTTCTATACATCCACATACATGTTCTACTTAACAGACTGAACTGCTCATAGGAGAACAGGAGAGAGGGAGGATAGGAGCGAAGTTTTAGGCCAAAAGCACATAGGTTGTCAAGTTTTTCTCCAAGGAGCTCTCCCAGTTTACATGCCTTCCATTAATATAACAGGACATCATCTCCTTTGCCAGCTCAGGGTCTTAGTTTTTAATGTTGAACTTGAGAACAGAATTAAAAAAATATCATTTCACCATTGTAATTACTCTTTAACTAACAAAAATCAAACATACATCTTACTTGTCCCTTTATTTTTTCTTTTATAAAATCTGAGGTCTGTGATCTTCTGTAGGAGAATTTAATTTTTCTTATTGTTTCATAGACACTGTTTACATATAAATAACCATTCTCCATCACAGGTTGTAAATACTTGCTATTTTTTGCCTTTTGATTTTATTTAAAGTCTTTGTGGCATGTATATGGCCATCTAGCACTTAGGTACTGTCAAAGAGAACCCTCTCATTTCTCCCCCCTGTCCTTAGTATCTAATCCAAGAACACATAAACAACCGAAGTGCTTTTTAGTTCTTTTTTTTAAAGGAAAGGATCTGTCTTTGGAATGGCTGCAGGCAAAACAACAATAATTTGACCCAGTTTTACAAGAACCCAGCTCCCCCAACAGGGAAAAACACATAGCTGTCCTCTGATGTCAGGAAGGCCTCGGAATACTTTCTCCTGACATAGAAAAAGGGAGGAGGGGGGGAACGAGAGGTGAGAATACTGACAAGCAGACGTGTAATCCACGTTTACAGATAAAGGTAAGCAGGGTGTAATAAATACTTTGCCTAGAAACACTGCGAAGATAATGCTTTGGGAAAAAATATTTCAGGCTGAGAGGAGACTGGGTCATCTTACATCATCTCAACTTTAACAAGGCTGGCTTGCTCCTCAGCAAAAGGGACCATCTGAGGCAGACAGGATTCAGGATGGACATGGTCAGATGCTCTTCAAAGTCCTGTAACCTTGGATGACCTCACTGAGTTATGAACATTCTCAGAAGGTGGAAACTGGGCAGGGGTGAGCGATAGGTTGTTCTGTTGCTGGGGGAAGATGGCAGAACTATGTCTTCCCTGGACCCAGTGTGCCTTCATCACAGAAAAGGCTCCACTCATTTGTTTCTTAGCAGGGAGTAAAACCAGAAAGCCTGCTCTCCTCCAACACACTCTTCACAAACTCTACTTGGACCTGGGATTACTGAAGCTAAGTGAACCAAATTTGTACTAAAATACCACATGGTATGTGCTCCAAATAGAGAAAAATGTCTGAGTGAATTATGCTCTGAGTGATGGAGGAGGGGCGGATGTGATTTATTCCATCTCGACAAAACAACTGTGGTGAGTGGTGAGTGGTGAGTTAACTGCCCTGCCTCTTTCTCCTTGGTGTGAACGGGTGTCTTTCCCTGAGAGAAAGGGGAAGGGCTATCTACACTCCTGCATGGACTCTGGATCTCCAGACATAAAGAGAACTGACGTAAGACTCTGAACCCTCCCGATGACTTCTAACTGCTAGGGGCTGAAGCGCAAAGCACCATCCCCTCCCCATGCACTCCTAGCTTCCCCCCCTCCCTCAGCCACAGCTCCCCTCCTTCCCCCCCCAGGATCTGGGCACATGCTGCTGGCCTTGGGGAGGCCACACATCCGGCTCCCGCTGAGAGCTGAGAAGACTAACTGCTCACTAAATGGCTCTCCCCCTGGCTGTCCTTTCCCATCCCTGGACCCACCTGCAACTCCCATTTTACAGACCGGAGCCCTACTGCCCACACTATAGCTACTGGGTGACTGGCCAACATCACTGTCCATTCCCAGATACTCCACAAATGCAAATCTGATGAGGGAAGGAGACACTCACAGAGAACACTCAGGTGCTCTTCTAACTGTTCAGCAGAAGACGGGGACACACAGATCAACACATGCACAAACAGAAATCACATATACCACCGATCCTAACTCATTCTTCATACTCTCACTGAACAAAGGATTCTTGTGGGCCATTGCTAGCCAGGTGTCACCCAGGTTTCCCAGAGCGACAGAAGGACAAGGCCTCTGCAGGGGGCCAACCCCACTGCATGTTAATGTGTCATTAATTATGCCTGTCCTCAGCACTGCGGAGGACCTGGGGTCCTGGAGGGAGGGCTGCACCAATTAGGCGGCTCACAAAGGAATATTGTGAAGTAATTACCAGTTTATTTCAGTCCTCTCTTTCATCTATCAGTGCATTCCTGGAATAATAAGCAACCAAACGCTTCTATTTACCTGTGACACGTTTCTCTTTCTGTTCAACTTCTGATCATTGTTAGGGAGAATGGGAAGAAATGGCATTCCGTAAGCAAGAGTGTCTTGATATTTAGCTACAAAATTTTCCCTGGGCTGAATCTCCTCAAGGGGGATGGGGTGCTCTGTTGGTTTCTGAATTCTGAGTCTCCTCAAGTCCACACGATGCCTCTCACTAAAGGAAGCAGACAAGCCTGAGACAGGGTTTCTGACCATGTGTGACACAGGTACGGGAGTTCGGATGGTGAACTCAGAAAACTACACGGCTGATTCGTAAAGTCCTTAGATCCCTGGATGGTGCTTCAGAAATCCAGAAAAGGTAACTAAAAACACAACTACTGAGTTATAATCCGTATTTCTAATCTCACCTGGGAAGCCAAGACGACTTCACGTCCAAATATCCCGAGCCATAATCACGGAAGCCTACTGTGAGAAAGGTGACGGTCACAGAGAAGCGCCTGAGTGGAGGACACTGGGATTCAGTCTGCATACGGGACTGGATGCGTGCAAAGGCCAGGAGTCGGCTGGCCGGACAGCCCAGACTTGGGCTGGCAGTGCTCCTGCCTGTGACCCTGGACGGGGATGGGGGTCACCCGTGCAGAGCCTGCAACTCTTCTCCCGCCGATGTCAGGAACTGGTAGGTTCAAACCCACAGCAAGTCATCCTCATTTCCCTCAGCCCCCGAACACAACAGCTACTAACCATGTATTTGTCAGTGTGAATGAGCACAAAGGCCAAGAGCGATTCACAGAGCATGTGGAGGGCCCCACGCTCCGGGCATGCCCCTGAGAGCTCATTACCAGAGCCCAGCTGACATGCATTACTTACTGCAGTCCTGGTCCCGGTTACGCATATCTATCCCACGCTGTGGTGGGGCGTCCGGGCCACCATCCATCCCGAGGCACCGCCTCCATGCCTTACGAAAGGTTCATCAATTAGGGAGCACCTGCGGAGATGAGAGGTGGGGCCGGGTGTGGACTCTGGAAGCCCCAGGAGCGTACTCCCTGATTCTCTGGGAGAAGAAACCATGGGAAAAGGCAATTTGGAAAACAAAGTCCTGAAATTGTGCTGAGATTACAATTAGAAAATAAAGCATGTCTGATTGTTCTCTAGTGAGACTGCAGGGCACAGACTGGAATAATTTTACATAATTATTAACATCAATACTGATGGAGGGCTGCCTGCACAGAAGCCGGAAGCGCCTGATTTCTGACCAGCAGCCAGACATAAGCACCAGCCCGGGAAGGCTGAGGGCAAAGCGTGTTCAGTGGCAGTGGTGCTGGGCACGGAACGCTGGATGCGTGTTCCAAACTAGGATGGTGACGAGGTTTTCTTTCACCTTGTCTGTCAACATATTTCTATGAAACTCCTACAAAGGTACGAAATGCAAATCGCATTTATAATTCATGAATGCTCTTTAAAGAAATGAAGGCATTTACACTGAACCCATATGCCAGTGGAAACAGCTCAGGCTCTAGATTTTGCTCCCGCTGTAATGGATGCACTGTTCTTCACAACTAGCCCACCTCCCACTCGTCAACAAGAAGCGCCTGACCCCCATGGTTTCTTGTTTGGAGAACACATGGGGAGTGGGCTCTCTAATTATACCCCCAGTGGTCTCTGCAGGCCTGAGTACCTCAGCCACGCGCACAGGCACCATAAATCACAGCCTCGACAGTGACCAGAGCCATCTGCCCGTGTGGCCACGCAAGGGTGAGGCGCCACCACACCAGGAGTGTTCATCACCACAGCGTCTATGGTTGCACCAGGATGCCAAGACCTGAAAACACAGACCTCGCTCTAGTCTTACGTTCATTGCCCACACTGACCTCCAAGGGCTTACGATCTTCTGGGGAGGCTCTCCAGCATCATTGTGTTATATGGGTCTCAAGGGAACCTAAGGCGGCCTGGCAAGAGTGTAAAGGAGGTACCCAGGGCCGGGGCTGGGAAGGTCTCAACTAGCAGAGGGGTGCGTGAGGCGGTGGCTAGTGAGGGCAGCCGGGAGCCAGCACCCTAGCCTGAGGCTGGAAGAGAGAGAATCCCAGGCAGGAGGCAGACAGAAAGGAACCCAGCCACAGGTCCAGAATAAGAACACAGGGAGAAAGGGCCGGGTGGGAGCTGGGAGACGCAGAGGACAGCCTGGTGAGCCCTCCGCACGCCGCCCAGCAAGGCTCTGCCTACGTGACGCCCACGCACGGCATGTCAGATGGGGCTTTGGGAAGTGACCAGGGCTACAGGGGGTCACAGAGATTCAGCTGAGCCTTGTGAGGTGTGGCTCATGATAGTGAGCCTTCCTAGAAAGCACAAGGGCCCAAGTTCAATCCCCACGGATGCCAAAACGTAAAAAAACCTACGTGTGCACACACTCACTGGCTTGCTGCCATTCTGTCTGTGTGTTTCCCTCCAGCCATGTGAGAACAGAGCAAGGAAGTCAATACCTAGACGTCAGGAAGAGGCCTCGGCAGGACCGACACGCCCTTGCACCTCCCCCCCCACTACCGGAAGATTTCTACTGTTTGAACTCTGGAGGCCAAACCCAGGGCCAGCCACCATGGCCTCAGAAGTAATGGGGTGCAGAGCCTCCTGGGCCGGCCTACAGGCCGTGATGGTGGAGGCCTCAAGTGTCATGGTGGTTCCTTCAGGAACGCTGCCCACACAAAGCAGAAGCAGGAAACTAGGTCAAAGTTCCCTGCAAAGATGGGGAGAAGCTGGGTGCCCCATCTGTCCAGTCACCTGGCTGTGGCCAAGAAGCACAGTGATTCTCAGCGGAAAACAGCTCAACAGCTAGCTCACACTGGCCCCAGGGAAGGGTTCAAACTGTGTTAAAAAATGGCTTTTCACATTGTTAGAGAGGGAAGGAATGCCTAGAGACAGAAGTAGGGTGCCCAGCGTGGACACTAAAACCACAAGGGCCTCCCACATCATTCTGCAGGGAATCGAGACAAAAGGGCATGCAAGGGGGAGGAGGCCACAGGGCCACAGCCCCAGGGCGGGCAGGGCCCAAGGCCATGGCAGGTCGACACCCAATTTCCCCCCTAACGTCACCACAGAACCTAAAACTATCAACTCTCTTCAAGATCCAAAATCAGCTGACACTAACAGTCCTAAACCAGCGAGGTGTTCTTCAGTACGAACTTGAACTTGATTATCAGCAAATGAAGGCAAAATAAAAGCAAGTCACCTTAAACTGAATGCCTATGTCACCCTCAAATGCCTAGCAGAGTAATGATATTCACAGGTCTTGCTTAGGGAGGAATTAGGATCCTCTTAAAAGACACCCACAGAGCTTCCTCACCCCTTCTGCCATGTGGGGATACTGTATGATGCCGCGCTCTGAGCCAGGACGCAGCCCTTACCAGACACGGGATCTCCCAGCACCTTGGCCTTGGACTTACAGCCTGCAGAATCATCAGACATCACTAGTTCATAGTGTTATTCTGCTACGGAACTTCAAATGTACGGAGACACGGTTCACCTGGGTGACACCGGTAGGTTGACATAGAGAATCACAAATCCCAAAAATTAAGGACAAAGGTGAAACCGGATTAGTCAATCTCCATGGGGTCCCACCCATACTCGCCTCCTCTTCTTCACCCCAAGTCCTCCTACTCTTGTGAAGGCCACTGACTGAGCAAGGTCCACTGGGCGCTAAGCCACAAGGCTTCAGAAGGGTCCAGTGGCCAGTACGTAGCCCAGAGTTTGGTGTCCCAGAGAAGGTAAAGAGAAGAGACAACAGCTTAGCAACAGGGCAGCCCAAACTCTGTCTAGTGCTCTATTACCAGCATCATTCTTGTTTTGTTTCTCACAGACCTCCAACTGAATGATCTCGAGGCCTCCAGTTAGCTACCTATCATGAAAACTGCTCATCTCCATCCCAGTACAAAAACGAAGAAGAAGAATGATGTTTTTGGTTGGAAGCCAAGTAGCAACAAGAAAGCTCCATGCCAGGATGGCTCCATTGTTTTCTGGGTCTGAGAGCCACCCTGTCCCCCAGCCATGACACTTCTCTGAGCCTCATTCACTCCCACTCGTCCTTCCTGTCTTCCCAGAGAACAGGTCTGGTACTAAGCAGGGGAGTGGCGGTCCAGGGACAGCCCCGCCGAGGCCTCACCCCTAGAATCCCTGCCAAGCTCTCTCAGCTGGTAATTTCAATCAGTGATTTCTTTCCAGCGCCAGATGACAAGTAGGAAAAAGACACAATGGAATTTTACAGACTATCCAGACCAGACTTTGAGAGGCTCCAGCACTGTTCACCACCACACACACTTCTGTGGGAATGGGGCATAGGTGTGCGCCAGCAGGAAGAAATGCTGAGGTTCAGTGTAAGGGGCATTCTGTAGACTCCAGCTGTGGAGCCTGAAACTGAAAGTGCACAAAGCCGAGAACCACACAGCTGTACACACACGGACGGGACGGACTCTCCCGTGCGCCAGGCCCACCTGCCCTGCTCTATCAGGAAACCTATGCCCCAAAATGGCCAAGCATGTCTGGGAGACAGGACATTCGCTCAACAAGTCTTAAGTCAAAGAGAACAGATCTAAGTTTTTCTTACCATGCTTACCCAAGCAACAATATTCGTTGGGGCAGAACATAGCATCTAAATACAATCTATTCTTGTTAAAAAGTCTGAAATGCTAATAAACTCTCAGAGAATGTTCCTACAGCGGTGCATGGCATGTAGGAGCGGAGGCCCGCTCTCCTCCGTTGCTATCAGCCCGCAGCTTCCCGCATACACGGAGAGTCAGCTGGTGGAAACTGAACACTGTACTCCTGGCGTCAGCTGTGGGCAGTACAAGGACGGACAGCAGCAGCAAACCCTGGGGGCTCCCGGGAGTCTGTCTGACAGCTGCTCACTCCAGGCAGGCGGTCACCAAGCAGGGACAGGCAGGACACCCTGTCCACTCCAGACAGGGTGGACACTGAGCTGAGACAGACAGGATTCCATGACAAGCATAGATCACGCTTCTATAAAACCTGCACTTCTTCAGACAGTGGTCACTGACCCCTGCCTGGAGTGGAGTGAGCCCCAGGTCCAGACGGGGAGAAAAACTCTACACTCAGACAACAGCTTACTTTGGTTCCAACTCTGCTTGTCACAAACCTTAGGGAGGGAGGGAGGGAGGGAGGGAGGGAGAAGGGAGGGAGGGAGGGGAAGGGAGAGAGAGAGAGAGAGAGAGAGAGAGAGAAGGAAAGACAGACACCCTCACTCCCCTGATCCTGTTCTTTTGTTTGTGAAAGGACATAGGAGCATCCTGCCTCTTGGCAGACCTATTTGCCAAATGAGACAATGTGTTGCCAAATATTCATAAACACGCCCTGTATATGTGTGTGCATGTGTGTGTTGGTCCTAGGGCCTGAACTCAGGGCCTTGTCCCTGAGCTTTAGTTGGACAAGAGATAAAGAATAAGCGAGCCACCATCAAGCTCAGCCACAAATCCACAATAGCACCAAGGCCAGGAAATACCAATTTAGGAACTGATAGCATATCTGTGTTGATCTAACTCTTCTCCACACGCAGACATATCTGCTTGTTTTGTTGCTTTTAAAACTCATGTTTACGAACGTCCACAGATCCTTAAAATTAGAAAGGAAGACACTAAAATTCCACTTAGCATCCCATCCCCACAGCACTGAGCCACCAGAGCTGCCTCAGGAGCAGTGTGCATCTGCGTTACCATGGCGACACAGCAACATGGTGTCCGTGTGTCCTCTGCCGTCTCCCATCTGTGCTCAGATTCTGGAGTCACTGACTAATGGCTGGCTGAGAGGAAATGTTAGACAACAAATACATGCTGCCCAGATAGAGCCAGTGCTTTTCTGAAACCCGGATCTTCACAGACCTACCCATTTCTGATGGAGAACAAATATGTCTAAAAGTGCAAAACTTACGTGCATACACTCATATTTCTGAAATGCTGCTTTTGTGTGTTCTCCTTTATCATGTTTGAAGACCTGGTGAATTCACTGAGCTGTTCTATAGCCAATACTTCATCTGGCAAAGCCAGGAGAAAAATAAATGCCATGGCACGAATCAAACAGCACCAGAGATTGTCCAGCCATCAACTAGAAGATACTATGCTTTAAACCAGCAGCCAGAAGACACTGCATGATCAAGCTAAAAACCAATTCCAGAATTTACTGTGCAATCCTAGAGCTCCTTGAGCTTAACAATCCTAACAACTCGTGAGCCTAAGATCTAGAAGATCGAGGTTTGAAGACAAACCGGGCAGAAAAGTCCTCAAGACTTCAGCTCCAATTAGCCAGGCTGAACGCATGGCTAAAGTAGTAGAGTGTCCACTAAGCAAGGAAGCTGAGCAAGCACAAAGCCCTGAGTTCTTATTTCCTCCTGTTCCCCATCCCTGCTGACATACTTATGGCCCAGAAGGACCTCAAGTCCAAGGTGGACGGCATCTTGAACAAAATCACATGCAGTGGCAGCCAGCTGCCCGTCGTGCGGGTGTCAGTGGTGGCCAACACGCCAACGGAGCCCGTGGAGGCCTTTGACTTTGCCGAGTACCAGCCAGAGCTGTTTGAGAAGGTCTGCGGCATGCGCAACCAGCAGACATACGTCCTCATGGCCGGCACGCTGAAGGTCTACCAGAACAAGTTCCGACAGTCCTCGCCCGACAGCGTGAAGGTAAGCAGCCCGGGGTCTGTCCAGAGAGCCCCAAGTCATTCCTATACACACTGTGTACGTGGGGTCTGCCTAGGGAGCCCCAAGTCATTCCTATACACACTGTGTACGTGGGGTCTGTCCAGGAACCAGAGTCATTCTTATACACACTGTGTATGTGGGGGTCTATCCAGGGAGCCCCGAGTCATTCCTATACACACTGTGTATGTGGGGTCTGTCCAGGGAGCCCCGAGTCATTCCTATACACACTGTGTATGTGGGGTCTAGATGTCTAGGGAGCCCCGAGTCATTCCTATACACACTGTGTATGTGGGGTCTGTCCAGGGAGCCCCGAGTCATTCCTATACACACTATGTATGTGGGGTCTAGATGTCTAGGGAGCCCTGAGTCATTCTTATAGAAAATGTGTGCATGGGTCTGTCCAGGGAGCCCGGTCCCAAGTCATTCCTATACACACTGTGTATGCGGTGTCTGCCTAGGGCACCCCAAGTCATTCCTATATACACTGTGTAAGTGGGGTCTGTCCAGGGAGCCCCAAGTCATTTCTATACACACTGTGTGCATGGGTGTGTCCAGAGAGCCTGGTCCCAAGTCATTCCTATACACACTGTGTATGTGGGGTTTGTCTGGGGAGCACCAAGTCATTCCTTTACACACTGCACACATAGGATTGGGCTATTAATACCTATGCTGAGCAGTTCCTCATTTCTGAACCCATCATAACTTCATGTTCTGTCTTATCTTACCAGCCTTGCATAAGCTTGGAAGACCTGAATTTATGATAAGTCTTGTTTAATATTATCCACAATAGAGGACTCTTACTCTTTGGTGTTTTCTGGAATTCGTAAGAGTTCACTCTCAGTTTGAAACTTCCAAGTACCTAAGCCATGTAAGAGTTTACTCTAAATGAAGCCATGCAACAATTCAGCGGAACACCCCCAAGAAGTCCCCATTCTGATCTCAAGGCCTAGTACACATCTGTGTCCTCAAGGATCTTGATGGACAGGCAAGGAATAAACATGACAAGAATGACAGACATGGATGCCGCTGCGGACAACAGGAAGCAGGAACAACAAGAGGGGACTGTGAAATCCCACTAGAAACACACTTAGAAGTTGAGAGTGTAGCAAAGACTTGCAGGAAGTTGGAGACACAGGAGAAGAAGAGGCACTTCCAGCAGAAACAGCGGAGAAGCAAAGGGAGGGAGTGGCCAGCTAGGCAGGGGGGATGGCAGGAGCAGGCTGGGCAAGGGGAGGAAGCCTCTACTGTCAAAGGCCAGAGAGTGGACGGTTCAAGTTCTGTGAGCTGAGAAACACAGCCGAGGAATAGCACAGTAATGCCACAGCCTCTGTAGCAGCTGCCCAACCCCACCAAAGCCGACAGTGAGCACTATGGACCAGAATATGAGCCAATGACAGGATGGCAGTTGCCGGCATTCTCTGTAGACAATCAGATCTGAATTTCATACCATTTCATGCACCACAAAAGGGGTCTTTTCAGATCTTTCATGCACAGACATGGCTCTCAGGTCAGAGGCCAGAGCAGCAGGGCAGGTGAGCTGTGACAGAGACTGTGCTGAAACCCAAGCCCAAGCCTTCGGGGATATAATTAAGGTTAATTACATGAGGTCATCAGGGCGGCCCGAAGCTCGGGTGAGAGGACTCAGGTCTGCCCCCCACACAAAGCACACAGCAGAAAGGCCACGTGAGGACATGCAGGACAGACACCGGCTGCCGCAAGCCAGCAAGCAAGCCCGTACCAAAAGCAACACCTGGATCTTGGACCTCTTGCTTCTAGAACTGTAAGGAAGGAATTACGTTTCTGTTGTTGAAACCCCAGCCCGGTGTCACCTGTAGTGGCAGATGGCGGCGGCTTGGAGAATGGTGGTGTGACTGGAAGCCAGAAGCAGAGGAACAGAAGAGAGAAGGATGGGCCCGGTGCAAGGCTGGCTGGGGGAGAAGGTGACTTCAGAGTAACATGGGAACAAGCTGCAGGGAGGACGTGGGTGGTGGGCTGGGCTGGGGTACACTGAGCCTGTCTGGCCACCGAACCTCGCAAGTGGAGGTGCAGGAAAGCAGGAAAGAGAGGGAGGGGGGCGTGCTGCCGGGCCCACCAGCACCCCATCCAGCCCCTGAACAGAGGCTGGAAGAGTTCTTCGGGAAGATGGCCAAGGAGTGGGCACAAAGGCTGGACATCACCTTTGTGTAGAGCACAGGTTCTAGTTTGGCTATCAAGAGAGTTCCAGAATATTCTCATGTCACTGCTGCATGAATAACAAGACCACCAAGGCAGCACGAGAGGAAAGAGGCCCAGGAGGCCCCTGATGTCCTGCAGCACTGGCCGGTGGGATTCACCATCCTCACGATCACGGGACAGAATCCAACCGACCTGGACACAGGCGCTTCCTGAGCGAGTCACGACTGCATTCCCATCTTCAGGTCCCTGGAATGAGCAGCGGAACTGCTTTGCATAGCAGCGACTCCCCGCCCTAAACCCCACGTTTCCATCCCCTGCGCCTCCCCACGGGCAGACTTAAGTGTGAGGCACCCAGCATCACTGGAAGCAGGGTCTGCCTAGCAAGTGAGTGATCACAAGTAAGACCCCAAACGGGGGGCCTGCCCATTTCTCTACGTGTGAAAGGCCAACTAAGAGCCATTCCTGGGAGGATCCAGAGGCATGTGCGCCAGGCAGGGCTCACTGTCAGGTGCAGAGCAGCCACTTGTACCAACTCTGGCCTCCTACAAGCTTTGTCCTGAGTCACGAGCAGCATGACTGAAGTCACTTTCCGTATGACACGCCACATCATGCCCTCCACATCTGGCTGGCTTATTTGGGCAAACACCCCCTTCTGAGGATCTACTACACCTCACTGGGCCATGCCGGTGTTCCCCGCCCCCCCCCCCCCCGCTTCTCTGATAGGAAGACGGAACACACAGACACATACGCTGCCTGCCTGTACAGTACAACCAGCTCCACCCGGTCCTGCCCTGACTGGGCATGTCCCACACGGCTGCGCGCGCGCACACGCGCACACACACACACACACACACACTGCATGCCTGTACAGTACAACCAGCTACACCCCAGTCCTGCCCTGACTGGGCATGTCCCACACGGCTGCGCGTACACACACACACACACACACACACACTGCATGCCTGTACAGTACAACCAGCTACACCCCAGTCCTGCCCTGACTGGGCATGTCCCACACGGCTGCTCACACACTCACACACACACACACACACACACACACACACAGCATGCCTGTACAATACAACCAGCTCCACCCTGGTCCTGCCTGACTGGGCATGCCCCACACGGCTGCTCACACACTCACTCACACACACACACACACTGCATGCCTGTACAGTACAACCAGCTTACACCCCAGTCCTGCCCTGACTGGGCATGTCCCACACGGCTGCGCGCGCGCACACACACACACACACACACACACACACATACTGCATGCCTGTACAGTACAACCAGCTCCACCCAGTCCTGCCTGACTGGGCATGTCCCACACGGGCTGCTCAAAGTCACTGCAACCAGCTCAGCATCTTCAGTGAGCAGCTAGAAGTTTCTATGATGGCTTCAAACAAGACCTCCATGACTAAGACACAGAAGGCGCACACTCCAAACTGAGTTGTCCCACCATCCAAAGGAATCTGATTAAAAGCCTTCTTACATGCTCACGCAACCGCAAGTTCCTGTGCGTACACAGCTCCCCTCAGCAGCCCGAGCATCTCTACAGCAGCTGGGCCCCGCCACAGCTCTAAATATTTAGATCAGCAAGTTAGTGTTCTGTGTACCTTTTACACAACACCGCTACTCCATGCACAGAACAAGGAGGAGAGGGACCCGGGTATCTCTCTGCCATGAGACTGAAGCCAGCACTCCCCGCTCCCCAAGGACCTGACGCTCACCAGGCAAGAACGGCGCTCTGGGGACCTGAGGGGCCTCGGCTGCGCCTCCTCTGCCCTGAGTCACTGACTCTCCCACCTCAAGTGTCACCCGGTTCTAGAATCGGTTGTCTAGTGGGAGGAAACAGCACCTAACTTACCCTAGGAAAATACCCAAACCCTCCCCGGTTCTGAGACCTGCCCCCACAGAGCCCCTCCAGGCTGGCGATGCCCTCAGGACCCTACCCGCTGCAGGGCCAAGCAGCCGAGAGCCCGGTCCTTACACCACCGCAGAGGGCTTCGCACGGCTCCTTCTGTTCAAAGTGATGCTGGTCACCGAATCCAAGCTCCCTGTCACTCACTGTGTTTTAAACCTGGTGAGTTACTTGTCACAGATGTGGAAGGCCAGGTTTGCTCACACTCCCCAGGAGCCCCCTAAAGAAGCATCCCCACAGGCACCCCAAAGCCTGACTCAACAGCCTGAGGAGTGGTGTGTGCTCTTATCTGTGCAGCCATGAAGACTTGTATTAGTTATCACGTAAAGAAATCAAAGAAGAGTTCAGTGGAGGTGGTGTGGAGCAAAGAACCCCACAGGACACAAAGTCCAGGCCCCGCGCTACCCATCCGCACCAGACACACACCCAGGGGCGACAGCACAGATCGGCAAAAACACATCCTCCATCACAGTTAAAATAAAGCGGCTCCTTCTCAGGCCACCGTGTCTCAGGTGGCAAGTCTGAATTGATAGTTGAATAATCCATGAGCAAGGAGTATAAGAAAAGCACAAACTAGTCGTAGAGTCTGTCTTAAGATATCTATAAAACATCCACACAGACAACTGCGGTGAGGTGTGCTGGTAGGGCCTCCTTTCCCAGCAGACTGAACCTGCCACTCAGAACCAGAGCTGATTCTCCAGGCCTGGGCTACGCTGGGGTACAGAACGCTCATCTCAAGGGACACCACACAAGGGAAGAAAAGCCCCTGAGAATACCTGGGTAGCACCCGGTCCGGAAGGCCTCTCCATGTAGGGCCTGGGGTCCAGGCTCTGCACAAGTGCCGTCCGGGTCTCTGTAGATCTGCGGCTACACAGGGGTGACACCACTGCCTCACCTCTACCTCTGCAGAGCTCCGTGGTGCCCCAGCTCCCAGCTTTCAACTGGCATTGGGGGACACAATGGACAGAAGAGGCCCTAGCTTGGTGAAAAGCATAGCTCTTAAGAACAACAACTCCACCTGCAGGCTGGAAGCTGGGCTCCTCCATCACCGTAATAACTGGCGCTTAGTCAACTGCTACACCAAAGTACGCCGAGTGAGTGGCTCACCGCAGGGTGGCTCTGGAAGCTTGAAGTCCTGTCTGGTGCCAGCCCAGACAGCATGAATGCTTTGCGGACAACTGGGTCTACTATGTCCCTCACATAACATGTGTAAGAGTACTGTTGGGTTGGGTTGGTTGTTGTTCAGCAGTACTAAGGTTTGAAGTTAAGGCATTGTAGCCCTGCTTTTTGCTGGTTATTTTGGAGATGGGAGTCTAGCAAACTCTTCTACCTAGCTGGCTTTGAACCATGATCTGCCTGATCTCCGTTTCCCGTGTAGCTAGGCTTACAGGCATGAGTCACTGATGCCTGGATCTTTGTGTTTCTTTTCATTGCCAATTTGTGGCGCAGGCTGATCTCAAACTCCTGGGCTCAAGCAATCCTCCAACCTCTACTGCTTGAGTAGCTGATGCCATTGATCTCAGAAATATCACGGTTTCTCATTTTAGACAGCATGTGAGAGGCGACAGGAGCCCCCATCTATAATACAGTTCTACCGTCCTTAAGTAACTGCACACAGCCAGGTGTGAAGGCAGTGCTTGAGCCCCAGGAAACCCAGAGCGTCTCCAACACCAAGGACTAGCACAGGTACTCCTGGTCAATAGAGACACTGATGCTGAGACCGCCCCAGACCAGCTTCAGTGTAGTCCCCAACACTAGGCAGCTGGAGCGGCCTGTGGTAGCTGCCGTTCTCTGGGTAAACCTCACTCCCAAGGCCCCCAGACTCTGGTTTGAGTCACACAGATCCTCTCTTGGGACTCACTCAGGGTCCATCACCTGCATCTGCACATTCCACACCTCCCCGGTGCGAGTCTGTTGGCTGAGAGTGGCTGAGGCTGGTCACCTGATCACCTTGATGAAGCAGGGGTGTGGTCAGTATTCACAAAGAGCTATGCTGCTCAGACCTGATGTGCCTCAAGAAGGTGCTTCAGAGCGACTTCCTGGGAGGGAGATATCACCCTACCAGGCACAGCAGCCTCCTGCACTGCACCCAGAACACAAATTAAACACTACTCATCCTCCACCACGCAGCTAAGCAGAGAATGCACAATTGCTTCCTTGGAAAAGGAAGTGTGCTGTGCTGTGGTTCTCCGTCCTACTTCTAAAATCGACCCTCACCAATACTGATTTACTCTTAAATGTTTCTTAGCAAAGCAAATAACTGCACAAATTTCTCTACTTTTACAAGATGACTAAAATTTTCCTATTTAAATAGTCTTCCCTACCTCATATTGCTGTCAACAGCAAGTTACTCTTAATTTCCTATCCATTATCGGCTCTCTGTATATATTACGTATTATGTTTTGTGTTATACACACACATGAGCTGTATCAACAGGGATTTATTTGTGTGCTATCATTAGGGAAAGATTGCAACACATACCCAGCAAGGGAGACACACACATTTTGAAGGACATACACATTTTGAGCGACACACCATTTTGAGGGACACACATTTTGAGGGACACACATTTTGAGGGACACACACATTTTGAGGGACACACACATTTTGAGGGACACACACTTTGGTTATGTGTCTCACTTCCTCCACCTACTGGTGGCTTGTAAAAATAAGTCTCCCCAAAACTACAGGCTTTAAACTTAAAATGACTGGCCAATTATTGGCACTGGCCAACATACACAACTCTGTTTTACTTAGCTATAAAATAAATGAGTTACACAATAATTTAAAGCATTATGTTTATGTATCAACATTGTAACACCGAGAGTTGACACATCAAGACAGTGGGTTTCATGTGAAAGGATGAAGTCCAGATTTCAACAACCTTTCCTTCCTGATTAATTTCCGTGTGTCCTGCACCACACCGGCCTTTTGGGGCACAATCCCTAGGAAGTCTGTTCCACTGTCTGCTCTAAGAACTGAGCCATGCAGTAATAATGGCTAGGTGCTGTAACCAGAATGACTCCCTCCCTCGAGAATCCTTGGTTTTCCAACCCTTCCCAAGATCTGAGAAATCAGAGCAAGTCCTACCTGACTCACCTGGCTATCCTCCCTGTCCCTGGGGACCCAGACACCCAGGCTCTTCCCTGTCTATGCTCACCTGGGTCCAGACACCCAACACTGCTGAACAGAGTAAGATTGTTACTGTTTGAATGCTCTTATAATTGTGTTTCTGGCCAACTGGAAAAATCACTATCCCCTTCTCAATTCTTTAAAACAGCAAAATTGCAAACATTCATGAAACCCTGAACACGGTGCCTGCTCCACACATCAGCTGACAGAGGGCAGACAGAAATGACCAGAGGGCTAGAAACATGACTCAGAATGGGAGTGCCTGCTAGCAAGCCCAAGACCTTGAATGCAAATTATCCCGTGTCCAAGGCAGAAAGGTTGAATGGGAAGAGAGAATGTAATTAGTTTTTTGTTTTCTTTCTCACCCTTAGTAATTAAAATAATACTAAATATAAAATTCTGAATGCTGATTTGCTACTTAAAAGAGGGTACTGCAGGGGAAATGTTTTAAATTACCAGTAGAGGGCAGCATCTTAAAGACTATGTAAAAAGAGCCCCTCACGCTGGAGATGAGCCGCCAGATTACAGTCTAAAGAGCTAAAAGCCCACAGCTATTCATTTAAGCATCTCAAGCTCTACTTCCTTTACCCTGCTTGAAAAACACCCTGTGTACTGCACGAGTCTACAGTTATTACAGAGCATAATTGCATATTCTAAAATTTCCCTCAAGAATTGTATGGATCTTTCCCCCTATACTACTGAACACACGCTTTTGTTTAATCTCAAAGCCACAATATGTATATATACGTATGTGTGTATATATATTTGTTTATACAGAAATACATTCATTATACAGTTACTGGACATTATTTGCTTAGATGGAGAAAACTCCTGTTACTCATGTAGGTTTATTATCTAAGATTATTATCCCCCCAAGAAAAGTTTATTAGTACCATAACATAAATTTGTAACATAAACGTTAGCTATGGATTTTGAAATCAAGCTACCGTTCTGCTCCATTTTTCATTTCTTATGACTAATCCTTTGTCTTTAGGGACATCATGTATCTACCTACAAGAAAGGTCCATGTTTGCCCATCTAACCAATGCCTGCAAGCAGCAATCACTGGGATACTTCAGGAAAGCAGCCAGTCTGGAGCACTCTGATGTCTACTGCAGGCTGTGGCTAAGCAGGTATTTCAAGACACAGGTCCCTAGTACCTCACACCTGCCCTGGTGCAGGGGGCGTTGGCAGCAAGATGGAGCCTCCCAGTGTTTACTGTAGAATCTCAGCAGTCCTCAATTCACCTCCTGCACTGGGGCCCCAAGACCTGTTCATCTATGATCATCACTGGCAGGAGCCGTCAGACAGCCTCTCTACTTGGAGACACCAGGCAGGACACTAGAGCTCTTGGATCTCTGCAGAAGACTTTCTCCTTTCAACTGTCTGTTCCCCATTTGTCTTCTCAGCTCAGGTCAACAGCCCCCAGCACCTGCAGCTGGGGAGGCATCCTAGACATCACAGCTACAGCAAACTCAGTGGTCAAGACCAGGCATCTGCACTGATGCCACCAATGCCAGCCTGTGTTCTGCAAATGCTTGGCACAGAAGGTTCCCACACTCTACCTCCCCATCAGGTCTGGTGTGATTCTGCTGCATACATGCAGGCCTGTTACCTCTGTAAACTGGGGTCCTGTCTAGAGGGGGACAAGCCTTACAAAGTCTCACAAGAGAACCCCCAAAATCTGTGCCACCAACTGCCCATGGCTAGCCCGAGAGGTGGCCCCTTAGAGCACTTAGAGCATGCTTCCTGTGGCTTCAAGGGCCCGTCATCACCTGTTCCTCTCCCTCAGAGCCGAGGCTTGTCTCCCGTCAGCGCTGCAGTCTGACGGTCAAGGCAGCATTCAAGGGGCCCGCGAGGAGGGCAGCCCTCACCACTTCAGAGCAGGAGTGCAAGGCACAGCTACTAGCCCTTCCCCTCACTCACAGCCTTCTCCCCCTCCTCATGGGCCTGGACCCAGAACAGAGCCATTTCAGTAAATGACAGCCATCCTAAAGCCCATCCTCCCGCCTCAGGTGGGGCCACACATTCAGTGCTACATGGAACAACATGCCCCGACGAAAAAGGACAAGTATTTTTTTTTATTTTTTGTTGGTCGTGGGGCTGAGCTCTAGGCCTGGGCGCTGCCCCTCAGCTCTTCAGCTCAAGGCTGGTGCTCTACCACTTGAGCCACAGAACCACTTCTGGCTTTTTCTGCTTATGCGGTGCTGAGGAATAGAACCAGGGCCTCATGCATGCAAGGCAAGCGCTCTACCACTGAGCCACCTTCCCAGCCCCCGACTATTAACTTTTATACACAAACTCATATGTCCTCAAAGTGGCCAGGTTTTCCACGCAGTTCTCCCACACTAGCTGGTCTGTTACATACTCTGTAGGATAGTAAACACAAAGCATGGTAATTAGTGATATTTCCCAAGCTTCCTCCCAAGAGGGAGGAGGCCTTTCTCCTCTAAATCTCTGAACCTGCGCCTGCCTTTTCTCTGGGCACACGCTCACTGGGCCACCCTCTTCCTGAAGACCACCAGCCTCTTCAGTCACCATCAGCTTCCCATGTACCTGGTGATGCTCTTGTCCAGGAAGAACCAATTCTGCTGAACTGAAGTTCAGAAATGAGCCACTGCACCGGGCGCTGGTGGCTCATGCCTGTAATCCTAGCTACTCAGGAGGCTGAGATCTGAGAATCGTGGTTCAAAGCCAGCCTGGGCAGGAGAGACTGTGAGACTCCTATCTCCAAAAAACCACCAGAAAACCGGAAGTGGCGCTGTAGCTCAAGTGGTAGAGCGCTCGCCTTGAGCTGAAGAGCTGAGGGACAGCACCCAGGCCCAGCGTTCAAGCCCCACGACCGACCAAAAAAAAAAAAGAAAAAAGAAATGAGCCACTGCTGCGGCTCTGGCTCTCCTTGCGTGTCTCTAACAGTCAGGGCTCTCAGCAACCTCCCCGAGGTCTCACTCGCTGGGATGTTCTAAGGCCTCCCAGAAAGAGGAGCCCCGGGGAAATGTGGCTGGGGCATAGTCAAGAGCAAGGAACACAAGTGGACTTCAACAGGCAAGCGAGGGTCAAAGTGCAAGCCTGGAGAACAGTAGGAAATGTGGCTGCAGAGAAATGGAGGGGCCAACTAAGCAAGAAAAGCAAGCCACCTGGGCCCTTCTAGACAGGAAAGTCTCTACATCTCCATCGGTACTAACAGCTCCCCGGTGCCCTGCACAACTGTGTTACAGAGCCACTCAGTGAATCTCCCTGGTAATGGCACTGATGGTACTCAGGACCTGTCATTTATACAGTAATCTCCAAGTAAGACACGGATGTAAAAGGCACTGAAAAATTACCAGCATTACTCTGTGGACTGAAAAGTAGAAGGAACTTGGGAGTCTCAACTGAATAAAGTACAGTTGCCTGACACCTTGGCTCTGGCCAGTGAGCAGCAGCTTTCCACAATGCTGGTCCTATGTGCATGGAGACTGTGCTATACCGAGAGGGCGCTGGTCAGAAGCAAGCAACAGTGACTCACTCCAACACCTTGGTCCCGAGGCTAGGGAGGGTACGATGGGATGGGAAGTGCAGGGACTGGCAGGAGGGAGAATCTGAACTTCCTGCTCTACAGCAGTCCAGCCAACACGGTGTTCGCTGAGTCTGCCACGGGCCCTCTGCGCTGTGTGCAGAGGTCCGTGTGGGTGTCTTGGTAGTGCAGGGGGAGGGGGGAGCACAGGCTTCTATCTAACTTCTAGATGATATGATCAAAAGGTCTGATGTACATACAGACATCTGCGGTGTGCACACTCATGTGCACGCACACATGCATACCCCCACCACAGGTGGATTCTTGTTTTCTTCAGCCGCTCTTTCCTCAGCCATTGCTCCCAAGCAGCCTGCACCTGACTTGGGCAGCAACCTGGGGGAGCTCGTTGAGCTCAGCCCTCATGGCGTCTGCCCTCCCTCCCCCTCTGTGTGTGACTGCACCCAAGGGACAGCACAACCCAGTAACCCTGGAATGCAGGGCTGGAGCTTCCTGTAACACTTTGTCTGGGACCGCGCACCCAAGTGGAGTGAGGCTGGCTTTCTTTCAGGTCTGTGCGTTGCAGGGAGGGGCGTACACATGTGACACCCGTGGGCACACCTGTGGCTTTCTACCCATAAGTGTTTAGAAAGGCGGAAGCACGCTTAGTCAAAACTAAGCCACACTGTGTTCAAGCTCCTCCTCCCAACCCTAGATGGAAGGAAAGTCATCCGCCAGGAGACCGCCTAAAGAATCAAATGGCGCAGGAAGGAACATGACTTAGCCACTGGAATGCACAGAGCTATGGGGCTCTCCCCACGACACCCCCACATGGTCCTGTCCCAGTCCCTGGGCCATGTGTTTCAGATTTTGAGCTGGTCCGTGTGTGAAGGAGGTGGGGTGAAGGTCACAGAGCCGCCTGTGACTGGGAGACGGGTCGGAGTGCAGAGCAGAGCAGCCTGCGCAGCGAGGGGGGCTGCCAGAACCTGCAGGACCCCCCTCAGCCTCCAAGCTGTGGCCTTTGGACCACAAGGTCCCACTTTTGGATCTCTGATCTCCGGAATCTAAAGATAATAGATGTGTCTTCTTTTAAGCCACTAAGTGTGTGATACTTTGTTACAGCAGCAACAGGAAACACACACACAGAGCTAAAAGAAACTTAAGAGAGAACTTCAGCAAGTAAGCTATAGAGGAAGAACCTCACAAGACCAGAAAAGAGGCTCCAGGAAAGCCACGGAGCTTTGGAGTGAAGAGAAGATAAAGAATGACTCTGAGGAGTTTTTTTTTTTTAAAGCCATGGGTTGGCCATGTGGGATTTGGTAACCACAAGCTAGCCACGACCTCAGAGTCCACGGGGAAAGTAATACAAGTAATACAAGCAGAGAGCAAGTGGCAAAGGCTCGGGGACAAGGGAGCAGCAAAGAAATGGGCTCCAACCTTGTGGGCAACTCCCTGTGGGTCTCAGGGTGGCTGTAACCAAGTACCTTGAATCAGGTGTTCTGGATGTCAGTCATCTAACCTCTCAGGTCTGCAGACATTGTCAGGGTCCAGAGCAAGGGCCCTGCCCCATGGCTTCCTGACTTTGGGGATGGCTAGCCTTCCTTGGTTCCAGTCTCTGCCTGGCTGGCCTAGGGCCTGCAGCCCTGTGTATACTTGACCAAAGACTCCTCTTCTCACCAGGACACCAATCACCAGTTCAAAACCCACCCTAATCTAGTATGACTTCATCTTAACTATGTAAAACACAATTCACAAACACGCATAATACAACCCTCCACACAGCCTCTGGGCTTGCCGGAACAGTCTAGCGAGGTACGCTAGGGGGCTGCAGTGCCTCCCTCTGGTGCTCATTCTCAGCCACGGCTGGACACCAGGCCTCTAGAAGCCTTCCTTCCTTTCTGCACTTCCACACAAAGGCAGCAGTCTGCGAGGGTCACAGTGCTGGTCAGGACGAAGCAGGAAGGGAGCAGGCACGAGGTCCACCGGGACTGAGGCTTCGCTCCTCCATCACACCCCCATTCCCCTTGTTACCACCCTTCACAATCTGGATACTGCAATGTAGCAGAACAGGTCTCTGAGTAAAACCAATGCTAAGTTTACAGAGATGGGAAGAGAGGAGCCAAGGAGCTGTGAGACACTTGAAAGGACCCTGTGACCACAGGCTGAAGCAGCTGTGAGTCCAGGGCTTCTCCAGGAGAGGGGGTGTGATGAGAAGACAGCCTGGACAGCCGACCACTCTCGAATCCACTCCATCATAGACAGACAGCTATGGCCTGACCCCTCTGTGTGCAAGCTGGAAATGCCAAGGGGGTCTGGGTATGGCTGATTCACAGAGCCCTTCTAGCTTTTCCATTTTTGTTTTGTTTCGTATGAGACAGGATCTAGCTATGCAGCCAGGCTGGTCTGGAACTCAAAAGCCTTCTCCCTCAGCCTCCCCCAAGCTGGGTTTGTAGATGTGTATGTAATCCTGACATCCTTTCAACTTTTAAACACAAGGTGCCCACAGTTTGAGAGCCAAAGCTGATTGACAACTCTTAAAAAAGTCAGTTTTGTTTTTTTTGAAGGATTCCTCCCAATTTCAGATACTCGCTGCAGAGACAGCACACAGAAGCCTCAGGAGGCCCACCTGAGATTGCTGGGTATTGGAAAGCCGTTTCAGGAACCAGCACGGAAGCTGGGAGACAGGTGGTGCGTCGGTGCCCCTCCCCCCTTTCCGGCCCACTCACCCTCCCCAGTCCCCCCCACGGCCACGCCCCCAGGTATAAATCACAGCTGGGAGGGCCGCACAGTGCCTCTCCCCTCAGCAGCCTGCCTTCTACCAACAATGAGAATCCGCCTCCCTCCATCTCCCATGCTGCCAACCGCTCACCACACCTCCCTTGGTTTTGTGAAGCTCCAGACATGTAAGGAGGAGCCCAGCTCCCAGGTGGGGCCTTGCTGGTGACAGCCTCTGGGCGCAGCCCCACCCAGCTGGAGGGGAGTGGAAAGGGGCCGTGCCAAAGGCTCAAGGGAAGCCCCTGTGGATAGGAAGCAGCCTGAAGCCCTCGGAGCCACCTTGGAGGCCCAGGAGTCTCTGCTCCTCACAGGGAACAGATGGCACGGGAAGCACAGGGGCCTGTGCGGCCGCGGTGTGTTCCTTGGACAGGAGGGCCATCCCCTGCCTCCTGGAGCCTGCTCAGGTCAGCGCTGAGAACACGGGGACCCTGGCCTGGCAGTCTCTGGTGGTGGGTGGGGAACACAGCACCTTCCTTCACTGCTCAAAGATCCACCACAGCGCCACTCAACTCCACACTGTCATTTCCCAGTGCGAGTGGAGATCATTGCAGCACCGGCATCCAACGCCAGAGGTCAAAGAAGTCAGAAAGATATAAACATGGAGCTGGGTGCTTAGTTCAAGAGGTAGAGTGCCTGCCTAGCATGCGTGAGGCCCCCAGGTCTGATTCACCAGGAGCCCACACAAGGGCAGCAATCAGAACTTGGTATGATACTTCAGTAATCAACACCTCAGTCATCTACAAAGGCACTGACCTGCTCCGTGAAAGCAGAGATTAAGTGTCCCAAGAGAGAAGCACCTTCCCATCCCCTGGGTCCGGTCCACAGCTCACACCCAGCAAGCCAAGCAGCAATTCCCACACACCTTCCCAACACCATCTCTAACTAGCAGTGGAGGAGAAGCTGCTGGGTGGAGAGAAAGCCAATGAGGCCCATCCGGCACACAGAGAATCGCCCGTGCCCAAGGGCACAGCCCCAAGGACACTCTCAGAGGCCCTGGAGTCAGGCAGGGGTAGTTGGCGTAAGCACGCCAATGCCCACCGACTGAAGAATGGGTAAACAGAAGGCAGCCTCCATACAGTGGAAGTTTACCCTCCTCTCTCAGACACACCACGCCAGCCTTCTTCATCAACAACCTTGGATGAGTCTTATGAACGTGACACTGGTGAGGAAGCCCATCCAAAAGCACCACATGCTGCATGGGTCCGTTTTTCTGTTGCTTTGTTTTTTAATGAACAGTGCACAGTAGGCGAGCCAGTGTGACAGAAAGTAGACTAGTCCAGGGCTGGGAAGATGACGAGAGACTTGGAGGATGACGGGGAATGGGGATGGAATGCCTTTCAGAGTGAGACAATTCTTTTGGACTAGACGAGGGACTAAGGTCTTCCAGATAGTTATAACATCATCTGCAGGCACTACATTTCCAATACACAATAAAAAGCCCATGTGTCTGCCCTATCACGTACCAAATGATCTCATGGGCCTTAGCCTGGCAGGGGTAAGCGATGAACCTCCCTTCCCGGCAGAGAAGCAGCCCTATGATACTGTGAATATAGTAAATGCCAGTGGAGCATTTAATTGTGTGTTCTGTATCACCCCCAAAACAAAGATCTACTTCACACCCTGGGCTCCTGGCCCCATGAAGCTTTCTTTTCTTTTCTTTTTTTGGTCAGTCATGGGGTCTGGACTCTGGGCCTGGGCGCTGTCCTCAGCTCTTCAGCTCAAGGCTAGCGCTCTACCACTGAGCCACAGTGCCACCTCTTATGTGGTGCTAAGGAATCGAACCCAGGGCCTCATGCATGCAAGGCAAGCGCTCTACCACTGAGCCACCTTCCCAGCCCCATGAAGTTTTCTTAAATGAAAGAGTTGGGGATTCTGGGGCATGGGAGGGACAATCAAAGGTCGGCTTTCCAGGCTCATCCCTCACATGACAGGGGTGGCACTGGGGGAAGGGCCAAGTGCCTCAGGACGCCCCTGTCAGCAGCAGAGGAAGAAAGGAGCCTGGCTCCCAAAGCCAGCAGGTGGTGACAGCAGCACCTTTCATCTCTGGGCAGGCAGGCCTGCTGGGCTCCCTCACAGAATGAGGGCTCTGTTCGGCAGCCAGCCTGCAAGACAGCACCCCTGGGACCAGCGCTGAGAAGGGCTGCTTCATGAAGACACTGCTTCCTCACTTTCTTTCCAAGCCTGTTCAACTGGGCATCTTTTAACTTCAGCCAGCAACAACGGAACCGTGCATTCTCCTAAGCCCTAGACTATCAAAGGGAAAGAAGAAGAAGAATACAAATTAACAATCTGTACCTATCATGAGACTGGCAGATGGACAAAAAAGGAATAAGTAGCTAGTCATATTCCCACAGATGTCTAATTTTGGCACTAAACACTAAAAAAAAACTGTTGAGTAATATGTTTTATTAATTTGGGCATTTATTTAACTTCTATGGTCTATATAAATTTACAACAAAAAATGTACAATTCTTACCATTTTTTAGATACAGTTCGGTGGCAATGAGTACATTCATCTGGTGTGTGCATTAACTGTAGTTTGTGAAAGATTACTTTTTGGGGGTTTTGGTTTTGTTTTCATGTAGGGTTCCATGACACAGGCCAGGCCAGCCTCAAATCTGATGTCCTCCTCCACCTCCCCGGTGCTGGGATTATAGGACTGTACCACCACATCCAGCTTGCAATAATTTTTAAAAGGCTAATCACAAATGGTTTCTTCCCCAAATCCCTGGAGGCCAGTAGGGGACAGGTAGTATGTTCTGGGCTCCAACTCAGGAAGCGGAAATCTGTCCTTACCAGGAAGGAGGCGTGTGCCAGGCAGCAGGAGGCGGGAATGGAGGGTAATGCTGTCTGGGCGGCAGCAGCCTCATGCCTGACCTGGGGCCCCCCCTCCCACCCGGACCCTTCCTTTGCAGCTCAGCTCCACTAAGCAATAGCAGCTAGGCAGCTCAGTGTCCTCGGAGGCTCCCTGCATTGCTCCCAGTCACCCTGGGCCCTCAGACCTCCAGTTGTTTGAAAGCTCCTATGTCATACCAACCCCTCCTTTGAGGAGCCTGTGCCTGCTTCTCAGAGCTAGTCCTGCCTGCAGCACCAGCCCAGGCCTCCCTGCAGAGCTGTTCCTGCCTGCAGCACCAGCCCAGGCTCCCTGCAGAGCTGCTCCTGCCTGCAGCACCAGCCCAGGCTCCCTGCAGAGCTGCTCCTGCCTGCAGCACCAACCCAGGCTCCCTGCAGAGCTGCTCCAGCCTGCAGCACCAGCCCAGGCTCCCTGAACTGCTGTTCCTGCCTGCAGCACCAGCCCAGGCCTCCCTGCAGAGATGCTCCTGCCTGCAGCACCAGCCCAGGCCTCCCCGCAGAGCTGCTCCTGCCTGCAGCACCAGCCCAGGCCTCCCTGAACTGCTGCTCCTGCCTGCAGCACCAGCCCAGGCCTCCCGCAGAGCTGCTCCTGCCTGCAGCACCAGCCCAGGCTTCCCCCAGAGCTACTCAGGCCTGAAGGACCAGCCCGGGTTGCTCATGTCTAGGCACAGGAAGCCTTGGGAAGAAAAGGCCCAGTCTGGACCCAGCAAGGCTTTGTGTTTTCATCGTCCTAGGCCTGCAGACGCTGGGCTTTGTGCAGTGCTGAAAGAGGGATTAAATTTCAGGAATAGCAAACCTACTCCCTCCGAGAGGAGGGCTGCGGGCTGGCAGTGCTGAAAGACCGTTTTGTTCCCTGGTTCAGTTTAGCACGCCATCTAGGGTTCCACACTCACTCTCCACCCGGTGAAGGTTCCCATGCTCAGTGTTAACTAGCCAAACAGAAACAAGGTGGGGGAGGAGCTGCAAACTGCCAGCCTGCCCACCAGACACACAGCCATGCTCTGGGCAGCAATAGGCGCTCAGCCAACTGGGCCCCTCCCTCCACCACTGGGAGACAGACGGGACCAGAGATCACTTCTGAGGCAGCACAGGGCTCTGCTCTCAGCGGGCATCAGCAAGGAGGCAGCAAAGGCTCTGGGCTGAAGGTCAAAGGAGCTGGGCTGAAATTAAAATGCCGTGGCCCTGCTGTCCACCACAGAGCTACCAGTATGTGCCACTAAGACACAGGTGTGCTGTGAGAGCACTCTGTAGAATCACACAGTACAGAAAAAGCGTGAGCCCACACGCCTCCAATAAACCCTTCACCAACAATTCCCTCATTTGTATGGAAGACACTATGTTGGCTATGTTAGAGTACACGGAATTTATTGTGATTGATTATCTTGCTTTCTTTTTACTGTTTTAAATGCAAGTGCTAGAAAATAGTAAATGACCTTTACGGCTCACCAGACAGACACAGTAGGGGTACTTCGTGACAATACAAACCCTGTCCTGCGTGGGGACAGAGAGGTGGCATCTGGTGCTCAGGTGAGAGGGGCTGATGTCACCTGTGGAAGAGGAGAGGAGGAGGAGCCAGGATTCAGGCCCAGCTCCACAGCCACCCTGCAGGTGGGGAGGGGCAGCCCTAGAGCCTGAAGGCATCACATCTCTAAAGGGCCCACATCCAAGAGGGCCAGAAGGACAAGGAGCCTTCCGGCAAATTAAGCAACCCTTCCCAAAGAGGTAGGGGTGGGGAAGGGGGCAGGGCCGGGGTGGGCCAAGCAGCTCATCAAGGTTAAGGTAACACACAGAATGACCACTGGTAAATTGGTGAATGTTGCAGTCAACAATCCACCCAACGAAGTTCTTAAAACCAAGGGCTAAGTGAACTCATTAAAATGAGGTCTATCACGGTAACTCAGCTCGATCTGCATCGTTGACAGGAATATGCCCCAGTGAGTCACCACCCCAGACAAAGTGACAAAGCAGTACCCGGTACACCTGTAAACACGCAGAAATGCAACACAACTAAAACCAGTCAACAGACCCCAAACAGTGGCTCACAGAAAGGACTCCTGAGTTAAGTAAAAACTTAAATCTATCAATATAACTGGGTAAACATAAGCAACACAAAAGTTACCCAAGTCCCAGCACTCTGTCCATGGGGAAACTGAGGCCCAGGGTCACACGAGCTATCCACTTGGCCTCCAGGTCCCAACCTGGTGCTGTACCAGATGGAACAAGACTGAGAAGCAGCAATGCTGGGCCCCGTGGCAGCCAGAGAAGCCTGGTCCCCAGCACAAAGGAAAGCACCTGGGAAGCTGGGCAGAGCAGTGTGGGCACGTCGTTAGACCTCTCCTCTTGACAAAAAGAGCAAACCAGAAGTAGGAATGGCCCACCATGTCAACAGGAGAGTCAAGGAGAAAGACAGACTTCTGAGGAAAAAGGAAGAAAAAGGAAACAAGATAAACCTACATGTGAAAAGAAAAAGGTAAAAAGAGTCTCTTCAACAAAGACATCTCCCATGAATCTGTGTGCACACACCTTTCCAGGGGGCAGCCTGGCTCCCAGCCCCAAGTGTGTCAGTATGTCTGTGGATCACGGGCATCGCACACCGAGGCTTCCTGTGAATGCCACTCACAGCCAACTAGCCAGAGAAGTAAGAGGGCAAGCAGGACAGGGATGTGTCATGGCGGGTCGTGGCACAGGACAAGCTGCTTTCTTCAACTGCTTCCTGCTGGACTGAGCATGCCCAGTGAGCTCCAATCACATTTTCCTGAGCTCTACTTCCACATTTCAAGCAAACTGTCACGAATTCCACCACCTTCAACCCCACCTCTACCATCATCAGCACTGAATCCCATGGGTGCATACTGATATCAGGAACTGAACTTTTTCATTCAAGATTGGTGTTCTACCACTTGATACACAGCTCAACTTGCTTTTTTTGCTGGTTAATTAGATAAGAATCTCATGGACTTTTCTGCCAGGGATGGCTTGAAACTTCAATCCTCAGATCTCAGCCTACAGGGTAGCTAGGATTAAAGGGGTGAGCAGCTATGCTCCACTGAACCCTATGTTAAGTCAAACTTTACATTCTTTCAGATCTCAGGTATCTTGAGCAACACCACTAGAACGCACATCTTCAACGTCTTTCATTATAATACAAGCAAATCATCCATCTAGTACCAATTCAGAAACGATCACAGCAAGCTGCATTTCATACACTATTGAGCAGCTAGATGAACAACAGATCTAACTTCTCTTCCTTCTCCCCGTGACTCAATGGGAACTTAAAATTCTAAACCAAAGGCTCCAGGAAGGAGTCAAATAAGTTACTGGCTCTCAATTAACTTCGCTTCTTTTCTTCTTCTCTCCTGGTTCACTCGATCCATGCTCACGCCAGGTAGCAAGGCCATGTGTCCTCAGCAGCATGGACACAAGCTCCATAACCAGACTGACCCAAAAGGACCTCACGAGGGAGTTTCTGGGGCCCTGAGCTGCTGGTGAGAGCTTCCAAGCCAAGGAAACAAAAGACTTCAGTGGTGGCAAGTGTTGAAAGAAATTTAAGGTGTAACCTGATCGCTGCCACCCAAATGAGACACTTCAGGGCCATAAATGCCTCTGTAGGCTTGGCTGTAATGTATTTTATCTCCTTCATGGTGCCACACAGCTTATGTGTTTAGCAAAGCAGGTCAAAACAAAAGCATCTACGATTAGCTTAATCTACCTATATCAATCCACTAAGGGAGTGTTTTCAGCTATTCAGTTCAGAAGATTTTAATGCCTGTGACAGGAGTGGAGTGGATTTAATAGGAGCTCTTAGAAGGATCACCAGCATGGCAGATTCACAGTTAGGCATAAGAATTTACAGCCAGCACCTGGTGGCTCACACCTGTAATGCTAGCTACCCAGAAGGCTGCGATCTGAGGATCTCAGTTTGAAGCCAGCCCAGGTAGAAAAGCCTGTAAGACTCTTATCTCCAATTAACCAAAGAAAAGCCAGAAGTGGAGCCACAGCTCAAGTGATAAGAGTGCTGGCCTTGAGCAAAAAGGCTCAGGGACAGGCTCCAGGTCCACATTATCCTGCCCTGCTTTCACCCAGATTAACCAGGGCTGGCTTCCCCAGCTAAGACTCCTGCCAAAGGTACCCAGAAGGGGCTGGTGCCAGGCTCACTCACCTTCTTTATACCTGCCGGGAGAGGGCTCAGGCTGTGGGGCTGGGCAGTGCTGTTTCCTAATCTGCTATGATTGTTCCTAAGCAGTAATTACACCACTTAATTAAACATCATACAAACGGATTAAATGAGTTTGGTAAGACTAAGTATAATCACATTACTTGATAAAATATTACACACATTGATTTAAACAGAATGTTCAATAAGAGGAGTCTCAAATCTGTAAGATTAGCAACGTGGGAGGCAGAGATAGGAGAATCGTGGTTTGAGGCCAGGCATGAAAGTTCAGACGAAGAATTCATCTCAACCAATGGCTGGGTGTGGTAGAACATACTGTTGTCCCAGCTACCCGAGAGGTACAATGACTAGGCTCAGGCATAAAAAAAGACCATAGCTCAAAAATAACCAATGCTATAGGGGCTAGAGGCACAGCTGGAGTGGCAGAGCACCTGCCTAGCAAGCAGGAGGCCTTGAGTTCAAGCCCTGCAACTGCCAAAAAAGACACGGGGTAGGTTCCATGAAATCAAGTTTCATATTTTAAGAAGACGGAATGAAAGCAACTACTACTGAAGACAACGTGGGTGTAACTTGGAAGATGGGAGAGGGTGCAGCTCAGCCACCAGCCTCTGCTGCTTTATCTGAGTGCACATCTCTGAGTGCAGAATTCAGCAGGACTGCGGGGAGCCCCCCCCCCGGGGCCAGGCTCCATTGTTCACTCTTGTGGCTTTGGGCTCCGGCACACCCCGGGCACACAGTCCCTTCCAGTGGGCCGCAGCGATGCGAGCACAGAGCAGCCTCTGGGGCACTGTGAAGGCTGAGGCGGGACTTGTGGTCAGTGAAGGGAAGGAAAGCGGCTATTTCCTAGACAGGCAGAAGGCCTCTGCCTGCAGGTGGTAGGCAGGGTGGGCAGTGAAGACAGCAAAGGAATTGCAGGGGCTACTAGCAAGGGCAGCAGTTGGTTTGGGTTTGGGTTGTTTTGTGTGTTTGGTGTTTTGTGTTTTGGTCTAAGTCCTAAGGCTTGGATCAGGGCTTGGGCACTGTCCCTGAGTTTTTTCTTTCTTAAGGCTAGTGCTCTATCACCTGTGCCACAGCTCTGCTTTAGGTTTCTTTTACCCCTCCATCCGTCCACATCTTAGAGAACAACCAGAGCAAACAGTGCAAGCAGCACTGCAGAGAGGGCTCGGCTAGCGAGGTCTTGGGGCCGTACCACAGGGAGCGCACAGGGCTCCAAATGCCAATCCCACAGTCAAGTGTTATACAAAGTCCTGAGTCAGGAAGCACAGCTGGTGGTGTGGGTGGCTGGCGGGAAGGGCCAGCTGATCCTCAGGGGCTGGTACATTCTCCTCCCTCCCCCAGAGACCTCTCAGCGATGTGCTGCCTGCGTTTTTCTCTGCAGTTGTCCATCAAAGCCCACGCAGGCCAAACCCCACTAACACTAGAAGCAGAGCGTCCAGAACTCAGGCCTGCGGGGCTTCGAGGTTGGGAGGAATGTTCCTCTGTTCCTTCTCTGGGCAAGACTTAGAGGAAAGCCATGTGCCACTTCTTATTAAGCTATCCATGTTCTAGAGGGTCTCTAAAGCAAAAATGCACAATTCCTACAATACAAACAGCTATCCGGGTACAAGTATCAGAGAACTCAGAGTTGGTGGTACACTCCTGTAATCCCAGCACTTTGAAGGCTAGAGTAAGAGGATTGCAAATTCAAGTCCAGCCGAGGCAAAGAGTAAGACCCTGTCTCCAAAACAAATCAAGTATTGGGGGAAAAAAGCCCGGACAAGAAGTTCAGATGCCAAGGAGGTACAGCTGTTAATGCGAACCTGGCTGCCCAGTGCCAGACAAGGACAACCTCCACAGAGAAGCACACGCTGCCATCCGTGCTACGCAGGACCACAGCAGCACACGACTGAACAGGTGTGGAGGATGACTCAGGACCCGAACTTCCTCTGCCAACGTTGATTCCAACAGCCACCTGTGGTAGTGGCTTTCCCTCAGGGCACAGAGGTGGATGACACACAAATTCGCACAGTGGGCAGGACGAGAGCAGAACACCTGTAAGACTCCCTGGGCAGTGCTCCTTGTCAGGCGCCATCCCAATCTCTTCCAGGTTAGTGACCCGGGGTCCAGTGGACACGCTACCACTGCCTCCGCTTCACAGATGCAAAAACGGAGACTGAGCAAGGCTGGACTTGAGACTTGATTTAAAAGCATCATGGGACATCTAAAGGAAAATAACTTTCACGAGGACCACTGACGGAAGATGAGCACTTGCAATCTGGTGGCGATAGTGGAAGGACTGTGGGCTGGCCCAGGCTCCATCCTCAACGGTTTGCAGAGAAAAGCCGGAGAGGGAGGGGAGCTGCCACATTAAAATGCCCAGAGCTTCTGGTGTGGTGAGTCTTTGTCCCTGGGTAAGGGACTTCCGCATGCTTATCACTGCAAGATACAGATCTGCTAGAACATTCCTGCTGGTCAGGGCAGGAGTTGGCAGACAACAGTGCTGGCTGCAGCCTGTGAGGTTTCCCCATGGTCCTAATGCACAGGTCTTCATCTTAGGAAAAGAAAATCTCTTCAACCCAACTCAGCCAGCCAGGAAAGCAAAGGTGACATGGAAGGGAAGCTTGGAATTACATCCTGATCAAATCACAAACGATTCCCACTGGGTTTCTCTTTATAAACCACAAAAAAAAAAAAAAAGGAAAGAAACAGAAGGAAAGAAAGGAAATGCGGACTAAGCAAGACGAAACTAAGAGCACAATCTGGGGGGGGGGGGCAGGGAGGGGAGCGGCGCAGGGCGGATCATGGCCAGTGCCGGGAAGGTTTCCTGTTCTGCCCATACTGAGATTTGAACTTAAGAGCTCACACGTGCATAGCTGGCACTCTGCCAATTGAACAATGCCTCCAGCATAGGAGATAAGCCAATGACAAGTAGCAACTCTGACCCATAAACTCAAGACCTTTTTTTCTGTAACCAACCCCTTGTGTATGTCATATTTCTAGTCATATCACACAGGCACGTGAAATACTGGGGAACTTCTGAAGCATCCTCTCCTTCATTCTGGTAAGGGACAGCACAAAGTGACATGGAACTCTGGTTTGGTTTAAAATGCTAGCAAGGGGTACACAGCTCTCTGCATGGTGGGAGCTGGTGCCAGGCTCGCCCTTGGCCCTTGGCAACAGGACAGGCTCACACCACACCTGGCCCTCCTCACCTTGGCTGAAGGCAAGCAACCCCTCAACTCTGCTAAATAACCAAACAGTTCAAGAACCTTACACGTGGGTAGCTCCAAAAGGCATAAGCAACAGCATCAATACCTTCGTGGAATTTGTAGAAAGCTGTAACTTGGTCTCAGGGATCTGGCCTGAGCAACTGCATGAAAATCCTTCACCTCTGAGGGAGCTTGAGGCTCACTGGCCAGTGTGTGTCAGACTGAACACTGTACTTGAGAAGTAATACATCTCAGGAGAGTCTGACTGCTCAGACAGGCTCAGAATGCCACTGAAATCTAATGCATGGCTTCAAGGAAAGCATTATATGATGCCACTCTCGGTCATTAGTAGCTGGACCACTTTAAGACTCGATAGATACAGCCCAGGGTCACAATGATGAATGGATTTTCAATGGCTGTACATGCTGAAAAGGAATGTACGTGAGGAAAAGTAACTGCAATGAGAAGCCTAGTGACTTCTGCACACACTCTTCCTCCAGTGACGACCCACACCAGACACACACACACACACACACACACACACACACACACACACACACACACACAGACTCTCTGCAGCAAAGGCCTATCAGTGGAGCCACTGAGAACCAAGGTCTAAAGATCAGAGACCCTGGATCACTGGTGTGAGAATCACAAGATGTACAGAAGCTCTTCAAACTGCCTCCGTTTCCCTGTCAATGAAGTAGGCTAGCAATACCAACTTCACAGGAATTGTGACAGGACTAAATTAAAGTAGGCAATTCAAGAACTTGGCATAGCATCTAACAGGCCATATACCCCACAAATGCTGGTGCCCCTTCCCAACGCCAATGCAAAGTTCATTACAGCAAAATCTTAGAACTTACCAGAAATCAAAGCTGAAATTTCCCAGAAATGATATGACTACTTGTTTACCAGTGAAAGGGTGCCACAGGTTACAATCAACACACAGACAAGCACAAGATTGTGAGGCCTGCTTGTAAAAACAGAACAGTGTGTGTGTGGAAGGCCCTGCATCCAACTAATGCAGGCATTTCCCCCACCGAGGGAAAAAAGCCCAATAGCTTCAGCCCTGTGGAGGAAACTGGGGCTGTGAGCAGGGGTCCCAGATGTGTTCTGAGAGTCCTGCGGTCCTCTAAGCCATGAGTGAATAATGATACAGCCCAGGAGAGAGCAGGCAGCTTCAACATGTCTGAGACAACAAAAAGGACAGAACAGAAGGCAGGGCAGAGAGAACTGAGGAGCTAGGGACGGACAAGGGCTAGAGGCAGAAGCATGACCCAGGCCGGGTAGCTGTGAGGATGCAGCCTCGGCAGGGAACATGCTTAGGTTCCCCACTTCCACCACACGGAAGACAAATCACCCTTGGTGCCGGCCACAGCATGGCAGAGATTCTCTGGGTGCTGGGCACGGCATGGTAGAGAGACAGCTCTGGGTGTGGAGCATAGCAGGCAGCTATGTCGGGAGACAAGGGCAGTGGTAGCACCACCCGTCACACAAGGGGACGCAGAGAGACAGAGCAGCACGGGCAGGAGCGCTATGACTCAGAGGACCAAGCCTTGCACAATAGAAGACCAGCACTGTGCAGTGGAGCCCGGAGGGCACAAGTCAGGCAGGTGGATGTGAACAGCAGTCTTGGGAGGGTGGAGTAGGCACGTGAAATCCACACTCTTCAAGAATAGCATGTTCCGCTCCAAAATGCACAAAAGAGTGAGGATGCCAGGGAATGGCCCCCTCCATGCAGAGATGACACACAATGGAAGACCTGCTGGCCCGGCCCTGCCCTGCCCTGCCCTGCCCTGCGGCACCAAGGATCCTAGCACACTACAATCACTTGATTATACTCATTATGCATTACGATTTGACTACACTCTAGCTTATGATAGCATGAGAAAATAAAGGTACTATTTCAATTACAGTTAACACAACATAAATAAAAGGAATCACTCTCAAATACCCAAACAATCCTGAAAGTCCATTAAGTGCTGACTTCCTTGAAGAAGGCTTCTGGAAAGGACCTTTTACTTGCAAAATTCCATACATGCTTATCTTACTTAGTCTCTGAGCTCAAATACACTATCATCATTTGTTGACTTAAGGCTTTTTTGCTCATTTTGACCCTTTAGATTTTCGCTAGCTTGCTTTGGAGAGAATCCTTAAGCCAGTCCACAGAGGAGCCCCAGACCTGCGTTACACTAAAAGCTCTGCCTTTTGTGTTGAAGCGCGCCCATCTGAAGTCCAACTTGGGAGGGCTCTGGGAAGTCACATTTCCACCCTACTGGAAGCCAGACGCTTTCCTCTGCAAACAGAAGCAGCTTAGGCTCCAATCTGTCAACAGTTTTTAAATCAAAGGCCTTCCTTTCCAACTTAAATGTTAAGTCAATTAGAGTTCTAATCCAGAAAGGGTATTTAATGGGCCTTTATTTAAGTTCACAGATACTTTTCCCAAATACTGAAATACCTACTGAATCCCCTCTCTACTTCCTCACTGCATAGGCAGACAGCTCAAAAGGACCTGAGGAGCACCAGGCCTGGTGACCAGCCTGAGCCTGCCGGGGGGCTGAGCACACCCGCCCCAGGCCTGGACCTCCTCTCCAATCAGCACCCCTCCAGCCCAGCTGCCACAGCAAGGAAGCGCAGAGAAAGCGCATCCCTCCTCACGCAGATACCAACTGTAGCAACTGAAAAGATTCCATCTGCCTAAAACCCTTCCTACTTCCTGCCCCCTGCCTCTGCCCCGTTCTGCCCTACCCCACACCTCTGCCCTACCATTCCTTCCAGCTCCCCTCCACAGACCAGGGCAGACCAGGATCTATAGTGTTTTATCCTCCAGTTGGTCACGGGTTAAACTCTGAGACACGTTTCCTAAGGAAGTAACACCAGAAACCATGGTTCTTGTCTCCCAGCTCATTCACCGGCACCTATTTACCCACAATTGTGAAGAAATGCTGCATTCACACAAAGCCTGGAAGGGACACAGAGCTCCAAACGAGTTCCACACGACTCTCGTCCCTGTTCCGATATCCATGAGCTGCTCTCTGTCCTCCATGAGCCCTCGGTGCACCACCCACACCCCAAGGCACACTGCTGACGTCACGTGCCCTGGAGGCACAGTGTAACCAGCATTCCCCTCTCCGGTCTTCACTAACACTCTGATCCACGTGGGTTGCTGTTGTGTGCAGAGGAGGCAGCTCTGGGTGCTGAAACCAAGGGGCTCATGCTCTCTGGTGCAGTAGAGCTTGAGCCATGCCTCAGCCCTTTTTGCTTTAGTTATTTTGAGGATAGGGTGTCACGTGTATGCCCAAGGCCATCTGGACCTCGATACTTCTATTTATACCTACTGCACAACTGGGCTGACAGGTGCATGCCGCCATGCCCAGCAAATGGTTGAGAGGGAGGCCTTGTGAAATTTCTGCCCAGGCTTGTCTAGAACCTTCCAAGCAATTCGTTACCAGTATGAGCTACCACATTCACCCTGGTCAGTGTTGTTTACGACTTTAATGCAGAACCCGACAACTCAGATCCCCAGTGGCCACACACAGCCAACGGAGAGAACACAGCACAGGCAACTGAAGCCATCTACAAAGGTAGATGCCAGGCCCACCCTCCTGCTGCTCCAATACAGGCTCACAGACTCAATGCGGAAAACACCGATTATCCTGCTGCAGATCAACCTCAGGTGTCCTCAGGACTACGTGAGCAGCTCTGGGGAGAACCCCTGTCCTCATGCTTCAAGGGATTCCCAAGGTCACCCTCCATCTATGTCCCCTGGTCCTCTCCTTCTCCAAAGTCAGCAAAGCCATGTTACCTGACACTTACACTTACACAGCCCTCTTGGCCTCACCCCATCCACTAAGTTCTGCAAAAAGGAATGAAATCTAAGCGAGCTGATGCAGAAGATGGCCAAATGCTGTGAAGGGAAAAGTCAAACTGCAAAACGTCATTTACAGGATCCCTGTTTTTCCCTTTTACAATCAAAGAATCACTGTATCTTACACTACATGTAACAAATAGCTCAAATACAGATTGAAGATCTGGTCTAAAAGAAAAAACATACTCTGAGAAAAGGACTGGGCATGTGTCAGTAAATGACTATATATAGAAAGTACAAGGCCCCAGGGGCTGGGAAGGTGGCTCAGTGGTAGAGCGCCTGCCTTGCATGCCTGAGGCCCTGGGTTCGATTCCTCAGCACCACAGAAGAAAAATGAAAAAAGCCGGAAGTGGCGCTGTGGCTCAAGTGGTAGAGTGCTAGCATTGAGCTGAAGAGCTGAGGGACAGCGCCCAGGCCCAGAGTTCAGGTCCCACGACCGGACCCAAAAAAAAGAAAGAAAGAAAGTACAAGGCCCCGAGTCCAATCCTCAGTACTGAAAAATAATAAGAGCAAAAATAAAAAAGCAAAAACCTCTTAGAAGAAAACACAGGAGTGTATCTTCATGTCCTCATAGGCAGTGATTGCTTATATATACCACCAAAAGCACAAGCAAGTAAAGAAAAAAATGAGTACACTGGATTTAATTAAAATAAAGACTGGAGTATATAAAAATTTTTATCATGAATATGAAAAGACAAACCACTGGATGAATATGTCTATAAATCATGTATCTGGCAGGGGTCTACAAGCTAGAATATAAAGAAGCCTTACAACTCAACAATAAAAGGACAAATAATCTATTTTTTGTGTGCAGGTCCTGGGGCTCGAACTCAGAGCTAGGCACTGTCCCTGAGCTTTTTTACTCAAGTGCTCTATCACTGAGCCACAGTTCTACTTTTGGGTTTTTTTGATGCTTTCTTGGAGGTAAGAGTCTCATGTACTTTCCCACCCAGGCTGGCTTTGAACTATGACCCTCAGATCTCTGCCTACTTGAGTGGCTACGATTACAGATGTGACCTACCCCCAGTACCTAGCTGAATTCACCCAATTTTAAAATGCATAAAACATGTGAACAGGCACAGTTCCAAAGAAAATATATAAATGGCCAATCATACACAAGAAAAACCAACTCCATTAGTCATCAGTGTAATGTAACTCTAAGCCACAATAAGATGCCACTTCCCACCACTAAGACAGCTACAGAACACGATAGCCAAGAATGTGGAGAAATTGGGATTCCCATAATCTGCTGGTGGGAACTTACTCAGAACAGCTAAAAGGCAGACACAACCCAAGTATCCATCAGAAAGCTGGAAGGAAGACGAAATTAACATTGTCTGTTAAGGAGTTCAGGGCTCTTTGGGGATGACAAAATGTTCTAAAATTAAGATAGTGATCTGTTATACAACTCTATGAAAAAATCACTAGCTTGTACACTTTGAGGGGCGCTGATTGTAAAGTATCAATAAAGATATTGTGTTGTTGTTTTTAAGTAAAAGTCCTAGACTGGGTTTCATGGGTGCTGTGTCTGGGTCTTGAATGTCCTCCAAAGGTCGTGTGTTAGGCTTGCGGAAGCAAGACTGGAGCTGCTGGGAAGCAGGGGAACCCTGGAGACCTGGAGGGGTGGGCAGGTCGTCAGAGGCGTGGCCTCCAAGGGGAGTATGAGACAGTGGCCATCCTTACTGCTTTATTCTGGCCAGGAGGAAGTGGTTCTTCCCTGCCCTGGGCTCCTTTCCCGCGGTGCCTCCACTGACCCAAACCCACAGCGCCAGCTGACCCTGGTCTGGAACCTCTACAACCATACATAAAAATAAACTCTTTTCTACGTTGACTGCCTGCATTTTGTTATAACGACAGAAGACAATGAGCACAGAGCGTTTCCAGAATGACCCGACGCGACCAGGTAACAGTGGCTCCATCTGTGGATCTGGATGATGATCACAAAGACATGCTTTGGCTTCTCCGCTCCTTTGCTATCTAGTTTCCCCCACAACGAATATACATGCCTCTTATAATACAACAGTGATCTAAAGTCTTAGAGAAGTGTTTACTGTGACAAGCCCTCTGTAATCACAGCCACAGGAAAAGGTGGCATTGTGAAGGCTTGGCTGAACTGTCACGGGACATTTGTCATACACAAGATATCAGTGCTCGTTTCTCTGGTCAGCTGAACACCCTGAGACACCCAAGCCCTCGTTTATACATGCATATACACATATATGAGTGTAATCTAAGTTAATAAATGTTTCCAAATTGTTAATGAAATATGCAATGAACATTTTTTTTCTTTCCCTTATTTTAAAACACACCTTTTGGGGACTAAGGGAATGCCTTCGCCAGGTTCTGTCTCCCCACGGTACCCCAGACCCCTACATGTGTGGGTGCGAGCACAGCTGCATCACTGCGGTCCCGGCAGCTGGAGGATTGCGTCTTTCCCATCAACCCTTTAAAGGCTGAGTCCTTGCTGAGGATGAGGCCCGTCGAGCACCGTTTAACACTATGGGAAACACACATGGCTTCCTGGAATCTAAGTGAGGCAAAGTAGGCTGGCCTCTCTAGGGTCTCTTCAGACAGGCTACAGCAAGCAGGGAAAGGAAGTGGATAGAGATGAGAACATTCTGGAAGTACTTTCAAGGGCTTGTGAGATCTGATTGCAAAACGTACGGTTTTCCTGATCACACTCTTTCAGCGGCCACCGAGCTGAGCAGAGGAACACTGGCTCCAGGGCCTGAAGCCAAGCTGACCCCACGTCCTCACGCCAGCCTCCCAGGAAGCACTGTGACATCCCCAGAGCTGTGCTATAAATGTGCCCTGTGGCAGTCAGGTGACCCAGACCACAGAGGCTCCCTAGAGAGCCCGGGATGTCACAAGTGGCCCTGCTCAGAGCAGCACTGGGACCTAGAGACCTGAGTGTGGAGGAGCCTCCAGCTGGGATGAGTCTCTGTGCCAGACCCGCCAAGCACTAAGCCTCCTAGAGTCCTCCTATGCTGTCTCCAAGACGAAACTGAGCCCCAGAATACAGAAGATGACGGAAGGCCAAGTGGACCACGGAGGGCCCTTGAATCTGGACTGAGGCCTGACCAGAAGAGTTCCCCATCATCCACCAGGTCCACAGGAGGTGGTTCCAAGGAACTGGCCAATGCAGGGGCAGCTCCCCTCTCAGGTCTCAGTCCACCTGTGCCCTCTCCATGGCTTCCAATCAGCCAACAGATCCTCCCAAACCTGCCAGCTCTGGCCCTCAGGCAAATTGTAAACACCTCACCATGTAGCTACATAATTCAGGAACCCGGATGCCTGTGGTGACCCCAAACTATGGCTTCACTGTGGGATGAATCACAGAGAATCTGCCCAGGTCCCGTGGCTAGTCACAGACCCAGGAGCTGAAAAACTCGCTCACACACAGCCCAGGCTCCGCATAGCACTGTCTTCCAGGGGTGCGCTGGGCGCACTGCGTAAGCTTCCCCTTCTCGCAGCCAGGAAGGCCTCTGGCTCGTGTCCAGCCTTGGATGCTCTGTCCCGGGGCTCCTCCGGCCCACTGCCTGGGTGTCTGTGTGCAGCTGGCAAGGGCTGGGTGGGGCTGCCTCCATTCAGAAGGTGGAATGGAGGCTGCTATGCCAGAAGGCTCTCTCGGCATCACAGAAGCAGGGAGGGACAGGAGGAAGGTGGCACTGCAGGCAGGCAAGCCATTGGCTCTTTTACGAAAAACTACTTATGTCAGATGCTGCTAGCTCACGTTTGTAACCCTAGCTACTCAAGAGGCTGAGACCTAAGGATCTAAGGACCGTTCAAAGACAGTCTAGGGAGAAAAGTCTATATGACTCTTAAATGGCAAAAGGCCACAAGTGCAGGTGTGGCTCAAGTGGCAGAATGCCAGCCTTGAGTAAAAAGCAAAGCAAGAGCATGAGGCACTGAGCCCAAGCTTTAACTAAAAAACCCAGAACAAAAAAGAAAAAAAAAAGAAATTGATGGCGGAGGAGGAGAAGGTAGTACTTTTCTTGACAGCCCACATCCATCTGCAGAAGGGAATGACAGTCCAGGGTAGCTCTGTTCTAACAAGGCATCGGCTAAGCTGGCAGCCCTGGACTACACAGCCTCCACCTTCACCGGTGCTGCCTGGCTCTACCCATCTGGTCTGGCCCCAGCTCCCAGGAAGCAAGGTCTGCAATGCTAAGATAGCAGGGCTCCTGAGTGTGAGGACCACCTCTCCTGAGCCCCTCTACAATTGTATTGGCACTATTTGGCAAACTCTCAAAAAGCAATTTGGAATGGCGCAAGGTTTTATGGCTCACTCAGAACGCCAATCACACTCTTGCTTCCCTCCAGGGAGCAAAGGCTGGGTGGAGAGCGGCTCCTGGCTACAACATGCAGCCGGCCAGCTGGGAGGTTCTGCCGTCCCGGGGAGTTTTCAAGTCCATGCAGGAGGCCTAGAGGTGCTGTCAGTGCTCAGCTCTAAACAAGGCATGTGTTTAATTCCAGCTTCTTGGGAAGCAGAAGCAGGAGGATTGGAAATCCCTGGACACCTGAACGAAGTTAGCCAACACATTGCCTCAAAAGCAAAATGCAAAACAAAACAGGGAAAGGGATGTGGTCCTGAATGCTAAAGGGCTTGCTGGCAAGCAAAAGGTCCTGGGTTCAATCCCCAGTACCACCACCACCACAAAAAAACATACAAACTTAGTTCTGATCTCTCTGCAACAGTGTCCCCAGAAATGCATGAAATGCACGCCCCTTCCCATACAAAATTCCCTCAGAAGAAACCTAAATGAATGGGAACAAGCAGCTGGGCAGCTCCTGCTCCACCTCAGCACAGCTCTGTGGCCTGGGACTGTGCTAATTAAAAGTCGATGCTCGAGAGCAGGTCCCTAATCACCCATCAGATTAATGTGCAACCTCACAGTTCCCTCCTTCTCCCCAAAGCCTTACCTTCAATACACCTTTCTATTTCTGAAGATGGCCTTCCCCAGAGCCCTTCTTCAGAGCTCCTGCAACCACTCGGTGTTACTTACAAACAAGCTTCCTGGCCTGGTAAATCCGAGGGCAAGAGTCTCTGACCCCTGTAGGGGCACAGAGGGCTGACTTTGACTAGAAACCATTAGGAGGGCAGAAAAAAGCAGTAACATTTAAATCTAGTGCATAGTTCACTAGAAAGAGGAACCATTCAGGCTTAGACCTCCAATCAGGAGCCATGACTGCACACAGTACTAGAAGCTGCTTCCTGACCAGTCTTACAGCATGCCCACAGTAGTGCCCAAACACCTTCATGAGGCCGTGCATGAAGAAATATCAAATGCGAGTTAGTGGAAGGGTCACGATGCTGGGACAGGTGCAGACCAAGGCTTGGGTCTGGATATAACCTGCAAGTCCTCCGCACAGACCAGCATAGCATCAAGGGCCTATGGACCAACAGACAAATGCATCCACAGCCCCAGACACAAGCATAGCTTAGCGCTGCCACCCACGTCCAACCACACCAGATCAATTCCCCAACAGAGGTGGTAGTTCTTGGACATTCCAAGCACAGGTAGATCAACAGGGGGTTGGCACAAAGGTCTTGCTTCAGATAAAAAAGAACCAGTTGTTTTTTTCCAGTGCCTGTTCCTCGGGGCAGTGACCTTGTGAGCCCCCTAAATCTAATCACACTCCAGCCCTGAAATCCAAAATGGGAAAGCCTTGAAGTTCCTTGCAGTGTCTCTGTTTCCTCATATCTGAATTGATAACAGTGCCCTCAAAACATGATGCAGGTCTTTGCACCAGCATGTAAAAAGTTGCTGAAGTCCTTCCCGGGGCCACAGCCTCTGTGCTACAGAGAGTTCTCCATCCTGGCAATGTTTGTGTATAGATAGGAAACAGGCCACTCAGCTAGCCAAGTTCATACTTGAGGTCTTACTTCAACAAGAATTTTTTTTAATGCTCTGACTTAATTGCTCTGTGTGAAAGCTATATTGATGAATGTCACAGGTGCCCACAGGGATCTGAATGGCTTCTCCCCACCAGGCCCCACCCACACCTGGTGAGGTCCTCCAAACCGAAGGCCTGCTGTTGCTATAGCCCCACTGTGCTCCAGATGTAAACTACCCCAGAGCAGGCTCCGACTCAGACAGGGAGGCACAGCCGCCCAATGTCCACCAACAGGGCAGAAGACGTGACCAGAGACTCAACCTGCCTTCCGATACAGACAACAATGACAATTCTAGCAGCAGCAACTACATAATACTGCACACTTAGCTCAGCTCAGTTCTCAAGGAATCCTAACCGTGCGAGACAGGGGATTCATGCAATCTGCATACAAAATCAACACAGGTTCACAGAACTGCGCGGTTGGGGCACTGAGGAAAGTGATCAGTAATCTGACAGGTTCACTTAAAGGATCAGAAACTCTTTATGTGTGTATGTGTGTGTGTGCACCCGCATGCATGTACACACATGCACATGTACATACCCGTGTGTGCTTGTTTGGAACTAAGGAGATTGCTGCCTCTCTGCTTGCTAAGCCCACTGCAAGGTACTGAGGCTCTGCAGATCAGAACCTGACTCAGGCTGAGAGCAGCATGCCCTAGCATTCCCTCCTCAAAGGCGTTCCTAAAGCTCCATGCTCTCCTTCCTGGTCTCTTCCTCCTCCCTTCCCCCCTCCCCCTCCTCTTCCTCCTCCTCCACCTCTTCCTCCTCCCTTCCCCCCTCCCCCTCCTCTTCCTCCTCCTCCACCTCTTCCTCCTCTCTGCTCCTATCCTCAAGGCTGGGCCTCTCAGCAACCACTACAACTCTGCACCAGGTGTGTACACTGCCCATCCCCACAATCCCCTGCAATGCCTGGCCACTGATATTTCTGGTGAGGGAAAACTGTCACTGAAGGCAGGAATGAGTAAGAAATCCTACATGCCCAGCTGTACTCCACAGCCCACCATCCCACCTGACTCAGTCGGCTTTCCAGGCATCCGCCACGCCAAGCCTTAAACACAGGATGAATTCCCACTTGTGCTGTAGGCACTGCCTGGGAAGAGTTCCAAGCCTGGTTTCCTGAGCTATCTCCAGCTACAATGTCCCCTGGCGCCACGTCCTGGTACCAGCTTCCCCCTCCTGCAGGTAGTAACTGTATTTCTCACACTGGCAACAAGCAGAAAGTCAAGTGGGCACAGAGAGACCCATGCAGAGGGCCCAGCCGGAGCCCAGGAGGGCTCGACGGTGCAGTCAGCGCCCTCGTTCACCGTTCCCGCTCCCCACACCCTGCAAGAAACCCTACTACCCAAAAACTGGGTAAACCCCAGCAGACTCATGTCTCCTCAGCTCTCAACAGCTAAGAGACAGCAGTGCCCTCCATGGGTACCACCTGAAGACCCCGAGTTTCAGCAACACCCACTGTGCATTGTACACCACTCTTTGTCATCTTGGACTCACGGACCCACCAGTCAAGGTGAAAGCCGAGGAGAGGCATTTGGACAAGAACTAGAGTATCCACAGGGCCCCACAGGTGTCCTGATCTACTACTCACTCTCAAGGTACCAAGGGCAAAACCCTTCCAGGAATAAACAGCAACCATCATAGCAAAGAAAAACAGTTTAATTGGCCTCCCAAGGGGGCTGCCACAGCTGCCCAGCTGCTCTTGAGTCTCCTGGGGAGAAATGGGGGGTTGGAGAGCCTGCCACGGGAAGGCAGAAGGGACGGATGGGAGAGATAGAAAGTCGGAGCAGGGTGGGACCTTTCCTGGAAGGTCTCACTCAGCGCCTGGAGCCTCAGGAGGCACAGGGAGCCTGGGGTGCGCCCCCTGCAGGTGGGAGTTGGCCTGCTCCACAGCGCTGGCTCTTGCACAGCTGCTAGGTAGACCCAGAGCTTGACCTTCAGTGAAGAGCATCTTGCTACCAGAGACCTTCTGGGCCCGAGGGGAGGATGCAGCCCACAGCAACACCCACAGGGTGGGAAAAGGAGCTTCTACAGGTCCTCACCAGAGACCTGGTGCTGTATCTCTGGCTCAGGCCAAGCATCTTCTGCTCTCAGCCACCTCCTCTGCTCACTCCCTTCAACCTGTGAGCCCCACGTGGTGGGCACACGCACACCTTTCACAGACAAGGTGAGTATCCAGCAGTCACAGTCTGTCACAGTAGTCACTCAGGAATGAGACCCTGAGTCGCACATGTGTGCTGGGCACCCACCTGGGCAGTGCCGAGCCCCTGATGAATGGATCCATGATGCTATCGCACCCCACTGCTTCTGGAATTAACATTTCTGAGATTTTGAGTGTGTGCATCACAGAGAAGTAACCACTGTTTGTGAGACTGGTATATCTGAACACCATACCATACAGACACGACAAAATGTCACCTGCTTCACAACAAATCCATATCCCTCACAAACACCAAGTATCTGTAGATTTCCAACATGAGAAAGAAAATGGCACTGTGATACAAGGAATAATGATCCAAGTAGACTGGGAACTGCTAGGTAGGATTGCTCTGAAATATCGATACTATTAAGGTTATTCATGGGTGTACAACCAGCAAGGCACTACTGTTTTTAATTAGCTAATCAGCCAATCTTAAAGAGCAAAGGCTTCCCCAGGCTTGTGGAATACTAACCCAAAAAGCAATCCGGGATAAGCCTTTAAACTAGGGCAGGAGGCAGAGCTGAACACAGGCTGAATGGAGAGGGTGTGTTAGTTGGTGACCAAGTATCTATAGCTCCCAATGTCTCTCTGATTGGATAGCTCAAGCGGTCTTCAAACCCATCTGCTGCCCCTCTGGGAGAGGCGGGGGGAGGGGGAGGAAAGAAGGTGCCCATTATACGGGGCTGCACACAGGAACCCCCTTGGGGCACAATAGTGGGTCTCCAAGACTTCCCAGATTACTGTCTACAGAGGCACATGCCTTAAACACAAAGTCTAGAAATTCCACTTTCCCCAAAAAACAGTGAGGTCAGCAATGCAGAAGAGGAGGTGCTCAACTACTTAGTCACTGGCAGAATCCACGGCTACCCCAGTTTCCAGAGGCTCTATCTGCCCACAGGTCAGCACACACAGCAGGGCAGCTGCTCAGACCAGGCCTCCAGACTCTGTCATGGCAAAGAGGCAGCAGCCACGGGTAACAGACAAACAGAAGATACAGCTGGCTTCCATGACCAAGGCTGCCGGCTGCCAGCACTCTGGGGCCTCCTGTCCCAGAGCATCTCTTAACCCTCCAGTCCTGAACTGTGCAACCTCCACATACATAGAGGCCAGCCTCTACATACATACATACATACACATACATACACACACACACATGCACATGTACACGTGCACATGGCTTGGTAGCCAAATCAGAGTTCTGCAAACTGAATAGCTCCGCACCCTCAAACCCCAAGTATTATATATAGAGAGGTTTCTACACACTAGGGAGAGGTGGGTGAAGGAAGCCTATGGGGAAACAAGGACAGAGTGAGGCAGCGGGCCCCAGTGTCAGGTGGTCTATGTCATCACTCACATGACTGGAATAGAAAGAGGCCAAGAGGGGCTGGGAAGGTGGCTCAGTGGTAGAGCGCTTGCCTTGCATGCATGAGGCCCTGGGTTCGATTCCTCAGCACCACATAAACAAAAAGAAAAAAGCCGGAAGTGGCACTGTGGCTCAAGTGGTGGAGCGCTAGCCTTGAGCTGAAATGCTGAGGGACAGCGCCCAGGCCCAGAGTTCAGGCTCCACGACCGGACCAAAAAATAAAAAAGAAAGAGGCCAAGAAGGAAATGGCCTGGCCAGCGCCCAGTGAGCAGGGCAGCACCTGCGGGCCCCCTCATGGAAGGGGAGTCAGCTGGCACAGTACAGAGTTTACTCTCTGCTCTGAAACCCTCAGGACTTCCTCACTGTCCTGCCGCTTGCCTTCTTGCTTCACATAGACATGGCTACCTCACAACATCTGGACAGAGACGGAGGCCAGGGTTGGACAGTAGGCATTTCCCACTCTCGTTTGTGTGCAGCATGCATGCTCATAGAACGGTGGCTGGCTTGAAGGCTGATGACCACGAGGTCACACTGGGCTCTCTTCTGCTCAATGCCTGGCTAGCCTGGCACTGCCCGCCACCTCCACTACCACTTGATCCCACACACTCAGTCTCTCATGACAACGAGGAGATGGGATGAGGTGCCAGGAGGCTTCCTCCCACAGAACACACAGATGCACATGCACAATGAAATCTCCCTGAAGGAGCCCACGCAAAACCTCAACGCCCCGACACACAGGCGGCAGGAGACACAGAGGTCACAGGGGTCGTGGTAAGGGAAGGAAGGGTACACCTCGACACACAGGAAGGTAAGAGACACAGAGATCACAGAGGTCATGGGAAGGCAAGGAAGGGAACACATGCAGACAGGGACAATTAAGTGCTCTTCCTCCGCTCAGACAAGCCCACCCACAAGCAGCTCACCTGCGTTAATAGAGTTGCTCCACAAGTGCAGGATTTGCCAGTAAACTGCTATGAGTTTGGAAAACAATTACAAAAGTCAACAGAAGCAGCACCGCCTCCTGGTACTAGAAGGAAAAACTACAGGAAAGATGAGGCAATGACTTGCTAAAAGAGGTCTACCTCTAAAGGCCCACTCTCCCCGGAGAACGGTGCTTCAGTCAGGCCAAACACCAAAACTGAGCCATCAATAAACTTGCACGCACACCACACTGGACCGCTGAGAACACCGCAATGTGACACTGGGCAGGATGGGGCGGACCAGGAGCAAACAAAGCAGGTGCGCAATCTGAGGCAGAGGGAAGATGTCTTCCATCTGGTACCAAGTGTTGACTGGAATTTGATGGTTACACCATGGAAGAGTCTTGCCAAAGGGCTTCCCAGGATAGGAAGGAATGACGGGCTTGGGAGTGAGGGGCTGCTGTCTAGCAGGCTGTCCACCTCTCCCCTCCTCCCCCACCCCCCGCCCCTGGGGAACCCAGGAGCCACTGGTGAGCAGGCCTGGGCTGCTTCATGCATAATGAACAGGAAAAGGGCTCAGGAGGCCCGCCTAGCTGGCTCTGCATAGGAAGTAGGCCTCTAGAAACAAAGATGTCACTCTCCATCTCAGCCTGGGACAACTGGACACCCCCCACTCCCAGGGAGCTGCTCAGCTCTGGAGAATCCTTCTGACATAAAAGAAACAACGCAGGAACTTTGACAGGGGCAGCACAGCAGCCCCTAGGGAACTCAGGACCCCACCAGCCACACTGAGTAGCACATACCTGGGATAGCAAACCATCCAGGGTGATGCTAGCTCCACTCCACCCTGCCCACTGGCTAATCCTGCCTCAAGGACTGCTGAGTAGGAGCAGGGCCCTCCCAAAAACCAACGGAAGTCACATCTGAGTGACCTACACTCAGACAGATGGCCCTTCCTAAACAAAGTGCCGTTTCGAGGTCAGAGCATCTCAGGAGAACCCTTCACACTGGCCCTGCAGCTCAGCACGCAAGTGTGCTTCCCTGACTGGGGGCCTTGGGAGGTCGCCAGCACTGCGGGGAGAGGGCAGGACCAGAACCAGCCAAATGTGGGGCATGAGGGCAACATGGGCCTCGAGTACATGCATCTGCAGAAAGCCAGTGACCAGATGCCACCTCACAACTGCTCTGTGATTCCCTAGTGTGTCCCCATTGCGTGAGAGCACATGTTGCTGCTGGAGACCCCAAAAGTCACCTGCTAGGACAAGGGCAGACTCAGAGCAGACCCTCCCCATACACCATAGGCTGAAGCGCCCAGGCTGCTCTATAAAGCACACCAGGGCTTTCTGCAGAGGACACATAGAAATCCTAAGGAGCCAGAGCCCAAACCACAGCTCTGACCCCAGGACACAGCTGCAGGCCATGATGAGCCAGAAAACACTCCCAGGAGCCCAGGGACATCCTGGTAGAGCTCTCGTGGATGTTCAGACATGTCTTTGTCCCCTAGGGAAGACTCAAAACCAGTCATTCTTCTCCTGCATGATAACAGAGGTCAGCAGCCAATATACTCATAACAGCAGTGAGGAAGACACCTGGTCTCTCCAGCTGTGTGTATTTCTCACTGAAGCTTCTGGTCTGCCAAGGGCCTCTTAGCGCCCGCAGGAGACAACGGTGGCACCTGGCCTTCCAGCCCTCAGGCGCCCGCCCATGCAGCACCTAGGGATCTAGGGATCAGGGGCTAGAGATCAGCCAAGTGCTGCGCAGGGCAGACCCACACTGGGGCTGAACTGGCCCAACAGGTCCCAGCCCCGGGTGAAAAGGACATTCCACTGGACAGCAAGGCCTGCACTCAAAGTCCCCAAGCCCAAAAGACAAAGGACAAAACCCCACTGCATCCTGAACCCGCCACTTCGGGGGCCCAGGGCACCAAACACAGGGAGTCTCTCTCCTGACTCATTCAGGCCATTACTGGGAAACTTGGGGGAATAACAAGACCAGGTAAGAGAGCAGCAAGGCCAGCGTCCCCATCCTGCCCTGAGTGTGAGGTGAGTGTGAGCCAGGCTCTGGGCTCAGTGAACGCAGGCACCGTGCACACACCGACAAACAGCACGCATGACAGCTTGCCCCCTGGCTCCTTACGATCACACCTGAAGAACTCACAGTTCACTTTTCAAATGACCTCAGATAGAAAATAAGGAAAGTAACTTTGTAGCCTCCCCAGCATGGTTCTACCACTAGTACCCACTTCATTTCTGGAACGAACTGACCATTTACAGGTACAGATACTACAGAAATACTAGTAACTGCACAATACAAAAATAAGAGTAAAAGCCTTTTTCAAAACTCTACATGACACCGAAGTTGTGCATCAGTACCAGGCAGCAAGGGTGTTGTTTGGGTTTTTCAACACTGAGTGACTATGATCAGAAGGCTCGGAGGCTGAGAACCGGTGAGCTCTCTGATCTCTGTGCATGCGGCTGCCTGAACCAGCAGGTGGAGGGCAGCACATGGAATGTTTCCTTTTCATCCCAGGACTTGACACCACTAGTCCACACAAGGAAAGGCTCGCTGAAGGCCAAGGCCAAGGCCTCCGCCCTGGCCCCGGAGCTCAGGTTGGGTCTCTGCTTGCCAGGCTCTGAAGAGTGGTCCCACAGGGACCTGCCGCTTGCGCTGCCCTTCACCTCGGGGCCCTGCTGTTGCTGCCGCTTGCGCTGCACTTCACCTCGGGGCCCTGCTGTTGCTGTAAATGAAAGGGAAGGCTACAAAGCATCCAACAGTTGTAGCCTCCCCAGAATGGTTCTACCACTAGTAACCACTTCATTTCTGGAACAAACTGACCATTTACAGGTACAGATACTACAGAAATACTAGTAACTGCAGAATACAAAAATAAGAGTAAATGCAGCTACTAGAAACAAGATAGAACTGTGGTGGCGGTCAAGCTGCAATTCAAAAACTGGAAAACTACACAGCAGTGAAAATGAATCAGCCACAGGTATATGTATCATCATGAGTGACTATCCAGTCACATTTGGTCAGTACAGTGAGTCATAGACCCACATACACGCTGAATTTTATTTTAAAAACAAGAAAGAAAGAAAAAGAAAAACAGGCAAAACTGAACAGTCCACATTACAGGGACACAAGCACTATGTGATTAAAAAAAAAAAACATACATACAAGAAAGAGGACATGAGCCCAGACACCAGTGGCTCATGCCTGTAAGCCTAGCTACTCAGGAGGCTGAGGTCTGAGGATGACAGTTTAAAGTGAGCCCCAGGAAGACAAGTCCTTGAGACTGTTATCTCCGATCAACCACCAGAAAACCAGAAGTGGAGTTGTGGCTCAGAGTGCTAGGCTTGAGCATAAAAACTCAGGGACTCTGGTGGCTCACACCTGTAACCCTAGCTACTCAGGAAGCTGAGATCTGAGGATCCCAGTTCAAAGTCAGCCTGGGCAGGAAAGTTTATGATACTCTTATCTCCAATAAACTATTCAGAAAAGGACAGAAGTGGATCTGTGGCTCAGTGGTAGAACTCTATCCTTGAACACAAAGAGGCTCAGGGACAGCACTGAGGCCCTGAGTTCAAGCCCCATGACAAAAAAAAAAAAAAGAAAAGAAAGAAAAAGAAAGAGTACATGAACTGAAAAAAGGAAAGATGGCTGCCGCTGGTGCAGGCAAAGGAGGGAAGCTCATGGGCAGCGGCTGGTGAGGCACAGGAAGGCAGGCACTGGTTGGCACCCTGCTCTTTGCCAGCCGGCATGCTCACCCTCGTGAGCACGCACATGCACATGCAGAGATGAGAAGGGCTCTGCCCAGTGGCGTTAAAAAAAAAAATTCTGGGATACTCCAAAGAAAGCCAAGGCTTATTACTTTTGATGGTTACACTCACTAAGTGAGCTCTTCAGGTAGCTGACTATGTAACAAACCAGTGGGTAGAAAAAGCTGCAGGGGCTGGGAAGGCGGCTCAGTGGTAGAGCGCTTGCCTTGCATGCATGAGGCCCTGGGTTCGATTCCTCAGCACCACATAAGCAAAAAGAAAAAAGCCAGAAGTGGCGCTGTAGCTCAAGTGGTAGAGTGCTAGCCTTGAGCTGAAGAGCTGAGGGACAGCGCCCAGGCCCAGAGTTCAGGCCCCACGACCGGACCAAAAAAAGAAAAAAAAGAAAGAAAGAAAAAGCTGCAAACCTCTACCCTCCCAAATATGCCCTGAAAATCTCAGAGGTGTTATTTCTCCAGCACAAGTTTTCCTTCACACCAGCCCTGATGCTCCTCCCTGCCCTGACACGCAGAGCTGAAGGTGAAGCTGACCAGGACACCTCTGCCAATGGCCAGCCCACGTCTTGGTGGCTGCTCTCCCCCACAACAGACTGCACTTCCACCTCAATACAGACAAGTCCTGCTCACCACCACTCCCGTAAGTGCTGCAGCAAGGCCCCATGATACAGGTTTGCTCCCCTCCAAGAGGAGCTTCCTCTGCATCTTTAAAAACATGTCCTCCTTTGGGTCCCTGAAAGCCATGCTCTTTTCCCTTTGGTCTCATAAAATGTAAAACGATGTTCTCAGTAAGAAGAAAGGGACTGAGCAGAACAGTGAAAATGGCCATGGCCCCCTTGCTGGCTCCTGTGTTCTGGAGGGAAGGTCAGCATGCAGCACGGTCCTGGGGCAGACTGAGGCAGGCCACACCCTGTCAGCCTGAACAGAGCAGAGGCCAGGGGAAACCTCAGATGCTGATGCTACAGGCTTCCTTGCCTGAGCTAAAGGGACACAATGCCCCATGCACACAACCCTAGTGAGAAGGAACTCTCTACACGCATGCTGCCCCTCTTCCATTCATGTCCACTCAGCCTGTCTTCCCTCCAACACTGACTGAAGAACCCACATGTCCCGAGAGCCCCAGGAAGTCCTTCTTAAAGCAGCTCTCCTCTCCGCCTCTCTCAAGCAACAAAAACAAAGAGATGTGGCACAGTGTGTCATGTGCCCCTGCCCTGCAGCTTGGCAGGGAGGGCTGGGCACCACAGACACTGGCACTGCCTCATAACCGAGGTTCCTCCCTTCCCACTTAGAAAAGAAACACGGGGGGGGGGGAGGAAATGGCCAAAACAGACCTTCAATAAAAAAATCACCCCTCACCAAGACGGTACACAGAACCCCAGGCAGGACCAGAGCACAAGGCTAGAGAGCTCAGCACCAGTATTCTCTGGGCCGGGAGTTCCCCACATAGCCTGCCCCGTTCCATCAAGAACAAGTGGGAATTCCAAGAGACCCACGGCCTGGCACATTTGAGGATCCGAGAGCAGTGTTGCTGCTCTCTGCCCTTCACTCATGTCCTTGAAGCAGACACTACTTCTCAAAGTTGGGCACAGAGGGAATGCTACGTGCACACTGTTCCCAGCAAGGTGGCGCAAAAGTAGTTATCAGAGCCCGGGGGTGCGCAGGCCTGCACTGCTACCCTGCGCCACGGTTTCCTTCAACCAGGGGAAGGCAGACACCTCGCCTGCCACACGCATCTGCTGGTGTGCATGAGGGCGCGGCTGCCACTTAGCCGGGAACAGCAGCGTGTAACACACAGCTCTTGCTTTTCCTGCCTCCCACCAGGGGGAAAGTAGTTTTCAAATGCTATTATAAAGTAATAACAGGTTGGGGGAAAATAAAGTTTCCACTTACCGAAAACAGTTTTTAGAAAGTCATAGTAAGTTTAAAAGCATGTCTCCTCTTATTTTGCTTTGGGTAAGCTGACTCCCTCACTGGGGTTCCAAATCCACAATGGAAAACTAAACGCTGTCTTGGTCAATGTATGTCAAAAACTGTCCTCAGCAAAACATTCCAAATCCAGGAGAAGGTAGCTGGTGCGGTGAGGGGAGAATGGAGCCTGCTGGAGGCAAAGCTGGTGGGAGGCAAAGCCGGCTGGATCTGCTGGATCTGGACGGAGGAGGAGGCAGGGAGGGAGGGCTTCCCAGAGGGTGGGGCCAGGAGGAATATCCGTCCCAGCTCTCAGCAAGAGGGGTTCAGCAGGGAACTCTGCAGGGAATGGAACCTCTGGGCTTACACACAACCACCACACCTCTGCACACAGATGTGCGTGCCCACATGCACAAGGCATACACACACACATTGGTAGCTGAGGGCCTTCGTCCAGAGCAGAGGCAGGGAGGCACAGCCTGGCAGCCGAGCGAACGGCACTCTCCCAGCGGACTCCCCATGAGATGAGACCACTTACAGGAAACAGGGTACTCCTTTTTCCTCGGCAATACCCCGTCTCCACCCGTAACACACCCTGTTCTAGCTCTGGAGATTCAGATTCCACAGTATCAGTCAGTAACATCCAATCTCCACAATGAACAAAGAAGGCAAGATGGAACAGTGGATCTTGAACTCAGAGAGCAGGAAGAGGCTGAGATTAAGGGGGTATACTAGCAGCCGAGGGAAATATAAATTCAGAGTTAATGTGGCCGGTACAGACTACCAGAGAAAGACTAATTCCAGCCTGCTGTTTAGGGCTGAGTGTGCCATCTTTCTGGTAATAGAAGCATGTGATTTTTTAATGTAGTTGAGCAACCTAATACGGCACTGGAAAAAAATAAAGGACAAGAGAAAAAAAAAAAACAGAAAACACAAAGTGATGCCAGCAGCCAGTGCCCCAGGTCACTCAGCTACTTTGTAGCCAGTGCTGTCTCAGTGGCCGAGACGGTGGCCATGCTGGGTTCAGAGTCCAGTCTGTGAACTTGAAACTCCTACGGCCTTCGTGGTATTAACAGAGTAGCAGTCTGAGACTCCAGCTGGTCATTTCTACAGGAAAAGCTTCAAGTTCCCAAGGAGGATGAACACAACACAAATGTGTGGCGATTACATGCCTTCCCCTGCCACTGTGCCTAGGCCAGTATTCAAAGGCCTCTCTTTGGCGTACAGGACAGGACCCCCCACCCTCCCCAGTCTGATCATCTGCTTCCCAGAGCAGCCTCCGCCCTCCCCTCAGGTCTCTGCCTTCTCCCCCTGTGCAAGGTACCTCCTGGCCCCCAAGCTGTAGGCAGAGGTCATGCACAGGAGTCACTGGACACAGATCCACACATCTGTATGCACAGATGGTGCGTACAGACAGCTCAGATGGAGGAACACCCTCCACTCTGCCGGTACCTTGCCCTTGCCTCCGCCGGTGAGTTGCCAGTCTGTCCCACGGATGCTGGGAGGGGAGAGAGAGACACTGAGCAATGGGATAAGAAGGAAGACAGTCACCGGGAGCTCAGAAAAGATGACACCTGAACTAGCAGTGACCAGCCTGAAGGCATGGCATGTGAAATGCAGGCCAATATTGCCCTCTCCCCAGGTGCGGCCTGACACTCTGTGGGCAAAGCCCCACAGTGTGAGCCACAAGCAGGGCCCACAGGGTACAGGCGGCACACACGTGTACACACACACATGTACACCAGCTACACGTTACAAGGTCACAAACAGGAGTGACCACACAGCAGGCAGACGCCAGTCTCCCTACAGGAACTAAAGGAAATAATTCCACAGAAAAATTAACATCTGATCTGTCCCTAAACCATTATCAAAGACCTCAACGATTAGAACTGGAGATTACTCTTACTGAGGAAAATAGGTCAAAAGCAAAGGGAAATGAACACTGCCTTCAGGTGAGAGGCACTCAGGGAGCAGCACGCGGTGATCCTCAGACCCGGAAGACCTGGAAGACCTGGAAGCCGAAGCTGCCTGGCAAAAGCATGCAGAGGCACCAGGAAGGAACCCACAGAGCTTTGCAAGCTGAACCGGCCAGGGGCCTGCGTTCCAAACGCATGCCTCCACTACCAGAAAGTTCTGGAAAGTAGACCACTGCTTGCCGGGATACACAGAGACTCTCCGAGACCATGGTGTGTCACACACACACTCACTTATTAGGCATGAAAATACAAGTTTTGTTCAAGGCGGCAGAAGGCTTTTCTCTAGGAAATGAAAGTGAGCACAGGACAGGCAGAGCATGAAAGGACTCGCCCGCCTTGCGCGGCCCGGCCCGGCCCCCGGGGTCTTTGAGGAAACCTTGCACCCCAATGCCATTCCTTACTACCCACCGTGCAGAACAGAGAGAGGGAGGATAAGAGGACAGGACTCCATTTCATGTGTGTTTTACATCCAAAATACTATCCCAAGATCAAGTCCACCTGCGCCTCCACGGGAGGGGGCGGCAGTGAAGTTCTAATTTCATTTAGTAGTAGCTGACATAATGAGGGTCAGGCGCTGGTGACCTCCACACCCTCTTCAATGCACTGGCTCATCATGCGCAGTACTTGGCTTTCTTGAACTCAGTCCTCCCTGGAAGTTCACACACACACACACCTGCGCACATTGAAAAGCCAGCGCAGATAAAAAAGGGCGGGTGGGCGGGTGGGCAGGCAGTGGCCAGGGCTGGAGGACCTCTCCAGCACCGTCTCTCCCTGCAAGAGGTGGAAGCAACCTCTGCCTCTGCACGAGCAGCTTGGCAGTAGCTGGTGCTCTTGGCGAGGGGACTTGTGCGCTTCCAGGAGTGGTTACCCGACGGGGGGGGGGGGGGGGGGGGTCGGGGGGGGCTGAGTTTACTTCCCCTTGTCCCTTGCTGAAGTTCTGATGATAGTTCTTACAGGGAAGCCCTAAGACAGGATGAAGCTACAATAAAAAAGCCCTGAACACTGGGAAAGAAAAAGACTGCCCACCAACCAGGCATGGTGGAGACCGCCCGTAACCCTGGCACTCTAGAAGCAGAGGCAAAAGGATGGGGAGCTTTAAAGCCAGCCTGTTGTACACCTCAAGTTCAAAGCCAGTGGATACTTTCACATTCGTCTCTAAGGAGACACTGCTGCCATCCCTGCTCCTGAGTGAGGACCCCAAGTCCCCGCAACCCTGGTGTAAGGAGATCATGGGCTCCGTTACTATGATTCAACCAAGTAACATACTCTATACGTGGACAAGTGTACAATAAGCTTCTAGCTAGGACTGGGAAGGTGGCTCATGGTAGAGTCCTTGCCTTGCATGCTCGAGGCCCTGGGTTCGATTCCTCAGCACCACATAAGCAAAAGAAAAAAGCTGGAAATGGCGCTGTGGTTCAAGTGGTAGAGCGCTAGCCTTAAGCTGAAGAGCTGAGGAAGAGCGCCCAGGCCCAGAGTTCAGGCCCCACGACCGGACCCAAAAAAAAAAAAAAAAAGCTTCTAGCTAAACTCAACTCCAAGCGTCCATCAGCGAAGGTAAGCCATCTTAAAGCTGGAATGTGTTATGGAGACACAGGTACAATCCACTGACAAACCTTGAGAAAACACTGGATCTTCCACAGAGCACCGCGGGCACTGTGAGGCAGACACCATGCGGTTTTCTATGCAGGTGTTTAACCAAATGAGTCCTGGGGTGAATGTTGACCTACAACAGAGGAAGTGTCCCACCAAACTCCTGCCCCAACCCCCACAGCCCTGACAGGTGCTGTTCTTCCTTCCCAGGTGCTGTTCTTCCTTCCCTCGTTATCTGCCCCCGTCTGCAGAGAACACTGAGCATCTAGAAGCCAGCTGGAGGAGCGGTGGAATGGGACTCACCACACCACTTCTCACCAAGAGTATATTGGTCCTGCAGGCCACAGAAAGACCGCAGCGTTGAATGTGATGTGTACACAGAAGCTACAATCCACAGAAAGGCCACGGCGTTGACTGCAATGGTGTTTGCACAGAAGCTGTGGCCTCCTCTGGGTGCTAAGGATACACCAGGGCGGGCTTTTCCCCATGCAGCTTCCAGTACCGACCCTCTCCCCTGGGAAGTTCTTTCTTTTGCATGAAGTTTCATTTGGCTCGGCATAGACAACACAAACGACTAGCATATGTCCAATCTACAGCCCACTCTTGTACCCTCTACCCAAAAATGGAAGCTTCTAGAACATGGGTGGAGAGGGGCTGAGGACAGTTCCTCACAGGTGATAAATGCTAACACTGATTTCTCACTGTCCTGCAACACCAAAGAAAGAAGACCACAAATCAGAATTGGGCCTGGCTGGTGATTTTCAGAGCTGAAAGAGGACACCTGTCCCGCCAGTGCCTAATTCCATTCAATAGGCCAAGTAAAATCTGTTTTGATCCCTGGCCCCAAATGCCACCTAATTTCTAATTATCTGACATGATTCTAGACAATGGTAATTATAATAAAGTAAATTAATGAGTAATGGATGTGCATATTTCCCTAAAAACATTCTCCACTTGTCTGTTCCAGAAAAATTAGTCATTAAGCTTTCTTACACAATTTCCTATTAAAATCGCTTCATTTCCTGCTTGCCACACACATTTGGATCTCCATTAAACCTAAAAAGAGCAGTGTCAAACCTTCTCTTCAGACTGTGTTTGGTTTTTAGTGAACTTGACCCTTCTGGATTCTAATGAGCTACTAAGATTGGGGGAAAATAGGCTTTTTTTTTTTTTTTTTTAATGAAAGCATCCACAGCAAGGCTGGAGCACTTCACAGCATGGGTGCCACCGCCGCACCACTGCCGCAGCTCAGCCTGCCTGGCCTGTGCCACCGCCGCACCACCGCTGCAGCTCAGCCTGCCCGGTCTGTGCCACCGCCGCACCACCGCTGCAGCTCAGCCTGCCTGGTCTGTGCCACCACCGCACCACTGCCGCAGCTCAGCCCGCCTGGCCT
>NW_012267217.1:65427182-65431916 GCF_000151885.1 Dipodomys ordii | reverse complement strand
GCCTGGCCTGTGCCACCGCCGCACCACTGCCGCAGCTCAGCCTGCCCGGCCTGTGCCATTGCCTCACCACCGCTGCAGCTCAGCCTGCCCGGTCTGTACCACCGCCGCACCACTGCCGCAGCTCAGCCCGCCTGGTCTGTGCCACCGCCACACCACTGCCGCAGCTCAGCCTGCCCGGCCTGTGCCACCGCCGCACCATTGCCGCAGCTCAGCCCGCCCGGCCTGTGCCATTGCCTCACCACTGCCGCAGCTCAGCCCGCCTGGCCTGTGCCATTGCCTCACCACTGCCGCAGCTCAGCCTGCCCGGCCTGTGCCACCGCCGCACCACTGCCGCAGCTCAGCCCGCCTGGCCTGTGCCACCGCTGCACCACTGCTGCAGCTCAGCCTGCCCGGCCTGTGCCACCGCCGCACCACTGCCGCAGCTCAGCCCGCCTGGCCTGTGCCACCGCCGCACCACTGCCGCAGCTCAGCCCGCCTGGTCTGTGCCACCGCCACACCACTGCCGCAGCTCAGCCTGCCCGGCCTGTGCCACCGCCGCACCATTGCCGCAGCTCAGCCCGCCCGGCCTGTGCCATTGCCTCACCACTGCCGCAGCTCAGCCCGCCTGGCCTGTGCCATTGCCTCACCACTGCCTGCAGCCTGCCGCAGCTCAGCCCGCCTGGCCTGTGCCACCGCTGCACCACTGCTGCAGCTCAGCCTGCCCGGCCTGTGCCAGCACCACTGCCGCAGCTCAGCCCGCCTGGCCTGTGCCACCGCCGCACCACTGCCGCAGCTCAGCCTGCCTGGCCTGTGCCATTGCCTCACCACTGCCACAGCTCAGCCTGCCTGGTCTGCGCCACCGCTGCACCACTGCCGCAGCTCAGCCCGCCTGGCCTGTGCCATTGCTGTACCACCGCTGCAGCTCAGCCTGCCCGGCCTGTGCCATTGCCTCACCACTGCCGCAGCTCAGCCTGCCCGGTCTGTGCCATTGCCTCACCACTGCCGCAGCTCAGCCTGCCCGGCCTGTGCCACCGCCGCACCACTGCCGCAGCTCAGCCTGCCCGGCCTGTGCCACCGCCGCACCACTGCCGCAGCTCAGCCTGCCCGGCCTGTGCCATTGCCTCACCACTGCCGCAGCTCAGCCTGCCCGGCCTGTGCCATTGCTGTACCACCGCTGCAGCTCAGCCTGCCCGGCCTGTGCCATCGTTGTACCCCGGCCGCAGCTCAGCCCACCCGGCCTGTGCCACCACCATAGCTCAGCCCACCTGCCCAGTCTGTGCCACTGCTCTACCACCACCGCCATAGCTCAGCCCACCCGGCCTGTGCCACCATGCAGCTCCTGCCGCTGCACCTAGCCCCACACACTGCTAGGTCTTTTTTTATGTTTTGTTCCTCTTTCAATAACAAGTTGTTGAAAATTACTACTGATTTTTTCGCATAGTACCATAACTAATCTGAAGCACAAGTAACAGCATTATTGAAGCCAAGAGAGAAAAAAGCCTGTGTTCATTGACTTACAGAGCAGCATCCAGCTAAGCACCGGTGGCTCACGCCTGTAATCCTAGCTACTCAGGAGACTGAGCCCTGAGGATCAAGGTTCAAAGCCAGCACAGGCAGGACAGTCCATAAGACTCATCTCCAATTAACTATTAAAGAGCCAGAAGTGGAGCTGTGCTCAAATGGTAGAGCACTTGTCTTGTGCCAAGTCCAGGGAGTGCTCAAAGCCCCAAGTGAGTCCCAGTATAGGCATTAAACAGACAGACTGGCATCCATCCCTCATGCGCAGATTGCAATTCTCACAGCTCACAGCGCTCTGCCGCCCAAGGCAAATGCACAGTGCATGGGCACGAGACAAAGAGGAAGCCACGGCAGAGGCTCTTGGTTTTCTTTTCCTCTCTTCCAAAACATTAACTTTTGTTAATCTTCACTTCAAATCATCCAAAAATTTGGAAATCATTAGGATGAAAGAATCCCTTACAAATCCATGTGATTAAATACCATGAGGCTGATGCATAACAGGTAAAGAGATGAGAAAGCATAGCTGTGACAACAAGCACACGGAGAAACCTGGACACACCATCACCAGCAAGACACAGGATGGCCCACAGGATGGTATTTAATCCATGTGATTAAATACCATGAGGCTGATGATAACAGGTAAAGAGATGAGAAAGCATAGCTGTGACAACAAGCACACGGAGAAACCTGGACACACCATCACCAGCAAGACACAGGATGGCCCACTGCGTGAACTCCAAAGCAGCACTCGCAAGGCCGGAGGCTTCCTCAAAGCCAGCCACTCAGGTACCAAGCAGCAAGCTCAGTCAAGAAATCCAATGAAGGGACACAGCTTTCTGTGGCCCCTGCGAACAAGTGGCTCTGCCAGCAAGGAAATAAAGAAAAGAAAAAGCATAGGCAAAATAAAGAACTAACCAATAGCCAATGCCTAAGAGCGTTACCAAGCACACCAAAGCTCACAAGAGAAAGCTGGAAATATGTGTTTGTCCAAATCTACTAGATGTAGAGCTGAGAGGCTAATCTTTCACCAACCAAAGGAAACTGACAAACTGAAAGGCACTTCTCCATACTAAAACTGCCCCCAGTCCCTACATGCCCAGAAGTGCATGCGCGTGCACACACACACATACACACACGGTACAATCTTCTCCAGTGTTGGGCCACTTTTCCAACTCATTAATACCAGACCTGAAGTCAGCCCAAAGTCTATAATCATTATTGTTATAAAGCCTGAGAAACAAACTCTGGAGGAAAGGGGTGTGGCTGGGGAAAGATGTTGGGAATGTGCAGGCAGTGAATGACCCAGCCTGTACCCCAGGCAGGCTTGCGGGGGTGGAGGGTGGTGTGCTGGCCTCCTGTGGAGGCTGAGGTTATGAGGGTGGCATCCATGCCCAGGTGAGACTTTCCTGAATGGAAATTAAACAGGTACAAACATTCTGGAACAAATACAGTATTTAAAAAGTAAACATATAAATTTTAAAAGAGCCTTACAAAGCTCAAGACTCCTAGGGCAATGGCAGCCCTGCACTATTCAGAACAGAACTCAGAACCCACGTCAGCATCTGACATGGCACGGCTTAGTGCAGAGCCTCCTTCAAGAGAAAGGTGGTACAGGACCAGGTGAGCACAGGCAGATGTGAACAGTGGAGGGAGGCTCGCTGCCCCACATGGCGATTTCTTCTAAGATGGGCCGAGAAGAAAGTGGGAAGCACCTGGAAGGACATCTGCAGAAGCCTTGAACCTCTGGGCTAAAAAAATAATCCTACAGTGAACACAAATTAGTCTAAAAACAGTAGGATGGCCGGTGCAGGCCATGATAATTGAGGACTATTGTTCAAGCACTTTCCCCTGGTTGGTAGCATATTGAATGAGGTCAGTTTAATGCACACAATCACTTCTGAGAATCCTGCTCCAATTGTACATCGTGCATGTGCATTTCTGGTATCCCAGGCCCCACCTCTTCTGATCACTGCCTGTCAAGAAACAACACTGGCCTGATGCTGAGCAGCCCATGTCTCACTCCTGCCTGATAGGGTTTCAGAGTCTCCACTTGAGACAGTGTTTCCATTTCAGAAGAGAAGCAAGACCTCCTCTCCAAAGCTGAGTGATAAATGCTTCCCCAAACCATGGAAGTGTTTGCCCATGTGGTGTTTTATTTTTTTTGACATGTCTAACCCACACACCAGATCTGAGAAAAGTAGGAAAGAGAGAAAGCTTTACAGTGCAACATTAACTATAATAAACATGTATCATAACTGTTCTTAACCTTGAGAAGCAACATGCAGCTGGACATGGTGGTATACAATCCCAGCTACTCAGGACGAACAGGCAAGATTATGAGGTTTGAGGCCAGCCCAGGCAAAGCTAACGGGACCCTGTCTCAAAAACAAAATGAAAAGGGCCCAATGTGGTGACAAACAGCTATCCAGGAGCAGAAATTGGGAGAACTATCAGTTCAGACAGTCCAGACAAAAACTGAGGACCCCCCCCCCACCTCAACAAAGAAGCCAGTCATAGTGCTGTATCTGTAATCCTACTCCTAGCTATGTAGGAGGCTTAAATAGGTAGACTGGTGTTCTGGCACTGACTCTGAAGGAAAAAAAATGGAAGACCCTAAGCAAAAAATATAATGAACTAAAGGGAAAAAGGATGGGGCATGAGTTAAGTAGGTCTTGAGTTCAGTATCCAGCATAGAAAACAAATACAAAAAGAAGGGAGGGGAGGAGATAGGGGAAGGAGAGGAGAACAAGAAGGAGGAAGGAAGAGGAGAGCAAAGAGGGAGGGAAAGAAGATGAAGAGGAAGGAGAGAGGGAAAGGGAGGAGGAAAGAGGAAGAAAGAGGTGGTGGTGATGGTAGAAAGCTGTGGCCTGTCCCACACCATCCATGCAGGTTATTATATATAAACAGCCCTCTTACAAAGCTCCTAGTGCTTTTAAGGTTGTTGGGATTTTTTTTTTACTATTTCAAAATTGCTTTTAACAATTATTTCTTTCTCTAAAACAATTCATTCCTTGTCACTCTAACTTATTCACAAGACACTTATTCAATCTCTTTATGTAACAGAAATAATTATATTATACATTTTCAAAACATGGAAATGACTGAAAAATGAAAATCAAAGAATGCGGGTTTGAGCCGGGCACCGGTGGCTCACACCTGTAATCCTAGCTACTCAGGAGGCTGAGATCTGAGGATCGCGGTTCAAAGCCAGCCCGGGCAGGAAAGTCCGTGAGACTC
>NW_012267217.1:65396310-65427132 GCF_000151885.1 Dipodomys ordii | reverse complement strand
AAGGAGGGGGCTACAATGCTTGATAAGAAATGTACTCATCATTTTGCTCATGTAATTGTAACCCCTCTGTACAGTATTTTCACAATAAAAAAATATTTTGGTCAAAAAAATAGAGAGAGAGATCAGTTGGGCGCCTATAATCCTTGCTACTCAGGAGGCTGAGATCTGAGGATTGCAGTTCAAACCCAGCCCGGGCAGGAAAGTCCGTGAGACTCTTATCTCCAATAAACCACTAGAAAACTGGAAGTGGCGCTGTGGCTCAAGCGGTAGAGCGCTCACCTTGAGCTGAAGAGCTGAGGGACAGTGCCTAGGCCCAGAGTTCAAGCCCCATGACCAATCAAAAAATAAAATAGGGGTGGGAGGACGCCGTGGTTTGGGGACACAGTGTCTGCCAAGTAAGCATAAGTCCCTGAGTCGAACCCCAGTACCACTGAAAAAAGAGAAAGAGAAAATGTAATTCGCAGTCTTCAAGTAAACAAGGCAGCAGCCACACACGCACACCTTAGCCTTCCCAGGCACAGGAGCCGCGGGGCAGCGGGGGTGCCCTGAGCCCTTGCCCATGTCTCCTCCGTGGAGACAGTCCCTGTGAGGTGCATCTGTGGGTGCACAGATGAGGAGTACCCCAGCCCCATCAACAGACACCTACAAGGCCAGGCTGGGAGGCCCCACACTGATGCGCAACTCAGCTCTCACACCTCTCAGTGCTCCCCGTCCTCCTAACAGAGATGAGGACTTAGGATCTCCTCCACGCATCAGAGGCACTGACACAGAATGAAACCTAACACCAGACCGTGACCACCAGGAAAAGGAGAACGTATGAAGTATGGAGGCAATTCATCTCCAAGTTATTTACTCAGTTTCAGGCCTGTCTCACACTAACTATAAGAACTCTAACCCTGACATTTGAAACTGACATTTAGATCCTACAGACTAAGGAAGAACACATTCTAAATAAAATAACTCTTCCACAGAAAGATTTTGCCTGGAATCTACTGTAAAGTTTCTCTTTAAAATAAATAAATAACTTTAAAGTTTAACTTGCCCAGCAACATCCAAGAATCAAATCAAGAGAGCATAGGTCCTTGAAACAGTCTCCCGGACAATTATGTGGGATCCCAAGATGCCCCAGAATGGGCTGGGATGTAGCTCAGTGGCAAAGTGCTTGCCTACCAAGTGCAATGTCCTGGGATCAATCCCCAGGACCAAAAAAGGAAAGCCTATCACATATATATATATATATATATGAAAAAAACAAAACACTCCGGAAGAACATCCACCAGGCAGAGGTGACCTGCTTCCAGGCACCTTATGCCCCATGAAGGAACACATGGGTCACCCCAATCCAGGCCATGGCAGCAGACCCATCCTCCAGCAGCCATGGCAGGTCCAGCACTACCTCCTGGATTCTCAGAAAAGGCCACTGTCAACCAAGATAGCCATGAGATACGATGTGCTGATGCTCTCCTACTGCAGCGCAAGCTGGACGGAGGAAGGACTGAGGGGCGCCGTGGAGATCCCCTACCCCACTCCACCATGACCCTGCTCCTTCCATGCAGGACCTGCGCTCAGAGCGAGGTCCCTGATCCTGCTGGTGACTTTGGCATTGGGTTCCCATGGTAGTCTGCCTCATTCACCATGGACACACAAGCTCAGCCAGACCCAGAGGACAGGATATTCTGGCCTCCAAAGAGACTGCTACTGGAAGCACCAGGGAGGTGTACACAGTGCGAACCCCACCCCTCAGCCACCACAAACTAAGCAATTGTGAGCATCACCCACCAGTGGTCCTGACCAGAAGGGCCACACCGCGGTCAGTGGGCCTCCTGCCCTGCTGCTGTCTCCCGGAGGCTGCTTCTCTGTAACACGGCAGGCGCCCGGCTCCTCCCAGGACCAGGGAGGGATGGCAAATCCCAGGGGCTCTTTGCGGTGATGGTCACTAGGGGCTGGCAGGGAGCTGGAAGGACAGTTCCCGCCTGCTGTGAGCACAGGAACAGGTACCAAGGGCTGGCCTGGGAGACCCGTCCCTCAAGGGTGGATCTCGTCCAGTCGCTACACCATGCCACCCCTCCCACGGTGCTGGGAACAAGTTCCTGCCTCCGAAAGCACCACAATCTGGTGCCCAGGGTGTGTGAAGATGGAAACTCCGTCCTCCGAGTGCCTGCGGCTACGTTTGAGACAGGACAAGTCTCTGGGCACCTGTGCCATGGCCGCTGAACAATTACACCCCACCACCCTGTATGCTGAAACCCGCCCCCCTCGCCCCAAGACGGCATTAGGAAGATGGGCCTTCAGGGTTAGATGAGGTTGTGGGGACCCTGTCCACGGGACCTGCCAGGGGCCCTCACCAGGAACTGAATCTGCAGCCCTATGAGCTGCCACTTGCCAGCCTCTGCCACCTGCCAGACATCACTGTGCGGCATTTGCTATGCAGCCTGAGCTCACGCTATGCCCACACCACGTACAGCATGCCAATCAAACCCATGGCGCTCCATCCTTCTCCCCTACCCGCCGGCTCCCCAGGGACACCGGACACGTCTGTCTAGCAGCACCCAACAGATGCCGCCATCCATTTCCACTTCCCAGCCTCGCCTGTGCCTTTAGCTCAGCTCTGAGAAGAAACAGGCTCAGGCACAAATGCCACCGCTTCCTCTCCTCCTCCACACGCTCGCTCGCTGGCTGTCCCCATTCTGCCACCCCTCACTCCCTCTCAGCCTCCCCGCGCCGCACGCGCGCGCTCCCTGCAGTCTCTCCGGAGCGGGCCCTCCCTTCTCCGGCTCCAAGCCTGCTCACCCTCAACCCATCTTTCGGGAACACATCCCCAGCTGGCTGTCTCCACCACCTTCACAGCCACTGTCACCACCGCCTCTGAGGAGCCACAGGGCTCACGCTGGCTATGTGGACGGGCCCGCGGCACAGAACAGCCGAGCTTGGGGAGTCGAGGTGCCCTGCTAGCGGTCACATCCGACGCAGCCCAGGAGGCTGAAGGCCCTGCACTCTCCAGTGCTCTCCCCTGCACAGGGACACGAGCTGCACCTTTTAGTATCTCTCTCCAAGAGCCACCAGGTGGGTGCTGATTGAGGCCACTGAAGAATGACCAGTGTTTTGCCAAAGCTAGTGGCTTCTTCATAGTCTCACCCACACCTGCCACCCTCAGCGGCCCTCCAGGCCCCTCCAGCCGGGTCCTGCTCCCATCCCAGGGGCAGGCACAGAGCGGGAGCGTGGCACTCGGCACAGCAAGGTAGACAGGGATAATGCTGCAGAATGCTCTGTGCCTCTCGGGAAGTGAGCAGCTTCTCAGTGCCCAGCTCCCTCCATAACCAACATGGCCATGTGCTCTGCTCACCAGGACCTACAATGCCCTTCTCAGACTGCAGTCGCTGGGGCTGAGTGGCAGCACTCATGTCCGTTGCGGAATTAGCTATGGTGTCAGAACTCACCTGCTCCAAAATTACATCACAAAATACCCTTTTGACTCAGAAATACTGCTTTGCAGACATGCAGGGGAAAAAGGAAAGATAAATGCACATGATACAGCATTTTTCAGGATGTATGCTAATGCCCACGGATGTCCACAGACGGGGCCTGACCAGCAACCTGGAAGAAGCCGCACGGGAGGTGAGCTCTGGAGCCCAAGACCACGTGCGTGCTCTAAGTTTTCATCTTTGTGGCACAGACACCGAAGTACTTATGGGTGAAATCACAGGGCCCTGGGCCTCACATCAGAAAACATTGGTAGGTGGCAGGGTTTGCCAGGACAGTGACCTGGGGAAGGACTGGCGGTGGCTGAAGCTGGTGACAACACAGGGAGACTAAACATTGGGTCTCCAGACACTCAAGGGTTTGGTAGTCCTGTTATGCTTTAGAGAATACTACAAACACACATGTATACATACGTGTGTGAACATACAGGTTCATCGATGAACATATGTATCATTCTAAAATTCTACATCAGCTACACTTTTTATTAGGTCCTAAAGGTGAAGGAATGAATTGCCATTTGCTACTCAGCTTCAGGTTCTGATATCTGTAAGTTGGGAATGAGATCTCTGAATTGGGGTGAGAATTAAACCAATTAATAACCCAATTAACATAATCCTTGTCACAGAATCTGCAAGCGGCTCTCACAACAGGACTACCTGCAAGCAGGTCAAAGTCTACTCTGACAATTCTGCTGTCCCCAGACATGTGGGACCAGAGACAGAAGGGATGGCAAGTTTTCTGCCCCTCTGCTACACAGCCCAATGACAGGCAAGTCCTCACCAAAGATACCACTGGCATTCAGCAAGTACACCCAAGAGACCAGCCTCCAGGCCTGGAAATGCAATCTAACCTAAGGGCATTAACCACTGGTAGTGCTCTTGGGCCTATGCTACAGAAAGCAAATATGACTTTGAGGATTGGGAAAGTACTATCTATCCAAGCATGGTAGCTTACACCTGTAGACCCAGCTACTCAACAGGCTGAGATGGGAAGATTCGAGGCAGGTTAGTGAGACTCCATGTGTTAGTATATTCCTGTAATCCTGGATAAACAGGAGGCCCAAGGAGGAGAACAGTCAGAGACTAGCCCCAGACAAAAAGTCTGGGATCCATCATGAAAAATGACCAAAGCAAAAAAGGGCTGGAGGAATGGCTCAAGGCACAGAGTCTCTGTCTACCAAGTTCAAAGCCCACAGTTCAAAGTCCACCACTTTGAAGGAAAAAACAGGTGCTATCTAAGTTAAGTTTCCCATGGTTCATGTGTAGGGAGGCGGTCTTTACTCCCAGCTCCCAGCCCCTCCCTTCTCTGCGTACTTTCAGGGTGTTCAGAGGCCGCACTGAGCTCAGTCTCACTGGCCAGCTGACAGTAACTGCCACCCTGGCTCCAGAAAAAGGAGATCAAAGAAATTCTAAGAAGCTGAGCCCAGTGAGGGTGGGAACACAGCCCGGGGAAGTCCAACAGGAGGTGACAGGGTGGAGACATAAGGGGCAGACAACAGACCTTTGCCACTTTCAAGTCTTTCTATAATAAGATTTTTAACGTAAAATGCTCAGAGGTCACCATCAGTGGGTGAAGTAGCTGCAGAGCTGGGCTCCGAGACTTGATCTGACTCAATCAACAACACAAACACTCACAGAGTTCATATTTGGACTAAATCCAAGAGAATGATGCTGAAGAGCCTCCCTGAGCAAAGGAAAGAGCCTGCCCTCTCTTTCCGGAGCAGTGACTCCAGGCAAGGACCCTGGTCACAGCCCCTACTGGGGGCCTGGCCCAGGAAAGTGACCCCAGGTGGGGAACCTGGTTATAGTTCCCACTGGGTGCCCTGCTCAGGGCAGCGACTCCAGCCTGGGGTCCTGCCTACAGCTCCCATTTGGTGGGTGGCAAGGCCTTGGACCGAACTCCAGGTGGGGATCCTGGTTACAGCCCCCACTCCGTGCCTGCCTCCGCATCTACTGCCTCCACTGCCAACTAGAACTGAACCAGGAAGCCCAGGACTTAAGGCTCTTAACCAAAATAGCCTAGTTGATTTTTTTAATTAAAAGTTACTTTTATCTAAACACGTACGTGTGTGTGTGCACGCGTGCGCACGCGCGTTACTAGAAATAGAACTCAAGGCCTCTAGTGCTCTACCATTTGAGCTATGCCCCACCCCTGAACACATACTCTTCTAAATGTTTTACAAAACAGCAACCTCACAATTGTTGTTTTTCCACAGTAAAAAATTAATCTCACCAGGTACTAGTGGCTCACACCTGTACAGTAAAAAATTAATCTCACCAGGCACTGGTAGCTTCTACTGATAATTCTAGCTATAGAAGAGGGTGAAACTTGAAGGATCAGAGTTCAAAGCAGCCCAAGCAGAAAAGTCCGTAAGACTCCATTCCCAAAATAACTAGCAAAAAGGCTGGGCTGGAGGTGTGGCTGAAGTGGTAGAGCACCAGCCACAGGCAAGCAAGCTGAGTTAAGCTCTGGACTTAGTTCAAACTTCAGTACCAGAAAGAAAGTAAGTCCTGGCTACCCTGTTAGGAATAAAATTACAAGACATAAAATCTAGATCTGTAAAAGATATTTAGATACATACATACGAATCATCAAATTATCAATTTATAAGTTATGCACATAGAAATTATAGATATAAAGATACTAAGAAGAAATAAGTATAAGGGTAAATTGTGATGACAGAAAATAAACAGCTCCATATGATTTGGGGTCAGAGGTCAGCTGTACCCCAGTCAGCACCTGACAGTAGAATGGAACCCTGCTGTTTTTACAACAACAAGCCCCAAGTGACAAGATAAGGAGGGAGAAGGGTAGACATGGTGATAAACTGAACTGGCCCCCAAAGTGGTTGGTATTAGAAATGTGCCTTCAAGGACAGATGATTATGAAATGCCTCCATAGGAGCCCAATCCAACAGGGATGACACCCTTAAAAGAGAGACAGTGACAGAGAAAGAGATAAGCATGGGCGGGTGCACGCACACGTGCATGCGCGCACACACACACACACATATACACACACACCACAAAGAAAACATCAGGAGGACAGAGGGAGAAGGGGGGGAGGGGTGTCTCTGGAAGCTAACCCTGCCAGCACCTTGTCCTTGCTAGCATCCACCAGGCTGGCTTTGGAGCAATGGTATTAGGACTCAGTCCCACGACGGCACACTGGTTACCCACACGGGCTGATGGAGCAGAGCCCCACACTGCTCTGACGCTCGGAAGGCCTGGCTGATGCCTTCTCTGGGAGTAGAATGGATGTGCATCCACATATCCAGCCCCGGCCGAGCTCCTGTCCGGCGTCGGCAGGTGTGGAGGCGCCAGTGGAGGAGGTCAGCCCGGAGCGGGCATAGCACGGAATGGCCTGCTGCTGGGACACGGATGCCGACGACTTGACTCTGGCTTGCTCTGGACTCCAGCCAGCGTGTGGGAAGGGCCAAGCACAGTGCTGACTAAGTTTATTTCTGGGGCTGGCGGACGCAGTGGAGTATTCAGGAAAGGCATTCGTTGTGCAAGCACTTATTGGGCATGTACTCTTGCCAGGCATGTGTGGAAGAGGGAGTGCCAGAGGGACAGAAAGAGAGCAGCCTATTACCAAAATGTCTGGGCAAGGAAGGGAGCAGAGCCCAGGGGAGCCACGGGAACCTGAGGACCCACATGAGCAGCAGCAAAGCCTGGGCAGGAGAGACAATCTACCTGCCACAAGGCACGGGACGGCCAGGCTACCAAGGCCACACAGCCCAGGAACAGTCCCTGGCACACCAAGCTGTGGCAAACCATGCCCTGATCAGGGACCTACCCCACAGAAAAGGGTCTGTCGTGTTCAGGAGAATCCAAAGCCCACACGGCACTCTATCACTTCCCCAAGCCCTCGGGGCACATCGTTTATAGTTGGAAGGGGTATTTCAAAATGCTTGAAGTGGCCTACAAGTTTGCATACACTGTCCTATCTCAGAACGACGAGCATCTGTGTCAGCTCACCACCGCACCCATCGCACTCTCTCCCTCCCCACCCGAATTCTCTCATATAAATACTACAAAATGCCTGGGTCAACAAGAACCCAACATCCTCATGCAGAAAAACAAGCAAGCGCTGGCCTTGGGCAGAGGCACCACAGCCCGCACGCCTCCTCTGCGCCTCCTCCTGCTTCCCCAACACGATGGACCAGTGCCGCTCGGCATCCTCGCCTCTTGGAGAACCCTTCCCACTCTCCCTTGAGGGCCTGCAGCCATCCTGATGGGGCTGTCATCGAGTTCTCCTGCCCTCCCCAGACGAGCAGAGGCAGATGCCACACCAGTCAGACACTACTCGGGAAGCAGGAAACCCAGTGACCTGTGCCTGTGCCCAAGAGTCTCCAGAGTCTCTACTCCTACGTCTGCCAATACATTTCACATCTACTTCAGTGACCCAGAATGGGATTCTGATGCCTTTAATCCAGAACCCAAAGGGTCCGGAGCTGGAAAGTGAACAGATGCTAACCGTTTTAAGAAGCAAGAACCCACCTGCTTAGAAGGCCAAGGTTATCTACTGTTCAAGATTTTTTTTATTTTTATTGTCAAGGTAACGTACAGAGAGGTTACAGTTACATGAGTAAGGTAATAAGTACATTTCTTGTTAACTTGTTACCCCTTCCCTCATTTTTCTCCCTTTCCCTCCACCCCAATCCCCCACCCCACTTGTACAGATCATTTCCAACTTACTGTCTGGTGAGTGTCGCTGCTGCACTGGTCCCCCTTGTCCTTTGTCTCACCATTCTTTGTTCCTCTCCCTTTTCCTAATTCAGATAAATATATATTCAATACCAGGGTACCAAAATCAAATACAGTGACAACAGGGGATAAACCATGGAGGGAAGAACACAAGAAATCACACAGTACATTAAAAAAAACAACAAAGAATTGTTACAGTGCCCTAAATTCTGACAATAATTCCTAAAGCATTCTTCAGGCAGCAGCCATGGCCACCTCCAGAGCCTAGGCATACAGCCTGTGGTATCACCTCTCTGGGAAATCCAAGCCCTTGAACTAACACAGTGTAAGCTCCCTGCAGTAGGTAGCACAGGGGTTTATCCCAGGGAAGATGCCTTTAAGGCCGAGCCAATCCCTCTCTGGGTCAGAATGCCCTCCTCTCTCATTCTATCAACCAAGCTCTTGGCCATCACCATGTGCCTGGGTGTGTGGGTGAGACACTGATGGGGGGGGGGGGCAGAACGAGGGAGGACGGGTCTCATGACCACAGCCTCTGAGTACAGCTGAGTCCATGCTAGGCAGAGGTGTGTGAACCCGTGCCTAGAACAAGTGTATAGGCCACATGGGGTGCGAGGCCCAGCTCTGGGCTGGCCACCATCAGGTGCTACCTGTGTGGCTCCCGAGAGTCAGTGAATCTTGAGCTGAGTTAAGGCAGCTATGTGGTTATGAAAGCAAAGCTGCCCTGCAAGAGGCACGTGTGACACAGAAGACACAGAACCCAAGGCAGGGCATAGGTCAGAGCACCCGGCATGTGAGCTGCAGGCCTGGGCAGCCCTCCAGCGTGGGACACGGCCACGCTGGAGAGCAGGCATGCGCGTCGCAAAGGCCCTGAGTGCCGAGCCCAGCAACTCCATATTCCTTTCTTAATTTACCCCCATGACTTATCCTACAAAGGCTTCAGGGTGAGGCCAAGGAATGTGGATTTCATTCTGAAAGCCCTGGTGAACCATTTAAAGGCTTATGCAGTGCAAGGCTTGGCCAGATTTATGCTCCAGGATCTATTTATGGATTGAGCAAGCTGTCAAACACTTCGTTCTCCACGGGGAGGCAGCTGTGAGTGCAGAACACACTGGCGCATGCTGAGTGGGGCCTGTGGGATCACCTGTGCTTAGCCACGTAAACATAAGCACACACATCAGACACTCAGGAAATGCACAAGCTGAGACCTCACCATAACACACATCTCCAAGGGATCCCCAAAACTTCAAAGGCTACAAAATCAATATTTACCTGCCTTCCTTCTGCTCTCTCTTCCTTCCTCCCTCTCTCCCCTTCTTTCCTTCCTACAGCCCAACCAAATTCAAGAAAACAGAGCAATTACAGGTACTGCTGGGCCTTTGGGTTTTTAACCAAGAAAGCTTGGAGAAAACGCCAAATCCACAGGGGCCACAGGACAGCACACTGGATTCCATGCTTCTAAAACTTGTCCGGCAGGTGGCCCTAGGTCCACCAAGCAGGAAGGTATCTGCAGTCAGCTCACTCACCACTCCACACACCGTGACAGACGGACTGGGAAACCTTAGAATAGTGGTGCCCAAACCGTCAACAGCATCACCAGGGAACTTCCCAGGGAGGCAAGCACCCTACCCCCACCCTGGACTCCTGAGTGACCACTGAAGCTTGGAAAAGACAGTCATTTGTTGACATATTAGGGGACTGGTATCAGCACCCTAAAAAGTCTAAGACCCACTCGACTCTTCAAGTCTCTTCTATGTATCAGAATTGTATTTGGTGAAACCTCTGCACATGCCCGATGTACTTTACACCATCTCTTGATCATGTGTAATCTCAACTACACTGTGTGTAATTACAATCTTTAACACTATGGTGTATAAACAGCTTTTATGCTGCACTGTCTGGGATACAGTGAGTCCACTCTATTCAGAATACCTACGTGTTTGTGACAAAACACCGTCAACAAATAACTACAGTGTTAATTTTTTATTGTTATTATAAAGGTGATGTACAGAGGGATTACAGTTACATAAGTCAGGTACAGAGTGCATTTCTTTTTGGACAGTGTCACCCCTCCCTCACTCTCTTCCAGTTTTCTTCTTTCATCCCTACTCACAAGTTGTATAGTTCATTTTCAACATAGTGTCCAGTGAGTACCACTGCTGCATTTGTTCATCCTTTGTCCCTCTATTTCTGCATCTCCCCTTACCCTCCCAAAGACATATAAATGAACATACAGGACAAAAAGGAAAAAATAATAATAATAAAGAAATAAAAAACTCTTCATTTCCTGGAGTTCATTTCGATAAATATTATTTTGTATGATCAGATGCACATGAGCATTGTGCCTTTCTGTTCCTCTCCTAGGAGTGTCCTCCTTTGGTGTCACTGTGAGTGAATGCCTGGAAATTTTACTATGTCCCAGTATTTTAGATCTAGCTCAACGTACGAGAGAAAATACATACTGTTTGTCCCTCTGAGCTGGGCTTATCTCACTTAACATGCTTTGTTCTAGGTCCATCCACTTCCCTGCAAATGACATAATATTATTCTTTGTAATGGCTGTGTAAAATTCCATTGCATATAGGTACCACTCATCTACTGTGGAGCATCTGGGTTTTTTCCGTAAGTCTGCTATTGTGAATAGTTCAGTAATGAACATGGATGTACAAGTGTCTTTATAGTATCCTGGCTTGTGGTATTCTGGGTAGATGCCCAGGCAAGTGGTATGATCTAAGGGAAGATCTATGAAATAACTGCATTTTTCAAAGTTAAAAGAAATTTTGAAAACAAATTGAGCATCCCACAGTTCAGCTGGTATGGAGAAACTCTGTGGGTCTTGCATGGTCCATGGTTTTTACATGGTAGTGGGCCCTGCTCTCTCCCTACCCTAAATTTTGTGAAGATCTTCACATGTGGCCAAAACCCAAGGTAAAAGTGAATGTTCTTAACTGAAGTGATAAAGGGGAAGCTGGACGGAACACGGGTAGTGCAGCCCTGAGCTTCATGCACCCTGAACACAGGGAGATTTTCCTCAATGGCCGGCTTCTAGAACAGGCAGCTGCAGATACCACATGCTCAGTTCAGACACCACCTTTCTCTGCACACGTGTGAATCGTGTTTGGCCCAACAGGAGGAGATGTGGCACACTAAAGCCACAGTAAGGAGAGCAACCCTTGAAGTGATGGTGTTGAAGAGACAAGAAAGTGGTCAGTGATCCACCAGCCTTCAATTATCTCACACCCCTGCGGTCATCTGCTATCACAAAGAGCTCACGAAGCCACACTGGTATTAACAAATCATCCACAGACCCAATAAAACTGCAAACTAGACTATGCGGAAAGTGATCAGAACTGACAGGATGACCTGAGGAACCACCTTAACCAGATCAGGAGGCCCAGGTGCAAGCAGGCACTGCCGAGAGGCTCTTACCACCACCATGGGCTGCCAGAAACATGGCACTCGGCGGCAACAATGCGGTGCTGATAATATCTGTGGCACTCAGAAGACTAATTTTCTCAGTCATGGGTCTTAATGACTTCCTGGCAGCCAGGGGGCGAAGGTCAGCTTCCTCGCTGGTGCAGAAGTCGTTTACTTCAAAGGGCCGCTGGGTAAGGACTGTTGGGATAGGAAGAGCAGGAAAGCCACCACCTACTTGGCAGCTGGGCACACAGGTTCCAAGCCGGGAAAGGGAGGCAGGAATGAGGGAGGAAGTACAGAGGTATGGTTTTCTTATATGTCAACAAAACCAGCACTATCCATCCTGAGCCTTCCCCTCAAAGCTACAGAAACACGCAGCCTCTCAACCGGAGATGTCAAGGCAGCTCTCCAGGCACACTTTGTTAGTGCAGTATCAGGTTAAGAAGAGACACCAGGTGAACACAGACACCATCACCCCCATCACACACACACACAGACACACACACACACACACACACACACACTGCCATGTGAACAGACACCATCACCCCATCACACACACACACACACAGACAGACACACACACAGACACACACACAGACACACACACACACACACACACTGCCATGTGAACACAGACACCATCACCCCATCTCACACACACACACACACACACACACACACACACACACACACACACACACACACACACACACACACACTGCCATGTGAACACAGACACCATCACCCCATCTCACACACACACACACACACACACACACACACACACACACACACACACACACACACACACACACACAGACACACACACAGACACACACACACACACACACACACACTGCCATGTGAACACAGACACCATCACCCCATCACACACACACACACACACACAGACACACACACACACACACACACTGCTGTGTGTGTGTGTGTGTGTGTGTGTGTGTGCACACACACACACACACACACACACACACACACACACACACACACACACACACACACACTGTCTCCACCACGAGCTATGAAAGCCCAGCATTCAGGGAAGTTACAGGGGTTTTCCTCCGCCCCGTAAGGAACAGAACTGCCAGGGGAACGCTTGAGAATGTGAGTGTCAAAAAGATTTACACATGAAAGTTTCCAGGAGGTTCTCTCCTGGCCCGAGAACAAGTGAGTAATTCCCCAAGCCAAGCAAGGTTAATAATGAAAGAAGTTCGTTGAGGACGGCACACTGGCTGCCAGGTGGGTTAGTCACAGAGCTAAATGGAATGTGCCTACTCCAGCAACCGAGGAGAGGCGGGAGGGAAGGCCACACACCCACAGAGGAGAAGGGATCCGAGAAAACTGGGGAGCAGGTTACAGAACCTCACGCATGCCCCTCCCCTCCAGGCAGGCCCTTGGAGAGCAACCAGAGATGAAGAAAGGCATGCATCCATGCACTCAAATTGAGCCTTTGGAAGTGGAGCTGTGGCTCAAGTGATAAACTGCTAGCCTTGAGCAAGAAAGCTCAAGAGACAGCAGCACGAAGCCTTGAGTTCAAGCCCCACAACCAACTAAAAACAAAAGGAAACTGGGCTTTTGCAAGCCATGTGGCCAGCTAGACAAATGTCCACTGCTTCCTGCCTGAGACACATCCAACCCTGGAGCCCAGAGCTCTGCGCTGTAAACCACAAGCCCGAGGAAACACGAGCGTTTCTGGAATGCTGAGGCCCCACGGGGGTCCAGCCTGGGAAAATGAGGTCTAGGGGGTCCTCGGCATTGTGCTTGTTCAGCAACATTCCAAGACTATGCCCACCAGATGCCAGGTGGGGACAAGCCAAAACTCTCTCCTAATATGGCTGGGTCCTGCAGAGAAGCAGCACAGCAGGCACCCCACCACCACATGGCCACTGAAAACAGACCACAACCAACACCTGAGGCCAAGGGCTGGGAAAAGGAGCCAGCAATCACAAAGGGAGCAGTGGCCCCTCCCTCCAGCTCTGTGACTCAGAGACAGTCCTGGCTCCACCCTCCCCCACCAGGACAGGACACCTCAGAGCCAGGAGCCTGTGACAAGGGCAGGCACTGTCCCCACTCGGGGTCAGTAACTAGCATACTGACCTTGAACCCAAAGTGGAGGCTGACAGAGCCACTGTGGTGGGGTGTAAAACCCAACCACTATTGGGTCAACAGTTTGGCCATGAACACACACCAAGCCCTCTCCCAATCATTTAATCCCTGGTATCCACATAAGAAAAATGAAAGCACCTGTCTACATGCAAATATTCACAGCAGCTTTATTTGTATGAGTCACAACACGAGGTTCACATCCTTCAGCAGGACAACCAGCCACCGGGTGGGCCAGCTATACAAAGTCCTCCCGGTGGACTACTACTCAGCAACAGAAAGAACAAGGCACAGACACACACAGCCTGGGGGAATCCCAAGGCCATGCTGGGTGATCTCACTACCCTTCATACTGGAAGGTGCGAATTAATCCACAGTGACAGAAAGCAGGGCCAAGGAAGCAGACAGGGCAGAGGAGGGGCAGCCCGAAATGGGGGGAAGGGGATACGGATAATGAGGGGTGCAGGCCACAACCCGTACTCACTGTAGTCCCAAGGGAATATTCACCTTTCAAAACACATCAAAATTAGACGATACATTTCCAGTTTCTGCCACTGACCTCATATAAATTCTACCTCTGAAGTTATGGAAGGGAGTCAAATGAATGAAGAAAGAACACTGCAGCCGTAAAATCACCAACAGTTGTGCTGGTAATAAGCAGTAAGTGACATTCACACCACAGAGTTCACCCGGTTTGCAACAGGGAAGGGAGGTCTGGGGGACCTTGCAGGTAGGTCTGCATACCTGCCTGGCCTCCTCCTAGTCTTCCTGCTGAAGGAGTAGACAGATGATCAGGCCTTGCCCTGGGCCACTCACCTCTGTAGGACTCCAACCCAGAGAAAGAACACTGATCGCTTCCCTGTAAGCTAATTACACATGGGGGAGGAGGCAACTTCTATTTACATGTGGAAAAAATATGCTCGGGAGCATCTTCATTATGAAAATGTCACCGAATTTGTGAGCTTACATTGACAGTTGAATTCCCCAATAGTATGAATTTCCCACCAGGTAGATTTTCCACGGCCCGTTGTTTGGAAATTCTCCCTCCTCCCAGACAGCGGAACCTGTAATCGCAGGCCGCCCGCCTGCAGGCACCTCCTCCTCATGCAATTAAACCTGTCAGTCAGAGTGCCAGCCCCACCAAGCCTCAGCAAGGAGAGCTGGCAGCTGTGATGTGCTTTCTAACCTGGGCGAGCCACAGACCCAGTGAGCATCTCCAATCACAGGAAGACCCAGCAAGCACCGCCAATCACAAACAGATGCTGTGAACATCCAATCACAAACAGACCCAGTGAGCGTCTCCAATCAGAATCAGACTCCCACCAAGACAGCAGCAAGTGCCCCAGTCCTTTCTGCAAGACTCGGTCTGTGCTTGGTTGAGATCCCACCTCAACCACCTTCAGGAGCAGGTCCATTTGTATGAGGCATTAAAAACACTAATTCCAGTTTTTTACCTACAAAATGGGGGTCCCACCACTTCTGCCTTGGAGTTACCAGGGTGACACACAGTATGCCCAGCCCCTACCAGAGGTCCTATGCACCCCACTCAACCTACAGCAGGGTTTTCTTGAAGTGAAGGAAAGAGATCAATTGTGGAGGGTGATGTGTGAAATGCTTAAATGAAATTTCTGGAATCTGAAGCAGGAGCAGCTGTCGGAGACGCCTGTAGGCAAGGGTGTCATTTACAAGGCAAAGCATGCGGGGTGGTGGGCAGAGCTGGGTCTGGTCCCTGAGGCCCAGGTTCCAGGGCCAGCTCTGCCCACCTTCCCCACCCACAGGTCTCTGGCAGATTCTCCTCTTCCTCCCCTGGCTGTTTAATACCGCCTCTCCTCCTGGAATGAATCCATAATAAAATGGGAGTGGAACGGCCAGAGAGGGGCAGGGGACAGTGCACCCGGCGCTGGCTAAGTGTCCAATTCAGATGGAAGACACCCTCCAACAGCTGCTTCTCCAAGCTCTGTGAGGACCAGAGCTCAGCTGAGAGAACAACCGCACAGGAGCGCAGAATAATCCTGTGGCAGAAGGAGGAGTTCTGAGGCAGGTCCAGCACGGTGGCTGCTGCCCACGGGGAGATGGCCGCTCTCACCCGAACTTCCTCCATCTTAGGGGAGAGGACTCAAGTCCAGCCAGACCTCAATGAGGCCTGGGGAAGCAGATATCCGAGGTCTCGGTGAGACATGCAGGGTCTGGTCACCTCCTGCTTTCCCAGCCCTCACCTTTCCTGTGTTTATAAACTGTCATGAAAGAATGAGCAGTGGAACCTGGGCTCAGGGACCCCCACGCATCCTGGGGCTCTGAGTCTCAGCGGCCCTGTTTGGGGGGGAGGCGGGGAGAGCAGCTTCAGCACCTCCCAAACAGAAGCTCTCCGGGTGGCACAGTATCTGAACCACTCCCAGTAACAGGGCGTTAGAGCCACTCCGGGTAACGCAACCTTCTCAACGCCAAAGAAACTATGGTAAAAAGAAGCTCAAGTGTAGGCTTGGGTCTGGAAAGCCCCCACAGAAACGTATCTGAGTAGTAACGACTTGTCATATTTTTTTTAAATATTAGAACTCAAGCTTTAAAAAGCAACCCCAGTTTCTGAGTCTAATGGGAGTTATGTAACAAGAGCCAAGGTAACCGTAACCATGGAAAATGGGTCTTCTAAACACGTTTCTAGGAGTTTGCTACCATCAGCTCTCAGGGTATATCTTCCCACCAAATTCCAGGGAGGAGCTGTGTTAGTAGTGCTGCAGTTGGACAGGGTGAAGGTAGCTGTCCTCTATCACCAGAAAGCACAGATCCCGCCTACAACAGTCCCTGCGTCTCCCCATCGCCTCCCCACCACGGTCCCAGCGTCCCTCCATCACCTCCTCACCACCGTCCCCACCTCCCCACCACGGTCCCCACCTCCCCACCACCGTCCCCACCTCCCCACCACCATCCCCACTTCCCCACCACGGTCCCCACCTCCCCACCAATGTCCCCGCGTCCCCACCACCATCCCCACTTCCCCACCACCGTCCCCACCTCCCCACCACCGTCCCCACCTCCCCACCACCATCTCCACTTCCCACCACCGTCCCCATGTCCCTCCATCACCTCCCCGCCATGGTCCCCACGTCCCTCCATCACTTCTCTACCAACACACACCTGAGAACAAGACAGAGACAGTGTCTGCTTGTGGGGAAGAGACAACCTACCGCACACATGTACACACACGTGCACGCACACCATGATTGTTAACAATGAAGTTTCGATGCAGAATGCAGGAACATGAAAGAAAATGAGAAAGAAGCCCAGCTAGATGGGCAGCCAGCCAAGGTGGGCTTCCCAGAGAAAGAGGAGGCAGAGCCACAAGAAGTCTGGTGTTGAAAATGTCTGGAAATATAGACGGGCGAGCGGTCTGTCACCCCTTGGCCCTGCCGGCGCAGGGCACCAGCCAAAAAGGAAGACTCCCGGTCCCCAAGACCGAGGACATGTTCAGAGGCTAAGCTGTAGGGAGGGTGACATCTGTGAGAAAGTGGGGACAGTTACACAGTGAGCCCGTGGTAGTGGAAGAGGTGGTAACTCAAGTGTGCTCCGCACAGCACCCCGCCGTTCAAAGCCCATTTGGACATGGACAAGAACACCATGCCAAAATGCAATTAAATGCTGGTCTCTAGCAAGAAACTGCGTACACAGGTTCATTCTGGGTGTACCCCAAAATGGACTGTAGCTGAACTGCCTTAAAGTCCAAAATTGGTGTGGACAGGCCGACACAGTCTGGGTACAGTGCTGAAAGTCTCCACCAGCACACCATGGCATTCGGACACCACTCAGAGCCTGGCGCAGACAGGGCCAGATGACACTGCCAACTATGCACCCTTACAAGTAAGCTCTCTGGTTCTGGCTGGCTCTGGGCAGGATGGAGAGTTACTGAGGCTGAGTGTGGGGAGGCCAGGCACTGTCAGACCGTGGTGAAGAGAGCGCAGGGGGACAGCTCCCCTCTGGGGCATCCCAGCAGGCCCTGGGGCATCCCAGCAGGCCCGGTCTCAGCCAGGCCCAGTTTCAACCAGGTCCAGGACACAGGATTTTGGGCCTCACCGGGTTCTGTAATTAACACTGTCTTTAGTGCTGCAAAGAGCTCAGCCACAATAGAGGAAGTGGACCACAGAGGAGATCTGAGTGGATTCTACACACATACAACGCAGACCCACTGATTACCTTTACAGGATTCACCTCACACTCACTGCAGTAACACAAACACACCGTCACCAAGACACAGGGTGAAGTCTGGGGGGGCAGATGTTGGTGACTTCTGCGAAGACATACCCTGTGCATACACTGAGGTGTTACAGCAAGATGATGTTGGTGATTACTACGCTTACCCTGTGCACTCACTCAGATGTGTGTACCACATGAGACATACAAGACCTACCTTCTCCCTTTATAAACATTAGTCTGAAGAGGGGTATTTCATACCCATGTTTTCTGGAGAAGACTGTAGGTAAAAAACAAAACAAAACAAAAAAAAACAATTTCATTTGCTAGGATAACCTAGCCTCTGTTGATTCCAAACATGGACCGTGTCCGTCTTGGCCTGAATTTGGGACAAAGGTCTAATAAAGGCATGCTGGCAGTTACTTCAGAGGCAAGAGAACCCTGAAGACCCAAGAGCTCAATCCAGGCATGGTAGCACATACTTAAAATCACCTGGAGAGGCTGAAGCTGGTGGATAACAAGACACCAGTGTGGGCTACTTAGTGAGACCCTCTCTTACAAGCAAAAGCAAAACAAAGCCAGGAGCCAGTGACTCACACCTGTAATCCTAGCTACTCAGGAGGCTGAGATCTGAGGATCGCAGTTCGAAGCCAGCCCAGGCAGGAAAGTCTGTGAGACTCTTATCTCTAATCATAGAAAAAGCCAGAAATGGCACTGTGGCTCAAGTGGTAGAATGCTAGCCTTGAGCAAAAGAAGCTCAGGGACAGTGCCCAGGCGCAGAGTAAAGCCCCAGGAATGGGAAAACACACACACACACACACACACACACACACAAAACGAAAACAAAAAACAATGTCCACATGTTGAAACGGAGGCTCAGAAAGACTTTTCCCAAGAGTCACAGGGCAATTCAGCGGCCATGAGCCTGATGAGAATGTACAGCCAGCATTCTCTTGTCCCCTGCAGCCATGCAGAACAACCAAGACTGCAACCCTGTGTGACCTCACTCTGCTTCCAGAAGTCAGCCATGGTGCAACACGGTGTAACAGGATACATTCACTTCCCCTGCAAGCAGTGTCTTGGGCCATAGGACTTGGTCCCTATCCACACTAAAAGCACTGGGGCCCAAATAAGAGCCACCCTTCCAGTCATTCAGGGTGTCAGAGTCAAGCAGACACTGGCCTTTGCTTCACCTGTGAACTGGGTCAGATTACAGAGACACCTTCTCATTCAACCTCCACTTAATGAACATCTTGTCCCTACTGTGCCTGTGACATGTGGAATCTGATACAAAGCCCTGAACTGAACTGTTCAGAATCCCTCCCAAGTCCATGCACTGGGCAGGTCTTGGAAAACTGGGAGCCCTGGACAGAATGCTCATTCATCTCCTAAGTGAAGCGAAGACACTGGGCACCGCCAGGGCCTGGACAAGAAGCAGAGAAAAGCTGACTTTACAAATTCTTTCACCTCCGCTCTTTGAAGTATTTCATTTTAAATCATTCAGGGGAAAAAAAAAGATTCTCTTGGGATGTGGTTAATTAGCAGATTTAATCTCCTTTAGTGGTAAAATGTTGTGATCACACCGATCTGAAGCCATTTACAAGTGGGACACACACACACACCTGAGGAGAGCCCCGTGCCAGGAGAGGCTCGAGCTCAGGAAGCAGTGCTCTGACCACACCCCAAACAGCATATGCACCCCAATGTTAATGCAGCAAGTGGAGGGGCACCCCAATTTCCCAGGGGAATAGGCAGGTCACTTCCTACCAGCCTCAGTGTGAGCCGTGCTCCCGCATGGCATCAGAACAAGTGGAGGTCGACTTCAAGAAAAGAAGCCTGTGACTCTGAGCAGCTCAGCTCTGCGAAGCAGCAGCAGTGAGGCCAAGGCCAAGCCCTCCTCGCCATCCTGGAGGGGGCGCCGGGACCATAGCTGCCCATGACACGGTGGTCACCATACATCCCCCTGGCCAGCTGGATGGAGCCTGGGAAAGAGCAAGGGGTCTGGACGGGTATGAGGGTAAAGACCCTCCAGAGTTAGACTATCGCCAGAAGAAGACGTGATGTATAAGCCTAAAATGACTAGCAATGTAATTACAGATTGAGAACCATCAAACTGAAATTTCCTAAGATTAAAAAAGTGGGAACACTTTGCTATATGAAGCCAGAGGGCTTCCAATGGGCCAACAAGGAGCTTCCTACACCTCCTACGGAGGCCAGACCCAGTGCCCACCAGTGCCACAGCCTTCCACCTCCTGTGGTCCAGATACCTGGTTCCATGAGTCTAGAGATCAGAGCCATTTCTGTGAAAGAATATACACACCTAGCAGCTAGGCCGGCAGGTAGAAGGAGCATACATCCATTCATCACGACTGCTCTGCGAGGCACACAGCTGGGAGACGTCCCAGCTTCGTAAGCACGACCCCCAAGGACCATCACAACCAGGGCCACATGCTGAATCCCAGCCGGGCCCAAGCCCCGGAAGCGGGCTCAGCCCCGCACATGGATCCATACCAGTCACACTCACGTGACAGACAAGTCAGACGCGGTGCAGGGACCTGCAGAAGAGGCTGTGGCTATCCACTGTCCACTGTGCCTGTCTCTCAGCCCTTTTCAGGGAGACGGCCTACAGGGACAGGGCACCTCTACAAACCTGCTCCACCATCTCCATGTTCACCTGTCTAGAGGTAAACCCCACAGAAGGCCCATCTCTAGTTCCCAGGACAGAACTTCAGCCTCCTCGCCCTCCACCGGTTCACTGAGACTCACAGACAGCCCTGGGCTGTACTCCCCACCATTGTTCTGAGTTGTCTGTTCCCATCCCCCACCTTGCCCCCCACCCTCCAGTACAAAAGCCCTGATGCTGTTCCCAGTTTATATCTTCCCAATCACTCTCCACCACCTCTGTCCAGGCCCCTCAGCCACTGCCATTTGTCCTCAGCAGTAATTCTCTTCCGGGTACTCAGCTCCCAACCTGGGCCACATTCACTCACCTCTTTCCTATCTAGCATCCAAGATCCTTCAAGAAATCTACCTCAGCTGACCTAACTCAACCTCTGACCTTCCTCACCATGGACTCCTGAGAGGACCTCTGGCAGATCCACTGGCCCCACCAGCCTCAAAGTCCTCCCTCTGCCCACCAAAGGGGTCCCCATCACATCTTCTCTATGGTTCTCACAGTAGGCACTTCCCACCCCAAACAAAGTCAGCATAAGCACGGCCCTCCCACCACCATCCCTCAAAATAAATGTTTGTGTTTACAAAGCCACTGGAGAAATTCACACAGCCCTCAGGGCCAGGGCCTGGCCCTGGCCCTGGCCCAGGCCCTGCCTGAGCCCCTGCCGAGCCCCTGCCCAGGCCAGAGCCCGAGCCCGAGCCCGAGCCCGAGCCCCTGCCCCAGCCCCAGCCCCAGCCCCTGCCCCAACCCCAGCCCCTGCCCCAACCCCAGCCCCTGCCCCAACCCCAGCCCCAGCCCCTGCCCCAGCCCCAGCCCCTGCCCCAGCCCCAGCCCCTGCCCCAGCTCCAGCCCCTACCCCAACCCCAGCCCCTGTCCCAGCCCCAGCCCCTGCCCCTGCCCCTGCCCCAGCTCCAGCTCCAGCCCCTACCCCAGCCCCCCTGCCCCAGCCCCAGCCCCTGCCCCAGCCCCAGCCCCTGCCCCAGCCCCAGCCCCTGCCCCAGCCCCAGCCCCAGCCCCAGCCCCTGCCCCTGCCCCTGCCCCTGCCCCTGCCCCAGCCCCTGCCCCTGCCCCAGCCCTAGGACTGGCTTAACATAGGCTGTGTGGAAGGGGAGGGGCAGCTCCCAGGATACAACAGCAGGAACAAAGAAAATAACCTCTAGAGACAGGGCTGGCAACCCTTAGCTTTTCTTTCTTTTGTATCTTCAGAACTATAAGGACCACAAACACTTAAGGGCAAGAGTGGAGTCGTTTCCTTGCAAATACAGAGGCAAACTCAGCAGTCACCTCCAGACTGGAAGAGGTAGTGTGGGAGCAGTGAGGAGTTCTGGGGCTAAACAACCCCGCTGGAAAGAGCACCCCACCACATAACCATCTGTTGGCACCAAGGGGCTCAGTTCCAGTCTCTGTCGGTATACCTGCCACCCCAGGGGCAAGGGTCTGCTGCTGGAGACTTCACACACAGCTCCATCCACGCAGCCATGCAAAACCAGGGAGAGATAGCTGGTGGACCGTGTGGGAGATAGAAATGTATTGGTCACTCCAATCTTTGCTAGAAGCAAATCACTAAAAGGAGAAAAACCTGGGAAGGAAAAAGACCAGGAAGCCGCATGAGGGCTCTCAGCCCAGGACGCCGCCCACGGAGATGTCCAGGGAGCCAGTCCAGCTGCAGGAGCCAAGGCCACCCAATACAGAGACCCTCTTTTAACATGGACCCCACAGAAACAAGGCCATATGAGCCCCAAAGACATGTCCAGGAATGTGCATGCTAACATGGCCCCGACCAGCCAAAAACAGGTGACCAGGCAGAACAGGCACATCAACGATGATACCAGCGCCAGACCAGCAGAGTGCAGACAAGCCTGGTCCATGCTCCATGCCCACAGACAGCAAAACAGGCACCAGAACTATGGGAACAGCATATGTCCAGCACGGCACAGACAAGCCTTGTCTGTGGTCCATGCTGTCCACACTCTGGGAACATGGGCAGCAGAACTAGCCCATGAATGAGGGCAGAACAGCTGGCCAGCACAGTATAACTGAGCCTCATCTGTGCTCTATGCTGCTTAGCCAGTGTCCATGGATGCAGAACAAGCCCAAAAAGACACAGCATCTGACCAGTAGAGGATAGCTAAGCTCTGTCTGCCCTGGCCTGTCTCCCTTCTGCTTGAGGGGTGATATACCAGCTCTTTGCAAAACCTTCCTTCCTAAACTGGGGTGTCTTTGCTTTTGCTATATGTAAAAAAGGGGGTTCTCAAAAAACTGTGGGAGCTTGAAGTCATCTCAATCATGTGATCCCAAACTCCAAATGACCTGAGACTCTTGTGGACCAGGCCTAATGGTGTGGTCAGACAAGAGCAGACAACCTTGAGACTCACAGCAGAATCAAAACCTTTGACAAGAAGGGTAGGCCAGACCCAGGCTTGAGAAGCGCCCTCCATGAAAACTCAGTTCTCGCACACAGGGCCTGCCAGGGAGCCTGCACAGGCAGCCCACGCTTCCCAAGTGAGCGTCTCTCTCTCATTCGGAAAGTTAGCAAGTCCTTACCCACCATATAAAATCTTGTGGAAGGCCACCATCACAGAAGACCCTGCTCATCACCCTCAGAGCTTGCCTAACCACATCTGAGGCCCGGGGTTGGATCCCCAGCACCTCAAATTAATTAATCAATTCTAAAGAATTAAAAAAAAAAAAAGCTCATGACACTACAGCAGGTCTTGTTAGTTGCATCAAACATTCATTAAAAGAAAAAATAAAATAAAGTTCTTCTCTTCAAGTAGCCTCAATGCTATCCGTACATCCTTATTTAGTAAAACTACAACTGAGTGCATTGTAAGGAAGCTCCCTCCTAAAGGGAGTGCTTCGCTGAGAAGAACACCAGAACCATACAGCTGAATGGCCTGGGTAGGCTGGAATCAACAGGGCTCTATTTGCTAGAGTTGGCTGGATGTTGACATTTCTAAGACCAAATATAAATCGTTTGTGAACATGGCCAGTGATTGTTTGGAATTCTTCTCCCAGAACCACAAAGTGTTTCCCACCCTTTAAGGAAAAAAAAAAAAAAAAAAAAAGTCTTCTAACCAGGATGCTAATGACAGCCAGCCTGCATGAGTTGCTTTAAGGCAGAGACAGTTGCTTGTGTAGAAACACTGTACAAATACTCCAACACTGTAGCCTGAAAAAGACAACCCCATCAAACAGCGGGAGAAGTGTGAAACTTGCAAATGAGCCCCTGGTTAAACAAAACACCAATCTGTTCCCAGAGGGCTCAGGGTGGCCACCTGTTCCAGGCTGGTGGAGTCCCCATTACCAATGGAAGAAACAATACCAGAGCGGTGACAGCCCCCTCTTGGGCCCTGGTCCCCACCCTCAAGCCTATATTTAGTCTGCTCTTTATGGAAAATGTCCTGACCCTGCACACAAACAAGCTATTTGGCTGGTTATTCAAAGGATCCATTAACAGCCTCCTCTGCCCGGCAGGATATGTGTGGGGGGGGGGGGGGTGTGTGTGTGTGTGTGTGTGTGTGTGTGTGTGTGTGTGTGTGTGTCCCTATACCACCAGCCCCACAATCCATGTGTGTGTGTGTGTGTGTGCGCGCGCGCGCGCGTCCTTATACCACCAGCCCCACAATCCATCCTCCTGCCATGGCCAACTGAAAGTAAAGCACAGAAGATGAGGGATTGGACCAAAAGACAACAATTGCTCTGCTCTGGATGGGTCATCTCATACTTATAGACATAGGCAACCAAAATTCCCTCCCAGCCCCTAGAGGCCCGGAGCTCCTGGAAGGCAGACCTCACTGTTGCACACACAAAGCCTAGAGCTCCAATCCCAGAACAAAATAGCAGATGCAGCAAAGATTAGAGATTAACATCTGTAGAGTGCATTTTCTTCCTCAGAGAGATACTTAACAAAGGGAAGGAATTATGTAGCTAAGCACCAGATCAGAACCCCAAAACCTGGGTTTTAAAAATAACTAAGCCCCATCCGGCTTTACTGGGCTCAAATCATCCAAGCTAAGGATAGGAAGATTCTGGGGGAGCAGGAAGGGACAGGAAGGGGGACATAGGTTCCTTTGAGTGTTGGGAAACAGGACAAAACCAAAGCAGTAGTTAAACAAGCCAGACTGAGACTCACAAACTATAAACTGCTGCAGGGTAGGCAGGGGGAAAGGGAGGGTACAAAGGAAGGAATTCCAGATGCAACAAAAGAAAAGGTCTGACATACAGCAAAACAGAGGTGAGGTGGCAGTTAACAGGACCCAGGTTTTGATGCAGTTCGGTGGGGCTGGGGGCTGGGGCTGCCGCTCTCCCTTCTAACTCACTCCCTTCAGGGTCTTCTATGCTCTTTCATTTAAACTGCTGAAAACATGTAAGACTCTGCCTCTCTTCTACAGAAGTGTCTTTTTGCTAGAGTAACACAATGTATCATCCACCAAATTATCATAGTAAGTGAATATTGAAGAATCTCATCTAAATATTCATGAGATACACACAAAAAAAATCGACACTCTATTAAGACAGGAAGGAAAAAGTCACAGGAAAGGCACTGTCAGCTGGTTCCACTATCTAATGCACCCTTTTTTTGTGAGTCATCCTCTACCTAACCACTTCCCAGAAACTCAACACCTCCCAGTACACCTGCCTCCTTTTCTATCCGCATCATGGAGTCATAGATCAAAACCACTAAAACTTAGGTTTCAATCCTTCCTTCACAGGGTTTAAAACTCTGTGTATACAGGCAACTCCTTTAGCTGCTGAAGGGAAGGAAGGCAACGAGATAACCCAAATCTTAAGACTGGGCCCAGGAAGGCACTGGACCAAGTATAGCTTCCATCTTTTTTTTTTTTTTTGCCAGTCCTGGGGCTTGAACTTAGGGCCTGGGTACTGTCCCTGAGCCTCTCTCTGTTCAAGGCTAGCCCTCTACCACTTGAGCCACAGCACCACTTCTGGCTTTTTCTGTTTATGTGGTCCTGAGGAATCGAACCCAGGGCTTCATGCATGCTAGGCTAGCACTCTATCACTAAACAACACTCCCAGCCCAACTTCAGTCTCTTTCTAGCAATGCTTTGCGAAAGCCCCCAGACATTGTTGGAACTGCGTGCTCTCAGAACCCACTCTGGACCTACAGAACTTTCTAGAAACTGAAGGCAGCAATGTGCTTCCACAAGCCCTCTACGGGATCTGCTTGCCCACCCAAACCTGAGAATCAGCAGCTCTCGGTGGTATGACACTGAAGGCGACATTGTACCCACGCCAGTCTGTCACTCGCTCATTGCTCCCAGAGATACTGTCTGAAGCCCGCCCGCATCCAACACAAAAACACGCCAACCTTTTGCAAAGCTCTGACTTGAAAAGATGTAGCATGCAGATCTTTTTCTTTTGCCACCTAAAGAAAATTTCAGTTCTACTCTAAACACCATGGGACCTTTCATTCCCATCAAAGCTCACTTGCCAAATCTAAAAGATGCTCAGCCTCCTTTCAGTGCTCTGGGGCTAGGCTTCAAAATGCCCCCACTTCCAGGGGACACTGAGAGAACACCAACAGGGAGGAAAAGGACCCGCTGGCAAGGAACTCAGTCAGCAACGATTCATGGGCACTGATTCGTCTGAGGATACAGAAAACGAGCGCTTCCTGACTTCTGCCTTCAGCGAGCAGAATGAAGGGGGGAATCTTGTAGTAGAGAAGCAAAAGCAGGGCCTGGAGCAGGAAGGTCTCGCCTCTAGGGAAGTAAGGCCAGCTGTGGGTGACTCTACACTAGCCAGGCCTCGGCATCTCAGAGAAGGGGCATCCATACCATGACTAAATGCTTGAAACTGGCTTCAGGATGGACACCAGACTGCATAGGGTCAGGCATGAGAAGCAATAAGACAGTGGAGATGCAATCCTGCAACCTCTGATTAAACCTGAAGGACTACCAGCATGGTAGAAACTTTCTGCCCATGGCAGAAAGAAGCTTGTTTCCCTAAACATGCAGCAACCAGACTAAATAAACCACTCTATGGAAACAAACTCGTACAGTTCCAAGTGTACAGCCAACATAATGTCATGGGTTATCCGGGGGTAATCTCAAACTCTCCTCCTTTCGGTCAAGGGCACAGAAGCCTGGATGGCCACAAAGACCATTATGGAAGCTATCAACAGGAGGGGCTGCCTATCTATCTCATAAGATACTACAGAACTAACACAAAGACCAGACGCACCCAGCTCATATCTCTGGGGCAATTTCCTACTCTTTCTGAGTTGCAGACAGGGCATATATGTTACATATGGTATAGTCACAGGACAAAGTGAGACGATGCTGGTGTAATACTTAGCGCTCTCCTGGGCACAGAAGCTCAATTGCGCAGCTGTTGCATGGGGTTAAGTGGATTGCCCGCCCCCCAATCTTCCCAAGTTCTCCACTTGCCAAGACCCAGATGCTGCCTGGAACTCTGGACCTGTAGAAAATGACCTTAAAGGGTGAGAGCCAAAGCTGAGCCATTGCAGACCAGGTGGGACCAGGGGTGGGTGTCTGATGAGCCGCTTCCTAGTGAAGGCAGAGGCATGAATGCAGGCTAGGGTCCCAAACTGAGAGAACAGCTGAACTTCCCAGCAGGGCCTGGGAGGGGCTCAAGCTGCCAGGGCTGAATGAGCTGGCTGGGCTATCACTTGCATCCTAGTTCTGTGGCTGGCAAGCTGAATTACAATGTGCGGCTGCTAATAGAGGCTTTAGCCTTAAAAGAACAAGCTTTACTTAACAAGAAAAGCAGTTGACTCATTTGTTCAACCTCATCCACCCAAGCCAAACTCTTCAAAGGAAAGACAGAGGGGAAACCAAGATAAACTGCTCAAACTGGAGGTGAGATGGGCCCCACGCTCACACCTAGACATGGCGGCTTTAGGATATGACTGATCTATGTGCACAGGTCATGTAAGTCACACCCCTGTGGACACCACACAAACCTGAACCTGCTAACTGCAAAGTTTCCTTAAACCATCACAGATTTGGACAGGGATGGGTCTCAAAGTATGCAATAAAGATAAAGACACTTGTTGACAGGCCTTAAAATAAGATCAAGAGCAAAAGTGCAGGATTACTAGCTCATTTTTATTGAGGCCCTGGTGGCTCATACTTGTAATCCTAGCTACTCAAGAGGCTAAGATCTAAGAATTCTGGTTCAAAGCCAGCCCAGGCAAAGTCCACAAAACTCTTATCTCCAATTAGCCAGAAAAAAGCCAGATGGAGGTGTGGCTCAGGGGTAAAGTACCAGCTTGAGCAGAAAAAGCCAAGGAAGAACATGAGGACCCTGAGTTCAAGCCCTGGTATCAGCTTTAGACAGGGCTCCCATTTCAGTAATCAAAAGTATAAAAAGACTGTAATTGTGTATGTACATATAAACAGAGATGAGAGGGAAAAAAAGTGACAACTTTCTGTTATGTAGGACAAGGGATTTTTAAACTATTGCTATAATTAATACTCATAGCCTGGTAATGGTTACTTTTTTTTTTTTAAGCTAGTCCTGGAACTTGAACTCAGGGTCTGGGAGCTGTCACAGAGCCTCTTTGTGCTCAGCACTAGTGCTCTACTGCTTGAGCCACAGAGCCACTTATGGCTTTTTCTGAGTAGTTTGTAGAGGTAAGAGTCTCACAGACTTTCCCGCCCAGGCTGACTTCAAACAGGTATCCTCAGATCTCAGTCTCCTGAGTAGCTAGGATGATAAACATGAACCACCGCTGCTGGCGCCCAGCTGTTACATTTTAAATCTTAGTTTTGCTGTCCTACTACTGGGCCTCCAAGACTTGATCATCGGCTGGGGCAGATCCTGGTCTGTCTCCTGGAGACAGAATGCACTCCAGTTACTCTGGTACTCTGCCATGGTTCCCCAGGCATGTGCTACCTGGGTTTCCCCAAGGCAACAGTGCCCTCAGACATGGTATCCAGGAGCGCACAGCTGTACAAAACTGTTTCTGCAGAGTTCTCTTCTCACCCAAAACTGTCACCCTGGCACAACCGTGCAGCCCTCTGAACTTACAAAGTGTTTAGTAAGTAAGTGTAAAACCCATTCATGGTCTTAAAATTGCCATGGAGAGGAAGGAGTATTTCGTTATAACAAATCGACGTCGATTTAATTAGGAAAGGCAGAGTGAGGTCCTGAAGGAGAGCTGCTCAGGGAGGGCGGAGGCCTGCCCCAACTGATCCCTTGGTTCAGATCAGACTTTGAACAACCTCCGTCAAAAGTTCACACCCGCCCTGAACCCCCACTTCCTCTTCTCTAAAATGAGGCCATTATGAAGCCAGACATCTGGGCTGGAGTCCTTCACAAACCAATGATGGAACCACTGCCGATAACAGGACAAAGAACAGAGGATAATCAGAATGCTTCTTAAGCCTCACGAAATCCACTACAGCCCTGGCACAATACAGACATTCCTGTTTCTAACAGGGAAAAAAAAAATAGCATTATCAAAGCCCCTAACAAGAAAGTATCCATCCACTGATTCTGAGCCTTATTAAAAACAACAAAGACTCCAGTCTCACATCATAAAGGTAGGCATTAAGTTATCCTGAAACCAACATCTTCAAAAGTGCACAGAAGGCAAGGGGAAAGATGAAAAAGGAAAGAGGGAAGGGGAAATAGGAAAGAGGAAAGGAAAGGAAGTTCCAACCATACCCTCTAATGTTCAAGACCCCAGCAGGAATCTTTGGGAATACAAAATGAAAACCAGAGCTCTGCAACTCACTCAGCTAGGGGTGCTCCCTCTCTGAAGCAAGATGCTCTCGGCCAGGTATGTCCCCGACCTGCAACAGCTTTCACGGTGTTTCATCAGACTTCTGTGGCTACAGTCAGAGAAGTGGGTGGGAAGAAACATCTAAGACAAGCAATGCCCCTTTCCAATGCTACCAGAGCAGATCAAGACATTGCCCCTCTATCTGCAAGTGACCCTGCAAGCACCAGCACTTGTCACAAGTTGAAAAGGTACAAACAAATCTTGACTTTTGATAAGCCTGGAAGTCTCTTTAGCTGCCAATAGACAGGAACTACTCAATGAGCCCCAGGTTCTTGAAAGGCTGGGGCCTGCTAGGACCTTCCCCGGGAATGACCAAGTCTCCTGTGAATGCAGCTGGCCAGTCAGCCAGCATGGCTGGAATGTGGTTCAAGTCCATGAGGTGGTGGAACATCAAAGGGATCAAGGGGATCCTCAACCCTAAACCCACCTTCCCCACCTAACCCAAGCTTCAAATCATAACCACTCTGAAGTTCGCAGTTTAGGCTACAAATTGCCAAAGGGGTCAGTGTCCCCTCACAGGTAGATGGAGGAAAACAGAGTGAGACCCTGCTTTCAGGTTATCAGTGTTCCTCAAGCGAAGTCTCGGCAGGCCACCATCACGGACAAACCTTCCTGCAGGCTCTATCCCATGACTGGCCAACAGCAACACAAGAGAACAGACTGCTGATCAACTGCTCTACTGCAGTTGGATTGACATCACCCATTACACACGGCCTGCTCCCCTAGGTCAGTCTGGGCAGAAAGGAAATGAAGCAAAGCAGCAGCAGCAGCAGCCCTGGGAGCCTAGAAGCAGATAAATGAGAGCCACTGCTAGTGCAGAGAACACAGCCCCTGAAAGGCGGAGGGCACAGAGTCTCTCCGGCAGGGACACTGTCCTCCCTGACATGTAGGTGAAAGAAAGCATTGTGCCAGGTCCCCCAACCCTCACCCCAACACACAGGCTTACAGCCTCCCATCCACATCCTCCTCTTCAGTGGCCCCCAAGCATGTCAAAGTGACACCCTTTTCACTTCAAGGTCCTTTGCCTTCCCCGAAGGGCTCGCCAATTTGACCCAGGACTCTCGGTACAGAACACACGAGGACCCACACCTGGGCAAGCGCTGCCTGAGGCCTGGCTGCGCACATGGACCGAATTCAACCGTACCCGCTGTGCTCACGGGCTGGGTTAAACCACGCTCCGAATGGGGTCGGCCCTGCGTCGCTGCAGCCCCCAGCAAACGGTCCTCCTCCAAAACGCGCTTCAAGGTCCAGCAGGACGCCCAGGCCTGGCCTAAGAACCCGTCACAGATCGCGCGCTGCCCAACCTTCCGGCTGCCCCGAGGTGTCGGCCAGGCCGAAGAGTCCGGCGGCTGCGGGACGCGGCGGTACCCAGCCACTTTCTCACTTGGAGAGGCTCCATTGTCCATTACGGAATCCACGCCGGCGATTCCTCTTCCCTGGCCCGGCCGGCGGCGCCGCCCGCCCTG
>NW_012267217.1:65388177-65395105 GCF_000151885.1 Dipodomys ordii | reverse complement strand
CTCGAAGCCGGGCGCAGATCCGTGGGATCCGAGCTCCGCCCTAACTCGCCCGCCGGGCCCGATGCAACCCGCTGCCGCCGATCCGCCCGGTGCCGCCCGGCGCCTCCGCATCCCGAGTCCAGGCGCAAGCCCGCCCGCGCTTTTGTTGTTTCCGTGGGTTAACTTTCGGCCTCCGTGCGTGTGTTTGTGTGTTCTGGACTCCGGCACGAGTGCTTCCTCTATACGTGTAAATTCTCTCCCCAGAGGCGGCCGACCCCGAGCCGGCCGTGGGCCTGGCTCCCCGCCCCCAGCCCCCCGCGGGGCGCTCAGGTCCAAGCGGAGGCGCACGGAGTGCGATCCCCACAGATCCTTCCTGGGCATCGTTCCTGCCCCCATCACTGAGCTGTGCGCGTGGAGCCGCAGCTCCTCGTGCCCCCCACCCCGACTCCAGGTAAGCTCCACGCGGGGGACCCGCGGAGCCGGACCCCTGCCGTCCCCCCACCCCCACCCCCGCGCCAGAGCTCCGGTCCCCGCGGGCTCCCGGCGAATGGGAGCGCGCGGGGCCCAGAGACTGCTGTTCTGCCCCTGGGCACAGACTTCTTAACGTACTCCCGCCCTCACCTGGCGCCCACATAGGCCTGTGAGGGCCTAAGTAAGCATCCTGGTACCCAAGCTCTTGGGTCCTAGCAGTTGTGCTGACCCCTTTTGTTCCTGCTTCTGTCCCTGACCTTGAACTCATCGGTGATGTGCCTTTGACTTCTCACTTGGTAACCAGAGTAACAGATGCAGACATGTGGCCTTGTGGTCCCATCTGGAGCAATTGGTCACTACCCTACTTTGAAAGCTTTCTACCCTACTTTCTCCCGTGTCTGGGATAACGTCTCACCCGGCCTCCCTACATTTCTTCTGTAGGACTTCTCTGCCCCTTTCTATTTCCTAAACCTCTCAGTGCCAAAGGCCCTGGGACTCTTCCTTAGGCAGCTTCTGTTGGTGTGAGTTCCTCTGTCTCATAGCTTTGAATATCATCTATAGAGTGATCAGTCTCAAGCCCAGATCTCACCTCTGAACAACAAACCCAGGCCCATCTTCCTTCTCTACACCATTTTTTTTTGTGGGTCATGAGGCTTGAACTCTGGGCCTGCCGCACTGTCCCTGAGCTCTTCAGCTCAAGGTGAGCGCTCTACCACTTGAGCCACAGTGCCACTTCTGGTTTTCTGAGGTTCATTGGAGATAAGTCTCCTGGACTTTCCTGCCTGGGCTGACTTTGAACTGGGATGCTCAGATCTCAGCCTCCTGAGTAAGTAGGATTACAGGCATGAGCCACCAGCACCTGGCTCTCTACACCTTCTTCTAGATGGCCAGCTGGGGGAATGAATCCAGCCTGTCTCAAGTTGGATTTCACTGCCCTCCCCTCCCCACCCCATATGCTGAGTGGAAAAACTGGTGCTGGCTTCTTTGCCTCTCCTCTCACATCCTGAAGTGTCAGCCAGCCTTCCAGAGATCCAGAATGCCACCCTGCAAAGGCATGAGTTCTCACCACCCTACAAAGGTGTGATCACCCAACTCCTGCTTCCTACCAGTTCCTTTCCCATCTGTTCTCAAGAAGGCAGCCGTGGTGAGCCTGCTACACAGGAGTTCCTGCATGGACTGCCTCTGCTCAAAGCCCTCCAATGGCTGGGTGCTGGTGTCTCACACCTGTAATCCTAGCTACTCACAAGGCTGAGATCTCAGAATCAAGGTTTGAAGCCAGGCAGAAAAATCCATGATACTCTTCTAAGTAACCATCAAAAAGCTGAAAGTAGAGGTGTGGTTCAAGTGGTAGAGGACCAGCAAAAAAGCCAAAAGAGCCTAAGGCTCTGAGTTCAAGCCCCAGTACCATAACAACAACAAAAATCCCTTCCATGATGCCCATCCTCTCCAGCCTCCAGAGTCCTTCTGGCTTGAGCGCCTGAAAGATCAAGAGCTTGGCAGAGTCTCAGCTTTCCCCCTACTTGTATACTAACAACTTGTCCTGCCACCTTTTCAAGGACTGAAGTTGAAGTTCTTAAGAGACCTGGGTAAGAAACAAAGGACATTCTTATTCATAACAATAGCAGTCACCAGAGTGCCTGCATTCTTGTGTGCCAGTTTGCCAGTTACAGGCCCCATAGGGCAACTTTAGGAACCAGGTGATCTGTAGTCCTAACGTCTTGCCCCGTATAAGAAGAACCCTGGGGGCTGGAAAGTGGCTCAGTGGTAGAGCGCTTGCCTTGCATGCCTGAGGCCCTGGGTTCGATTCCTCAGCACCACATAAGCAAAAAGAAAAAAGCCAGAAGTGACACTGTGGCTCAAGTGGTAGAGCGCTAGCCTTGAGCTGAAGAGCTGAGGGACAGCGCCCAGGCCCAGAGTTCAGACCCCATGACCAGACCCCCAAAAAAACAAACAAACAAACAAACAAATAAGAATCCTGGTTGACCCACTGTAAAAATGAGATGTGCAAGACACTATGTTGAAAACAAACTTTAAAACTTTGGGGAGGGATGGAGGAGTTGTGGAGATGGGGGGGGGGAAGGGATGGTAGGGGAGAAACAAAGGAGGAGATAACAGTTGCTGGATAGGAAATGCACTCATTACCTTACTCACGTAACTGTAACCCCTCTATACAGTATCTTTACAGTAAAAATATATATATTAAGAAAAAAAGAACCCTGCGTATCAACATCCCACATCTTCACAGGAAGTCCCATGCCTGTCCTCCATGACAGAGGAAAATGCTGGTAGGAGGCCTGCCTCCCTGTAACTCAGCAGGAGCCGCTGTCCCTGTTGGCAGCATCCTCCTGTCCGCCACGGCCACTCTGACCTCCCTGAATACACCAGGCACACCACACCTCAGTTTCCTCTGTTGGAAATGCTCCTCCTCCAGAACCTTTGCTGGCTCCACCACTTTCGTCATGTATTTATTTACCTCAAAGTCAGTTTCTCATGGAGACCCTGTGACACCTTATGGGAAGTGGCATCCCTGTCTGTGGACACTGTGTCACCTCCTTACTGTGGTAGAAAGAATGAAAAAATGATCATCTCAGGCTCTGAGAACTGTAAGTGTGTTGCCTTGCCTAGGCTGAAGTTAATTAAGGCTGTTGGGGTGGAGATCCTGCATGATCTGGCTGGGTCCTCGTAAGTCAGAGGCAAGAGGGTAGAATCCAGAAGAAACAGGGTGTGAGATGCAGGTAGGAAAAAACAGGGTGTGAGATGCAGGTGGGAGGGAGGGGTCCTCACAAGATACTACCATGTAGCTTTGAAGATGGTGGAACTGGCCATGAGCCAAGAAATGTAGGTGCTCTTTAGAAGCTAGAGAAGCCTCCAGGAAGTGAATTCTTTCCTAGAGATTCTAGAAGGAGCACAACCTGATCAGCCTACCTTAGACTACCGACCTCCAGAACTGTAGGATCTGTGTTTATGTTGTTTAAACCACAAAGTATGTGCCAATTCCCTACAGTAATAATAGGAACATAATACCAGTCACTTAATTTTTTTTCTTACATCAAGTTTAACCCAGTAAGTACTTCACTAGTCTATCTTGAGTATGCAAAGTCCTTGAGGGCTAGGATTTGTCTGTTTTGTTCCCCTAGCCTCTATAACTGCTTGCATCCTAGCAGGTGCCCAATAAGTGAAGCCAAGCCAATGGCTTCCCCACTAAATTGTGCACTCTACAGTTTATGTTAGTGAATAAATACAAAGCTCTCCGGCTATGCGGGCTCCCAGTCATCATACCAAGCACATAACGTGTTCAGGCAAGTTTAGTGAAGTTGAAATGGGAGTTTTCCTAACTACACGAGGGCCAGTGGTATCCACTAGATCTGATTAGTCTTCCGCGAATGTATCACGGCATCATAAGCTAACTCAAAGTAGGAACTCTTCTGTCACCAGAAATATCAAAAGCCAGGGTTGGGAGTGTAGCTCCAGGATAGAGTACTTGTCTGGCATACATGATACCCTGGGCTCCATCTTCAGCACTGGAAAGAAAAAAATACACCAAAGACCTGAAAATATGCCAATAAAAAATATACCAAAGTCTTCCCATTCATTCACCCATTTATTCTGTCACTTATGCATTCAATTAATCTTTATTGATCACTTACTGTATCCTAGATAGATGCAGTATTCTATTTATACAATAAAATATGACTATCTTTAATGGTTTTACAGCCATGAAGATTTGCACACTTGCATACACAAAGCCACACAAACAAGCTAGTGTTGGATGAGTAACTCTGAGAATATCTAACTAAAAGTGGGAATTCGGACATTAATCATAGAGCCCAGCTATAGTCAGAAATGTTCTAAAGCCCAGCAAGTTGAGCTGTGTCTTCTGTGGGAATAAATTCATAGCCATAACTTTAAGCATCATAATGCTGTCATCCCCCAACCTGTACAGCTGTCTTTACAGCTACAGGCTATTCCTAAATTGTCAAGAAGTGTATGTGATATCATGTGCTTTATCTGTCTGAGCTTGAACTGATGTCAATTGACTTCTTACCACACTTGGCTCAAGAGCCCTGAGAAAATTTTATCTGCCTTCAGTATAGAGTGTCACATGACCGGGGTCACATGATGAGGCCATTCTCAGGGCTTGGGGAAGCTGGTGATGGAAGGCTGGTCTCATGAGACACTGGTAGTGTCTCATGGAGGCCCTGGGTTTCTGGTGAAAGTAAAAGGGGTCATAGGAAGGCAAGAGAAGAGAGCAGGAAGAGCAGGAGGAAGGACAATTCAGAATGTTCTGCAGACAAAGTGTCCTCTCAGGTTTTTGTTTTAGTTTTTGTTTTTTTGTGTCCTGCTGCTGGAGCTTGGACTCAGGGCCTGGGCACTGTCCCTGAGCTTCTTTTTGCCCGAGGCTAGCAGTCTAGGGTGTGAGCCACAGTGCCACTTCCAGCTTTTTCTGTTTATGTGTACTGAGGGCTTGCTGCAGCTAGGCAAGCACTCTACCACTAAGCCACCTTCCCAGCCCTGCTCTATTTGTCGAACAGCCTGGGGTATGTGTTTATTACAGCTCAAAAAAACAAAAAACAGTTTAAGCGGGGCGCAGTGGCTCAGGCCTGTCATCTTAGCTACTCAGGAGGCTGAGATCTGAGGATCACAGTTCGAAGCCAGCCCAGGCAGGAAAGTCCATGAGATTCTTATCTCCAATTAACTACCATAAAACTGGAAGTGGTGCTGTGATTCAAGTGGTAGAGTGCTAACCTTGAGCTGAAGAGCTGAGAGACAGTACTCAGGCCCAGAGTTCAAGACCTACAACCAAAAATAAATAAATAAACCTGTTTAAGACAAAAACCTTACATTTCAAAAATCCTTCCTTATCCCAAAGCAGTTCCTCTTTCCCTTAACAAGAGCTAAGCCACCAGGCTAAAGCAGGAACTTTTAAGCAATACAATGATAGAAAAGGGTTTTTCTTACATCTGTAACTTAGATTTCTTACAAAGTACAAGTTGTCACACCAAAAGTGGTTATTTCTGCAGAAGAAAACAGCTACTGTCAGAATCCCAAGCTTACCTAGCTAGTGACTTAGCCAGGATTTGAATGCAGATCTTTTTCACGAGAGAATGTAGAGACAGCATTCCTCATTCAACAAATCCGCAGGTTTTCTCTACAAGGAATGTCAACCGCATGAAAAATGTGTGAAGTTTAGTATCACAAGCGCATGAAGTGTCTACCTGTCCCTCTGTTTCTCTGCTTGCTCTTGACCAGCACGTTCTGCGGAAAACTCAAGCTACTGGAGAAAACCTTTGTAAATGACAGATCTTTCAGCACTTTCTGCCCGGAAAGTTCAAGTCCTCCAGCTGATATCCATGATGCAATGAGACAGACAAGCTGTTCTCTTTGTGCTGCTTTAACACGCCCAATGCTAGCGCGAACTATTTTACATGAACTAGTCTACATGAAATGATGTTCACAGGGTTCCTGGGGTACTGTGAGATATGAGAGCTGTGTGATGTTGGTGACAGTACTTACATCTTGATTTCCTTGGTTGTATGTCGTAAAGGTGTTTTTCCTGAACAGAGGAACTGGGAAGAGGTCAGTTCCATGTGAACACTGCCTGTCATTTCTGCTTAGCCCTTGTCACACAGCCATGGCTCCTTCCAAAACAGCATTATTTTCGCTTGTTGCCACAACTTGATAACTTAAACACACATGGATTAACCTGTAGTCCTGTAGATCTGACATCCCATCATCTGACATCAGGTGTCCACCAGATTTACTTGCCTTTCTCCAACCCTGGTATGATCCATTTCCTGCCTTTCCCATCTTCTAGAGGAAGTTTTGCCTTGAATTCTGACCTGGCCTCCTCCTATTTCAAAGTGGGCACAATGAAGTTGAGTCTTCCTAACATCTACTCTCTCCAACACCATCTTTACTAACTTTCCCCTTTCTGGGAGCCTTGGGCATGCGCAGCATGCACCTCGATTGGCCACGGATAATCTCTCTATCTGAAGGTCATCTGATGAGCAACGTTGATTCTGCACGCCACCTTGTCTTTTGCCAGGTAAAGTGAGGCATGTGCACATGGCAGGGACGAAGGTGTAGGTGCAGAGATGGCAGAGATTGTGGTGAGGATGTTCTTGGGCTTGTGACACATTAATTAGCCCTCACTGCTGTCCAGTATACAGTAACCTTTTCACTGCTGTGTTTCTCTGATTAACATACTAGGAAAAATATGGTTATAGACAGTTTGGGGGGGGCTGGAAGGGGGAACATGTCACTGGCCTTTATCAAAAGTGAAGAAGCAAGGGGGGACCAAGATGGCGACGGGGCAGTAGGGAAACGCCACAGCTCTCTCCAACCAAAAAGAGAGTTCGAGTTCCAACGCTTAATCTCCCCAAGAGACCGACAACAACAAAAAGACGAACACTCAGAGAAAAACCAGAGGTGAGAAATAACAAAAAAAGAAAGAGAAGAAAAGAATTTCAGAACAGAG
>NW_012267217.1:65379634-65381587 GCF_000151885.1 Dipodomys ordii | reverse complement strand
AAAAAAAAAAAAAAAAAAAAAAAAAGTGAAGAAGCAGCTGGGTGTCAGTATCTCCTGGCCGTCATGCCAGCTACGTAGGAGGCTAAGGTTCCGAAGGCCATGGTTTCAGGCCCGTTTGTGCAAAACAGTTCTCTAGACCTCATCTCTACATAAAAACTGGGCACGGTGGCAGGGGCTGTCCCCCCCCCAGCTACTATGGGAAGCAATCCAGGCAAGCCAAAGCAAAAATCAAGACCATACCTCAGGAATAGCCAGGGTGAAAAGGGTGAAAGGGGAGGTGCATATCTGTAGTCCCAGCTACTTGGGGCAATCTCCTAACATCTAGGAGGACTGTGGTCTGCGGATAGCTCAGGTAAAAGCATGAGACTCTATCTGAAAAAAGGAATGAAAGCCAAAAAGGTATGGGAGTGTGTGGTTCAAATGGTAGAACACCTAACTGGTAAGGGGGCCCTGAGTTCAAACCCCAGTGCCACACCTGGACCCCTGGACCATGATCCACCTATTTCAGGCCTCCTGTAGAATAAGGATGACAGGTAGCTGGGATGATAGGTGTGTGCCAGTGCACCCAGATCTTGGTTGAGATGGGCGTCTCATGAACTTTTTGCCTGGGCTGGCTTTGAACTACAATACACCAATTCTCAGTCTCTCAAATATCTAGGATTACAGGTTTGAGCCGTTTGTGTCAGGTGGATTTTGTGATTCTTTAAAAGGTTGACAAATCAATTTTATCAATGAATTGAATAAGATAGGCTAGGATAAGGAATCAGTTTACCAGAGATAGGAGGGGCCAGTTCTGTCCAAGGGCTGCAGGACTCTGTGAAATGTTCATTATTGAGGGAAGACAGGAAGAAGTCTATTTCTCAGAAGACAAGCATACAAGCAAAGGCCGCATCCTGTCTTCTACCTGGGTGTCTTTGCTAAGCAGCAATGTCCTGGAGTTCCCATGGTGTGCCGGCTTCCTGTTGCTGCTGTAACAAATCACTACAGACAGTGGCTGAACATGTCACCGACTTCTGCAGATCTGGAGGCAGAGTCCTGAAGTGAGTCCCCTAAGCTGAAAGGCAGGTGTCAGCAGGTGTCAGCCTTCCCTTATGCAGGCTGTGGGAGAGCAGCTGTTTTCCCACCTTTTCTGGCATCTGGAACCCCAGCATTCCTTGTTCCAGGGCCCCTCCTTCATCTTTAAACTATTGTAGCACCTTCAAGTCTCCCTCTGGCCCTCCTGTGTCCCTCTTTTGCTTGTAATGACTTCTGACTTCTTGGAGCTCTCATAGACCATCCAGGATCATTTCCCTAGTTTAAGACTCGTAATTTAGAGACATCTGCCAGGACTCTCTTGCCTTGTAAGGTGAATTCTCACAGGTTCTGGGAATTAAGACATAGACGTCTTTGAGGAGCTTTTATTCTGCCTGCTACGCTGCAATGGAAATACAATGGTGTATATTTACATTTTATATATGTTACATATTTCTGTAATATATTCTGAAATATATTTGGAGTGGAACTTGAGCACAAGTATTTAGTGACGAGCTTGTCTGTAAAAAACTACACCACCACAGGCTTCTTCATTTTCATTTAGTGTTTTAAAATTCATTCAACAAGATGCATAGGATTAGGAAGAAGTTATGTTATATTGAGATGTACTTGTCAAGATCGTTAATGGGCTACAATAGAGGATGCTTGTTTCCTTACTGATGTATTAATTAATAAGATGTAGCAGCTGGTGTATTAACCATAGCTTTGAATTACAGATCAGCTTGAGAACTATTTTAAGATTTCCGTGCTACTTGAATGGGATAGGCAAACACCTTATTTCTCTGGTGATAAGGCCACAGATAGTTTCTTTTTTCTTTTATTTTTTTGGGGGGGTCCAGTCGTGGGGCCTGAACTCTGGGCCTGGGCACTGTCCCTCAGCTCTTCAGCTCAAGGCTAGCGCTCTACCACTTGAGCCACAGC
>NW_012267217.1:65331756-65376614 GCF_000151885.1 Dipodomys ordii | reverse complement strand
CACACACACACACACACACACACACACACACAAATAGAGCCATCAGCCAATCAACAGACGTTTGGGGGTGATGTACTCTGTATGATGTGTTTCTAGAGATTCCTTCTTAGGGTTGTCAGGGCAGATAGAGTAAGTGAATACTTTCTCATGACTATTAACTACTAGGTGCACTTCAGAGAACTTGCAGTAAGTCACACTTTACATTGCCTTTGGTGTCAGCAGATCAAGAGTATGGGCTCGATTTCCCCTTTTCAGTCTCCCATGTTCATGTATTTATCACCTTGTGCCCTTAACTTTCTCGTTGACCTGATACCTCCGTCAGGGAAGCTAACAGTCCTGATGGAGGTATCAAGTGAGCCCAAGATTCAAACAGATGGGAGGTAGCAGGACCCTGACAGGTGAAGGTTGAGTGGCAGCTTTAGGTCTTCAGTGTGATTGCTTCATTTCCCAGGGAACTCCACAGAGCTCACCCCAGTGATCACCAATTTCAAACATACAAGGTTCAGTCAGTCTTTTGGGTTCAGTGTGGAAGCCTGGTCTTGCCCACTCTGTTTTCTCCACCTCTGTTAGATGTACAGAGCTGATGTTTCCTCTCCCCAAATCAAATTGTTTTAACAAGTTGTTAAAACATTCATGTCTTGGGTCTTGTCATTCCAATCCTGAGCATTTCCAGGAAGTAATTTAATAAGAGGAAACAACAGTATACATGAAAGATGTTCAACCTTTCAGATTGTCCAATCAGAAATACATGACCACACGGAACCCTCCCACATCAGGAAACTATGACTCTGGTGACATATACATAGTAAAACTATAAATAGGAAGGTCTCACTCGAGAGCTGGAAATAGATTTTATGTTACATGATTTTAAAAAGGCTAAAATTTTAACCTTTGTGAAGGAGAGATGTAAAAATCTATGCACTCATGTAAAGGAAGATCGAAAGTGAAAATAGCAGAATAAAATTAATGCAGGAGGCATTAATGTTTGGGGAATTTTAAACATGGTCCCTTATCACTGAATTTCTGTGGTTCCACAGAGAAAAGACAAGGCTTGCCTGAGTTGCCTGTACCCTCAACAGCAATTCAGTGCCACAGTCCCTCAGACTCCCCTTTCCAGAAGAGAACAGCGCCTGTCCCAGGAACCTCGTCCCCCACCACCGTGGGAGCAGAAGCAATCCCAGCAGCCTTTCTGCACCTTCCTAGTACCCACACTTGAGCTCACCTCTGCTTAATACAAAAGCCCCTGGGCAACACGTAGCCATGACCCAGTGCCGTTTCCCACTGTGTGATGCTGGACAGCCATCGCTCTCACTGGGTGTCACATGATTTACTCTTGAGGCCAAGATTGTCTGGAACCAGATGCTCCTGTGACTCAGAGCCTGAATCCTCTCCCGGAGTATCCGGTAGCTGGAGTGAGCTGACACCTGCCTGGCCGTTTTGACATTGAGAATCTGGAACGGAGCTGGTCCTGTTTCTGTTGTGCCAGTCTGAGCCCCTATCAGACCCCAGAGTTCACAGCACTGATCTCTTTATCTGCACTGTCCTGTTGAATTAAATTTATGCAGGAAGAGATGACTATTTCCCTCTCACACAGCATCCTTATTCACGTTTGATTTTTTATTTCACTTTGGTTTTTTTTTAATATAAACAAATGATTGCATATAGTTAGTAAAAAGGCACACACACAGACACACACATACACACACACAAACAACAAAGCACAAAAATACCTAAAGAGAAAAACAAAACAGTGCTCCCACACTCCAGTGTTACTGATCAGGGATAATTGTTAATAGGTCCTCGTGCTCCTTTGTGTCTGTCATATTTGCATATATGCAGAATCTATAGGAATATTCTATGTGTCTTAAAAACAAGGCAGTGTCATTGGGATCATGCTGTGCAGTGCTCTAGCTTTACATTTGCACTTACAGACCTTAGGGAATCTAACATATTAGCTCACATATGCTTAATGAGTGCATGCATAGTGTCTTTTTGCATGACTGTAGCATGATTTAATTAGTCCCTTTAATAGACTTTTCATTTGTTTTTCTTTGTACTTGGGTCTTGTTTTGATTTTGTTCTGAGAGACGGGTCTCTTGAAACAAAAACAAAAGCCCAAACGGGTGTCAAAATTCTTGATCCTCCTGCCTCAGCCTCCCAAATGCTGGGATTATGTATTATGTACCACCGTACTTGACAATGTGTTGGTTTTGTTGTGCCAAGTGATGCTGTGAATAACTTTTTGTGTGTGTGCTAGTCCTGAGCTTCAACTTAGAGCCTGGCTGCTGGCCTTGAGTTTTTCTGCTTCAGGCTAGCACCCTGCCACTTGAGCCACAGCTCCACTTCCTGCTTTGGGGGGATTAATTAGAAGTAAGAGTCTCAGGGACTTTTCCCAGGCAAGCTTTGAACCATGATCCTCAGATCTCAACCCCCTAGGTAGCTAGGATTACAGATATGAGCCATGGGTGCCTGGTTGCAAATAACCATTTTGTACACATAACTTTGCACACCAGTAAGTATATTTGTGGCGTAAATCTTTTGGGGGAGGGCAATACTGGAGGTTAAACTCAGGAACTCGCACTTGCTGGGCTTGCTTGCTTGGCTGGTACTCTGCTTCTTGGGCATTACCTCCAGGCCACTTTTTTTTCTGGTTTTTGTTTGTTTCTTGAGAGGGAGTCTCCGTAAGTTTTCTATGTGAGCTGTGTTTGAGCCTCAATCCTCTGACTCTCAGCCTAAGCAGCTAGGATGACAAGCATGAGCCACCAGCCCCCGGTTTAGGGTAAATTCTTAATGCTGGAAAAACTAGGCCAAGAGTAACATACTCTGCAAATTTTGATTTCTGCTGACAAACTGACTCTAGTTCCCTCTTCCTCAGACAACTCGTGAACCTACCAGATCTTCCACATTCTAGCCAATGATGCATGCAAACCATTTAATTTGGCTGATGTCAGTTGAAAAGTGATCTCATCCATTAGTTAATGATGGTACCAGCATTATTTAATTTGCATTTCCTTAATTATGTGGGAGGTTAAGAATCAGTTAATATAATTTAATACATTTGTTGACCATTTATATCTGTTTCTATGAAAGGTTTTTGTCTTTATTATCATTATTGTATTAGGGAAATTAGCTTTTAATTTGCTTATAGGTTGTAAATCTTCCCTTAGTTGTTCACTATTCAAAAATAGGTTATTTTTATATAGTAAAAATCTTAATTTTTGTTTGTGCTTGTACTTAAGACCTAGATACTTCTTAGTGTTTTCCACTCATTGCTATCACTCTACCACCTAAGCCACATGTCTATTCTGGCTTGTTGCTGGCTAGCTAATTGGAGGTAAGAGTCCCAGGGACTTTTCTGCCCAAGTTGGCTTCAAAATCCAACCCTCAGAGCTCTGCCTCCTGAGTAGCTAGGATTACAGGTATGAGCCAGTGCCCAGCCATTTAAATTTTTTACTTAGTGATTTAAATGATTTTTCCCCGGGGTTCTAGTTCTTGCATTCTTTTTCCAATTGTCTTCATTCCAAGAGTTAACACATGTGCTCACCTTTTTCTTAGTGCTATCATAAAGTGAGGTTTTACACATAGACACTTGAACCATCTAGAACATCATTAGTAGACCTTTCTGTGATGGAGAGAATGTCCCCTGTTGTCCATTCTGGTAACCACTGGCCACAGGGAACTCTGGGGCACTTCAACTGGGCAAACGCAACTGAATTAAGGAAGTATTACTTTTAGTACTTTTGTTGTTGTTGGTCATGGGGCTTGAACTCTGGACCTGAGCCCTGTCTTTCAGCTCTTCAGCTCAAGGCTAGCGCTCTACCACTTGAGCTACAGCGCCACTTCCAGGAAATATTACTTTTGTTTAATTTTCAATAATTTAGCTTTAGTAGCAGCATGTGACTTGTGACTGTCGCGCTGCAACACACACACTGGAGTTGATATTCTTACATCATGGTTGCAGTAAAAGCCAGCACAGTGGCTCATGCCTGAAGTTCTACCTCCTCAGGACAGACCAGGCAAAAAATTCTAACACATCCTCCTCCCCATCTTAATTAGTGAAAAACAAAAAAGCTGGCTGTGGTGGTACATGCCTCTCATCCTAACTACCCAAGAAATATAAATAGGAGCCGCTCAGTCCAAGCCAAAAGGCACAACTATGATGTCGTACTGGGAGAATAACTAAAGTAAAAAGGTATGGAGATATGGCTCAGGTGGTTGAGCATATGCCTGGCAAGCACAAGGCCCAGAGTTCAAATCCCAGGATGACCCAAACAGAGGTTGCAGCAAAGATCACTCCTCCTTCAACTGCCAGTTGTTCTCATATCATCTCCTGAACCTGCCTTTCCTGCTAGTGACATTCTACATCTCATGTCTGATTCCCGTCTGGTTTTAGTCTGTGTCTGGACCCGGTCTCAGCTTCACTGGCACAGGGAAGCTTTACACATGACCGAGCTCCTAGTCAGCTTGCCGGCCTCACTGTCCCAGGGCATCAGGGCTCCTTCCCAGAAACAAATCTTCCTTAACTGGAGCCTAGGAGGTCACAATCTGTTCACTGTTATTTCCCAATTCTCTCTCTCTCTCTCTCTTTCTCTCCCTTTCCCTCTCTCCCTGTCTCTCTCTCTCTCTCCCTCTCTCCCTCTCTGTATGTATGAGTTCCCGCACTGAGGACTTGAACTCGGCCCTGGAAACTATCCTAGTTTTTTTGCCCAAGGCTGGCACTCTGCCCCTTGAGCTGTGGCTCCACTCCTGGCTTTTTGCTGATTCATTGGAAATAAGAGCCTCTTAGATTTTGACTGCTGGGGTTGGCTTTGAGCCACAGTCCTCAGATCTCAACCTCTTGAGTAGCTAAGATTACAGGCGTGAGCCTCTGGTGCCTGGTAAAAGCTTTCTTTATAGTTCATTCATGACTCTCAAAACTCTTGACTATGATGGCATGTGTCCAAATGTGGGTTCTTTAATTGTGCTCACGTGATCAGCTTTCAGGAAGGGTACCTCTGTTCAGCTCCTGCCCTGGGGTGCACCCACAGCCTCCTAACGCTGAGGTCCCTACGCCCTCCTGGGTGTCCACAATGGGTCAGATTCCCATAAGTTGACTGTAAATGTTGGGTCTTCGTCCGTCCCACAAAAGACGGGGTCCGAGGAAAGGTAAGTGCGGCGCTCGCCCATTCCCTAGCCTCCCTCAGCCCAGGAGACAATCAGACACAGCGGGGAGCCAAATCCAGCAGGTAGAAAAACTCATTTATTAACAGAGAGCAGCCCCTTTTAAAGACAAAAAGGGCAGGTGGCATGGCAAGGAAGGAAGAGGAACCAATCACTGTCAAGGTCACACCCTATCATTCACCTGAGCCTTCACGGCTGGTTAGGCACTGATCGGCAGATCAATTGGGCTCTGCCCACTCTACTCTCTCCCAGAGCCATCTTGGCTGGCCATGTGCTCTACAGTAAATTAGGCTCTGCCCACTCAACCCCCTCCCAGCGCCATCTTTGCTGCCCATGTGCTCCACATGTAAACAGGATCTTTTCAGCCTCCACTTCCCCCTCACCACTTCCCTCTGCCAACACGCCCACACACGACACTAATGGGGGTCCATGCAACCACAGAGCCGCACTGTGCCCTAGCTTTGCCCCCCCCCACTCACCCTGAGTCCAGCTCTCCAGCTCTTCCCACCCTGTTCCAGTGGACATTCTGGATGGCACCACAGTTCAGCCACTGCCCAGGTCGCAGGTGGCCTTAGGGGCCAACCAACCTCCAAGATGGATCTCCTGAAGACTCCTGGAGGGGCAGTGGGAATGCACCATAGCACATGCTACCCAGTGCCACCGGCACATCCGTCCTTGCTAGACAGCCAGCTTGTAGTGGCAGAGTCAGCTGTGGGTTTTCAGCTCCCCGACAGAACCTGAAGCTATGGCTTTCCTGATGCTTCAGAAATTCGGCCGTCCCTGCACTTCTGAGACCAGCCAAGAAGGACAACAGGTAGCCCAGGGATGAGCGGAAGCCCCACCTTCCATGCAAGGAATACAGCTGCTGTTCAGCTCTCCTGGGTTTCTTTCCTCATCTCCCTCTCAACCTTTCAATGCAGCCTCGTTCTCTCCTCGCTGGCGCTTCAGAGCCAGTCGATGTGCAGACGCAAAGCCCCAGACACTCGATTAGCAGCCCTACAGGGGGCTCATGGGAGCAGACGTACATGATGCTGCGTTCAGATAAGAGGTATCTAATTAATAAGGAATTTAGAGAAGACCCAATTCATGTTGCACAGTGAGCCAGCTCCTTTTACAAATTCCACAGACTGTGGCTATTCAAGGGCCACATGGCCACAATGGGCCCAATTGTCCTTTATTGAAAACCAGTCCAGTCCAGTGGACAGTCAGAGTTCCGGCAGGGGGAGTAGGAAGCATCCAGTTCCATGTTCACTCTTCTCCATTGTTTTTGAACAGGGAAATTTTCCATCCACATCAAACACAAAGGATTATTTTTCCTCAGTGCCAATATTGGATTTTGAAGTCAGGTTAGTGGTATACATCTGTGACAAGAGCCGGTCTTACCGCTCTATCCAGTTTGGACTGCCAGAGGTTGCTTCCGTTTACACTTCATTCTCTGTGTTTCAGCGTTTTCTCCTGCATGGAGCGGCCCTCTGTGTGGCCCTCATCTCCCAAGGAGAGGAGAGGAGAGGGGAGGGGCAGGATGGGGGAGGCATAGCAGTGTGGATTAGGACCCTACCTCTGGCCCCTTTCTTTTAGATTCCTCAGGCTGCTGTAACAAATTGCCACAAGCTGGCCACATCAGTGTCAAAAAAAATCACAGAGTTGTGTTGTTTTGTGAATATGAAGGTTAGAAGTTTTAAATCAAGGTGTTAGTGGGCTGGTCCCAATCTGAGGGCATGCAGAAATGAAGTTTGTTTTATGCCTTGCTCTTGGCTCTTTTTTCTTTTCTTTTCCTTCCTTCCTCCCTCCCTCCTTCCCTCCCTCCCTCCTTCCCCCCCCCTCTCTTTCTTTCTTTCCTTTTTTTTATTTTTTGCTTTTTGTTTTTGTTGGTCGTGGGGCTTGAACTCTGGGCCTGGGTGCCGTCCCTCAGCTCTTCAGCTCAAGGTGAGCACTCTACCACTTGAGCTACAGAGCCACTTCCGTTTTTCTGGTGGTTTATTGGAGATAGGAGTCTCACGGTCTCTCCTGCTCGGGCTGGCTTTGAACCGCGATCCTCAGATCTCAGCCTCTTGAGTAGCTAGGATTACAGGCGTGAGCCACCAGCGCCTGGCTTCTTTCCTTCTTTCTTTCTGATGGGGACTCGCTATGTTCCCTAGGCTGGTCTAGACTCCTGAGCTCAAGTGCTCCTCCTGCTTCAGTCTCCAGAATAGCTGGGACTACAGGTACATGACACCGTGCCCAGTTCTCTCAGCTCTACTGGCAGTCCTTGACTTATGAATGCATTACTCTCACCTCTGCCTCTCTTGCTGCTTAGCAGTATCCCTGTATGTGACCAATGCTGTGTTTCTTCCCTTCTTTATACAAGAACAGGGGTTATATTGCATTAAAGGCCCAACCTAGCCCGCCACTTGGACCTCATCTCAACTAGCATAACTAGCACTAACTTATACCTGAAAAGACTTGACTTCCATTTGCAGACATCATCATAGGGATCATAGATTAGAACTTCAACATATATATATGTATATATATATATATAATATTCACACACACACATACAGTCCAACTCACACCTTCCAAACCAAGCTTCTGCTATTTGCATATTTACATGTGAGGTCATAATGCAAGTCTCTGGAATCCTAGCTATCTAGTAGGATCTTCCCACTGTTGTGAAAAACCATTCCTGGGCTTTGCATGGTAGAACAATGTAATGTGCCGTCTTCATTCCATCACTCAAAACTCGAATTCATTCATAAAAGAACAAATGTAGAGGGTCACAATTAATGACTGAACTAGTAAGATTCCTTTACAGTCTCAAGTTCCTTCTAACCACTGGTCTTCAGGCCTGTTCATGGATAATGCCTCTTTCTGGTCACTTTAGTTCTAATCCTTCACCAACACCTGCCTGTTTCCCATAGTAACAGACCAATAGTTTCATTCTTGTCATTGCTCCAAAGTAAGGTAGCAAGTTTTTGCCTGGGTCAGCCTGACTTTAGGCCTTTTATTTACCCCTTCCAGGTATCTGAGATAACAAGTATGAGCCACCACACCCAGCTTCCTACTAACTTTTTCCCTGGGCTGCACTTGAACTGTAAACATTCTGATCTCTGCTTCCAAGTAGCTAAGCTTACATGTGTAAACCACCATGCCCAGCCCAACTTCTCAATCTGATTGATATATTTCTGACTTGTATTTTATTATTATTATTAATTATTATTATTTTGCTGGTCCCATGGCTTGAACTCAGGACCTGAGCACTGTCCCTGAGCCTCTTTGTGCTCAAGGCTAGCATTCTACTACTTGAGCCACAGCACCACTTCTGGCTTTTTCTGAGTAGTTTACTAGAGATAAGAGTCTTTCTCCCCAGGCTGGATCTGAACCATGATCCTCAGATCTCAGCCTCCTAAGTAGCTAGGATTACAGGCATGAGCCATCAGTGCTAGGCCTATTTTTATTGTGTTTCTTTAAAAAACTCTTTTTACTAGTGTATGATTCTATTATAATGCATTTAATCAATTGATTACTATTTTGATATTAAAAATGTTTTTATTTCGTGTTACAATGGAGATGAATAGCTATTTGGATGGCACTTGTGTCTTGGAATAAATTCTCATAAGAGAAACAACATACAGTAGCACATGCATATTTACTATACGTGACATATCTATGACCATACATGACTCAGGATACTCACCATATATGATTCTGGGCATGTGTCATCTTATGGGATGGACACAGTAATGAGCCTCATTTGCACCTGAACAGGAACTGACTGACAAGCCAAAGAGAGCGAGCATTGACCAGCGGTGACAAGGCTGCTCACGTATGCAACAGAGCGGGAGGTTCTCTTATTGGCTTTCCAGGGTAGGACTGAATTTGTACTTTCTATTTACTGTGGGCATGGTTTTAGAGGATGTTTTCCTTGTGTGCAAGCCTCCTGGCTGTGCACTGGTGCTGACAGGCAGTACCTTAGCCCAGAAACTACCGAGTTCTTTCTGTTGCCAGCATCATCGTCTTGCATATACATCCCGGCTTTGTGCAGGGCTAAAGGACTTTCAGAGCCTGAGTGCTGAGAAAGCACAGGACAGGGTAGAAGAAGCACACATCCTCTCCAACAAGCAATAGGCCAGGTTAATCCTGTGTTACTGGTTTGAACAAAACATTTCTCAAATGATCAATTTGCCTTACATGCCAAGTCATGCTGCTCCTGGGTCTTGAACTCAAGGCCTGGGCACTGTCCTTTAGCTTTCAAGGCTAACAACTCCCTATCACTTAAGCTGCAGCTCTACTTCTGACTTTATTGCTGGTTAATTGGAGATAAAAGTCTTATGGACTCGCCTGTCCCAGCTGGCTTCAAATCATAATCCTCAGATCTCAGCCTCCTAAGTAGCTAGGATTATAGGCATGAACCACTGGCACTTGCTTGACTCAAAGATTTCAAGACAGATATAAAGACAGAGATTCCAGCCTTCAATTCCACCTGAGCCATCCATGAAATATTTTCAGGCTCCAGTGAAGAGTCAATGTCTGCAGCAAAAGTAGCCTTCACGGTTCTGTAAAGTATCCAAGGCAACTGTTATCTCAATCCACCTGTCAGAGTGGTTATCTGATGGAAGATTAGAGTTCTGTGTTGACAGGCTGCCTGACATCTGGTTCTGGGGTTTACTGAGGATATCGCATAGGATGCGGTTTCCATAGTAACACTTCACTCTTGTTTTTGTTTGTATTTGTGTGACAATCTTATATCCCAAGTTTTACCTTGGCCTAAACATAAAGGGCACCTAGTAGGTCTGCAAACATTCTGACCTGGAAGCCTAATCTTTTTTTGGGGGGGGGGGCAGTACTGGGCCTCATGCTTACTCGTGAGTGGTACCCGTGCCCAGCTCACACATAGACTTTTGAACAATGGCAAAATAAGAATCAGCAGACATGGGCCTTAAGATTACCTTGATGGTCAATATTCTAGGGTCCAGGAGAAGCTTTCTAACTTCTTCCCCAATGTGCAATCCTGGCACAGGTCTGGGGCTGAGTTGGATATGTCCTGGCTGCTACACTATGCTCATCTGCCTTGTGGTGATCTGCATAGAAAGAAAAGGGCGAGACTGCCCTGCAAGGTAGGAGCTTCCCTGGGTGGGGTCCCTGCAGCAGAGCACCCAGGGCTGGGCTGTGAGAGCTTGCTCTCCTGCTGGGGTCAGAGTGAGGGTCCTGGGTATCCTGGGAAAGCCCCCTCAGGAGAGCGGAGGTCTGCTCCTGGCTTCGTATACTGCCGCTCCCAACCTGGGTACTGGGCTTCTGTGGGTTTTCCTGGGAGCAGTACAGACTTCATTTCCACAGAGCTTGGAAATCAGTCCAAATATCGTAGGAATTCAGCCAACCCAAGGTCACTTCTCCCCAAGGCCCAATATACCTTCTTATATTGTCCATCTGGAAACATCGGCCTATGCTGCTTGGTGTTGCCTATCAGAATTCTGTAGTGAAATCCATGGTAGCCTGGCTCCAGACATCAAGAGGAGTAAGAAGTATCATATTTGCATGTAACCTAGGCCCTCATTAAAAAGTTCCTGGGGATAAAAGCAAAACCCTTTGCCAGTTAAAGCTCAAAGGAGTCAAAGTCCAAGCGAACCAAAGTTGAAATTAAATTTCTTTCTTTCTTTTCTTTTTTGCCCCCTTCCCTTTTGAGTTAAAAGCCAAAGAAATGAAAAGAACAACCATCAAGCTCCTGGGTTTCTATTTCACCCCCAGCCTATATCCAGTTTGTCTCTGGAGCAGCCAGAGGCCCTTTGCTTTTCTTTCCTTTGCCTTTCTTTTTTTTTTTTTTTTAAACATTGCTGGAGATGGAACCCAAGGCCTCAAGCATGCTAGAGAAGAGCTCTGTCTCCTCCATCACCCTGCCCCCTCCATCATCCTGCCCCCTCCATCATCCTGCCCCCCCCCCAACTCCCCAGACACAACCAAGCCTTCCTGACCCGATGTGAGGCCTCGGCTGGGGCTCCTCCCGCTGCTGCTGGAAAGGGCAGGGCCTGCCCACTCCAGCCGCCCAGGGCGGTCATGTGGTAGATCAGTGTCCTGAGGCTGCTGCCATGGAAGATCACAAATCACGTGGCTTAAAAACCAAAATTCATCTGCTCATAGCTGTGCAGGCTACAATTCTCATGTCAAGATGTCACTGCATTCATTGCTTCTGGAAGCTCTCAGGAGAATGCATCCCAGGCCTCTGTTCAGGTTTTGGTCTTCCTGTGGTCTTTTTTTGCTGTGTCCTTTAGACACTGTTAAAGGACTGAAGAGTCCACCCTAATCAATATGTTCTAATCCTGATCCTTACCTGAGTGCATAGACCCTCGTTCTATGTGAGGTCACTTCTGGCAGCTCACGAGTCTTCATCCCCCTCCACAGAGGGTCTGTTCACACCTCCCAGCACCCAGGTATATCCCATACCTGATGATCAGAAGCTCAAGGGTAAAGCGTGGGCCCCAGCAAGGCTTCCTGAGTGAGTCCCACCCACAGCCATTGCTGGGGCTGCTTGAGGCTTCAGAAAAGTGACATCCCCTCACCTTCTAGGCTCTTTTTAGAATCCAGGAACAGCTATAATAGAGCATCAGGGTCACAGCAGCTTCCTTAGGGAAAGCTAGTGCCAGTCTTGCAGCTCCCCAGGGGTTCTAAGGAGGGAATGAGGTAGGAGAGGTCTTGGCTCACATTCCCCAGGTATGCACAGCAATCTAGGGGAGTTGGCTCAAGTCTGACCTTGGTGTTTTCACCTCAAATGGGAGAAGCCTGCCTTGGGTTATTACAGTGGTAACATGTTGGCCCACTTAGAATCTCTCTGCTCCTCTGAGACTTTACTATCTCATGGCAAAGCTGACTCACTTCCGGTCTTTGTGGACACCAATCTTGAGTCTGTTGGAGAGAGCTTTTTTCCTTATCCTACACAAGGAAACTTCACTTTTGCCTTTTTTCATCCCAGCCACGCCAGTGAGCATATGCCAAAGAGCATGAACCTTGCCTCAGAAGTTGGCTGGTGTGGGAGTCTCCATGCTGTTCTGGTCAGCTGCTTTCCAAATGAAGTCCATTAGCTTTCTTAATCGGTGCATCTCTTCTTTTAAAACCACAAATTGTTGGTATGTTTATTGTCTAAGATTGTCAGGCATCTGCCATTATACCCAGCTATGGGCTGACAAGGGCTCTGGTAACCTTTTCTACCTGGGCTGACCTCCCAGGAGCTAGAGTTGCAAGGTGTAAGCCACCATCTTCCCTGCTAGAGTACTAGTACTCGAGTCTATCAGTGGAAATCTCACCCTTTCTCCAGCCCTTAATGAAATCTTTCTCTTTCCAGGTGGATTCTCCCAGTCTAGCACAAAGCTTTCATTTCTCTTAATCCTGATTTCCTTCCTTCCTTCCTTCCTTCCTTCCTTCCTTCCTTCCTTCCTTCCTTCCTTCCCCCTTTCTTTCTCTCTCTCTTACTTTCTTTCATTCTTTGTCAGTCATGGGGCTTGAACTAAGATCTGGGTGCTGTTCCTGAGTTCTTTTGTTCAAGGCATCACAACTACTTTGAGCCATAGCTCCATTTCCAGTTTTATGGTGGTTAATTAGAGATAAGAGTGTCAAAGGCTTTCGTGCCCAGGCTGACTTTGAAATGCAATCCTCAGATTTTAGCCTCCTGAGTAGCTAGGATTATAGGTGTGAGCCACTGGCACCAGGCCCCTGATTTCTTCTCTGAGAAAATGTGATTCTAAGAGACATCTAACACACACAGGCCTTTATAGCTTTGGATTGGCAACAAGCTGTTTCTCCACCCTCAAATGCAAGCACTTGAACAGCAATGACCCCTGTTAACTTTTTAGAAGTTTAATACTAAAAACTTCCTAAGGTTCTCACCCCTACGGGTTAATCCCAGCCCAGAACTAGTAAAATTAGACAGTGAATAAGAGAAGTTCGGAGCAGACTCCTCAAGCTCTGTGGAACCATAGGACTCAGCTTGGTTTCTAGAGCTTCTGCCTTGGTTGTGCATGAAGGAAGAATAGAGCAAGGAGAACACTCTGTCATACCCAGCTCCTCAGGCTCAGCCCCATCCCCTCATCCACAAACTACAGCCCTCTCCCCACAGCTGCCTCACCCTTTAAAAGCAGGGAATGCTCTGCCAACCAAGGTTGATGAAGGGGGGAAGGGTGTCCTCCAGCCTTAGCCGCACCTGAAGAACTGGTGTGTGTGTGTGTGTGTGTGTGTGTGTGTATCTCAAGGTGTCAGCAAGCATAATGTACATAGCTCAAGGTCAGGCTGTAGCAGCTGGCACACCAAGGCCACCTAAGAGCTCATGTTTGCTTAATGCACCTGCTTGGTCCCTGTGGCACATGCTTGTCCTATGCTCTGTGCAGCTTCCTTGCAGCAAGTACCACCTGCCCAAGCTTGCTTAGGTGGTCACAGCCTGGAGACATTTGTTAAGGTGTGGGTAGCTTATGCTTAGCCAAGGTCAGGGCCTATTGCCTTCTCTGTGTGGAAACAAAACTACCTTAAGTTGTCATGGCTCACCAACATTGCTCTCCCTCATAAGGACTTAATTCTGCTGGTCCATCTGCAGAAGTCACGTAAGCCATCAGTATTCCAGATCTGCAAGACTGACCTGTGTTTTTGCAATCCAAAAAGGACTCCCAGACAAGAGCCTGGCTTAAGTATGCAGCAGCACTGGGCTTAGAATTACAGCTACTTCCTCAGCCCCACACAAGGACAGGGAGTGGACCTTTGGGGTCCTTGAGGCTGGGGGTGCAGCCCAGACATCCACTGCTTGCTGGCTAGATGGGGCCCAGGGCCGCACAGTCTGTGCTGATCTCTTTTCTTGAGTTTTTGATCAGGTCACTAAGTCTAATTCCCCTGGGAAGAACAAGAGGGAAGGCAGAGGATTCAAGTGTCCAGGGAAAATTCTTCTCATGACAGCAAGTGTAGCAGTGGATAAAGAATCCTCTAAACACTGTTGTTATTAACAAAGCCGTTGTTATTAACAAGGAGTTGGTGGCCATAATGCTATTTTGGGTCATCATTGATTGACAAGTCTTGTGCCAGCTTGCAAGTGAGCATCTACATTTGGGGGTTTCCAACCACCCCTCTCAAAGCACTAATTCAGTTTATACACAGACCTTTTTCCTGAGAGACAGTTAGTTGCTATCAGCTGGTAGACTTCCAATATCCACAGAATGAATAATTTTAGGAATAAAATTGGGCATGATATCATATCTGAAGTTCTCTGAATCCTTTCCAATTAAGATAACGGAGAACTAGCAATTGTCATCAGATCATTTTAATTCTAGTTTGTGCCTAGACTGTAGGATAGAAACCATGAACAAAGGTGGCTAGGGGGAAGGGAGAGTGGGGGAGGTGGGGTAGGGAAGGGAAAGTGGGAGGGCAGCAAAGGAAGGGGTAACAATGCTCAACCAGAAATGTACTCATCACCTTACTCATGTAATTGTAACCCCTCTGTACAGCATCTTTACAATAAAATAATTTTTTTAAAAGAAAGAAGGTGGCTGATGTGTTTCTAGCTAAGGCTGAGTGCCTAGACTTGTTTTTAAGCTAAGGCAGAACTTTGGCAGGTACTCTCTAAGGGGTAGGGTTGTGATTATACAGAAAGAGAGAAGGCGGGAACTAGAGAGAGGATAAACCCTTGTAACATTGTGGGGTTCTTTCTTGAGCGAGAGAGCTGCTACTTTAGGACTCCATGAGAACCGAGTGGTCAGCTATTGGATTTTGTACAAGTATTAACTGGAAGATTTATCCTGACTAGCTACTGCCTTCTTACTTGACACCTTGGTTTTCTCTTCTGTCTCCACACTGGTGGTGCTGAGAACCTGGCAAACCCTTCGTGTTACAAAGCCATCACCTGGTAGGGGCATCAGGCAGATACCTGGTCCAGACATTAGGGGAGGCAGGAAATAGGTGTTAGCTCGCTTCTGGCACCTATTTCCATCCTGAGATGGGCAGAAGCAGGCCTGAAGTTGCACTCTTGTGCTGTTGCTGTGCTTTCATGCCCACAGATGCTGCTCTGTCTCTTGAACTAAGCCTCCAGTCCTTCACATTGAACTGTTTTTTTTTGTGGGATTTTTTTTTTTTTTGAGACCAGGCTTCAAGTTTGGAATCTGGCACTTTGGTTCACTGGCTGGCGCTTTACCACTGAACACACCTTGCATTCCTTTCAGAAAAAGGTTGCAGAATTCCAGGATCTGTTGAAGATAAAGGAAGATGGAAAGGGCAATACTTTTGCCCTCACTAGAAAATCTAGAAAGCTGTAGGATTTTTAATTGATATTATAGAGGGGTGACAGCTACATAAATCAGGTAATGACTACATACCTTTTTTGATAATGTCACCCCTTCCCTCGCTCTCTCCCATGTAGCTTTTCTTGAACTGCTAAGATTAAAAATTCAGTCTGAAATCTAAGGAAAGACACAGGACTATATGAAGAGATGGACTATGAGCATCAGCTTACCCGAGTCTGAGCAGGTAAGATTTCAATGTACATATTATGTTCACCTTCCAACCAAAAGTCACAAGACAGATAAAAAGGAAAGAAATTCTAGGTATTCACATACACACAGTCAGACTGAAGGAGGATACCCTTAGGGGAGGAACACAAAGGTGTAACTTCTCTGAACATTTAAAATACTATATACTGAGACAGACTCCAGAAATAGAAACATGCTTTTGTTGCTGTTGTTGTTGGTGGTGGTGGTGGTAGTGGTGGTATTTATTTTTGCTTTGTTTTTCTTTTTGGAGGCAAAAAGGGGACACAGAAAAGGAAGGAGGAAGAGCAAACAAATGCAACTGTGCTACTCACTTTACACTGTGTGGAATACAATCCCGCAACTTCTGGGCAGGGGTGGGAAGGGGAAACTGGGGGAAAGCAAAGGAAGAGGTGACATTGTCCAAAAAAAGAAGTGTTCTCCTGACCTGACTTATGAAATTGGTAACCCTTCTGTACAACACATTGATAATAACAACAAAATTATTTTTAAAAGAAAGAAAATAACCCTAGTATCAAGAGACTTAACAACCGGTATGAGAGATAGTATCAGTTATTAATATATGAAAATTCTAATAGGAAAGGTCTACAGCATACATGAACGGATGTGGCATTCAGCAGAGGTAGAAACTATAAGAGAGGATCAAGGAGAAATATTAGGAAAAAACCTACATAGTAACAGTGACAAAGCAAGCCTTTGATAGGTTCTTCCCACAGCTTGACATTACTGAGGAAAACACAGCAAGTGCGAAGATAGGTGAATAAGAATTAACTGAAACTAAAGGCTGGGTGTGGTGGTTCACATCTAGAAGCTATCAGTCTGGAAGCGAGGCCGAAGGATTGAAAGTGTGAGACCATCCTGAGCACATAGTGCGATACTAAAAAAGACCAAAGACGCAGAAAGACAGAGAGGGAGAGAGAGATAGGGAGAGAGAGAGATCAAAGAGAAGAGGCCATCAGGGCTGCAGGACACTATCACACAGTCTAACATGTTTAACTGGAATACCAGAAGGAGAAGACAGGAGTGAACAAGCAGAAGAAATATTTACAGAGATAACAACTGGGAACTACCCACACATAATCAAAGGCCTTAGCCCAACAGAGCCAAGAAGTCCAGAAGGCACCAGACAGGATAAATGATAAACAAGCAGGAAAAAAAAAAAACACCTTACCATACCTAGACTCATCCAGTTCAAACCACATAAAACCACAGAATCAAGAGAAAATACGGATTGACGGTCATTCCCAGGCCAGGGAAGAGTGGTATCTTCTCTGTGTCCTGAACTCTGAGTGACTCTTCCTGTGTTGTGGGGCACTGAGTGGCTCCGGCCGGTTGCTGCTGTAGGCTTGGTTGTTCCCGTGGTTTGGCTGCCCGCAGAAGCCCAGTGGTATCTAACTCCTCTGGGATGACCTTGTGCCTGGCCCAGCTGTGGCTGGGCTGTTAGAGATGGTCTCAGTGAACTCTTTCTTCTCCCTAGCATGGCTCGCTCTTCTCTCTTTCCCAGACAGCTGGTGTTTGTCCATCATGATGGTCAGCCTGGGAGGGGTCCAGGCTGCCACAGCCGTCCTCAATCACAGGCAGGCTCTGGGCCCCAGGGTGGCATTTCCTCTGTGTCCCTTGCTCTTGCTCTGATTCCTGCTGGAGAGGATTTCTGGTAGCCCAGGTCTAGGATGGCATCACATAAATGAGTCTCACCTGTGACCAGGGAGGACCCGTGAGCTGAAGGGCACTGCGCCCCTGTGGGGAGGGCCCGGGCCCTGCGTCCCCGTGGGGAGGGCCCCGGCGGCACTGGGTCCTTAGTGTCAGCTGCTGCCACGCCCCAGGCACCCACCACTAGGAACTCAGCTCTTCTCCCCACCCCCCCGACCCCCAATCTTCCCTGAGGTCGTACAGAGAAGAGGAAGAGTGCCTGCAGCTTTCAGGATAGCGCACACTCAGCCAGCCCTGGTGGTGCATACCTGCAATTCCAGCATTGGGAAGGCTGAGAGAGGAGGATCAAGAATCTAGTGTTCGAGGTCAGCCTGGAGTAAAATGTGACTGTCTCAAAAACCAAAAAGGCCTACATACATGGTGTGTTGGACAACTCATTAGAGTTCTAGCTGAAACTGTTGACCCCACGTAGGAAGACTAAAGAAAAACTTCCTCCAGAAGAACGGAAACAGAGAATTCATCACCAAAGAAAATGCTGAGGGGAAAAATTCAGGCAGGACTGTGAGGCCAGAGAGAAATGAATCTACACAAGTCCATGAAGAGTGCTGGAATGATATCAACTGTCCACGGCAAAACCAGCAACCACAGCTCTGTTTATAGTGCACGGAAGGGCTAAATGGACCATGAGAAAAGCGCTATCCTCAGATCCCACCTGTGTCTAGGAGGTGGGCTGGGCTTTTTCGGAGGTGGGTGGTGGATCACAGGAAAGATGCTGGGACGTTCACTGGATTGCGGGAAGGATGCTGTGAATAGGATTCTGGTGTCTGTCTTGTGTTGACTCGTTTCCTGGTTCTTAAAACTTATTTTCTTGCCACATTGAACACAGAAATAATCTACACATGTTTTTAGGTACATGGGAAGTAAGATGAGGATGATTACAGATTACAGAGCCCAAAGTCGGCTGCCTCTCACACTTCCTCAGGGAGCATACCTGTGCCTTTCCTCCACACCTCTGCCAATGACCTGCCTCCTGCAAAGGGCATTAGAACCACCACCAAAATACAAGCACTTTGGTTTGCCTCTTCCTAAACTTTTTCCCACATACACATGCTTACATAACTTGAATGTGCTATTTTGATGAAAGTTTTTGGTAGAAAAACTCGGCCAAGTCTCCCTTTCCTGACAGGAATAGAGGCGGCAGACTTGGATATTTCAGACCCCTCCAGGAAAAAGCCGAGCTGCAGCTCCAGCCCCACACCAGAAGTAAAGCAGCCTTGCAGACAGACAGCGGAGTTGGAGGTAAGCAGAGGCCCCATCCACTTAATCGTGGTTAAATGACCAGCTGGACAGGAGAAGACTCTGGATTGGTCTTCTTTCAGCTTTGCCCTTCTGCCATCCTTGCTAGCTCAGGGAAGGGCCACCTATGCCACGGAAGAGGCCAGTGCCATTGAGGGAGACTTCAGTGGGCTCTGGGGACGGGCACAAGCAGGTTTGAAGCATGCTTTGTGCCAGGCACGAAGATTGTCCTTCATCTTAGCTGTCTCTGTAGCCTTAGTAAAAAAAACGAGTCAGAAAGGAAGGGAGAGGTGAAAGCAGAGATGGAGGGGGGTGAAGAAAAGGAGAGGGAAGGCAGGGAGGGAGGGAGAAAGGAAGGGAAGGAGAGACAGAGGGAAGGAGAGGGAGGGAAGAAGACAGAAGGAGATACACAGAGGGAGAAAGAGACAATGGGGGAGAAAGAGAGGAAGATAGAGGGGAGAGAGAGAAGGAAAGGGAGGGAGAGAGAAAGGGGAGGAAAAGGGGGAAGTAATGGAGGGAGAGGGAGACAGAGACAGAGAACAAAACTAGAGATTTCCTAACATATAAGACCAGTGCCAGCCTTGAATGAGAGTGGATTTTTTTCTCTCTTTGTTCCCTAGAGCTGGCCCAGTGGAACAGGTGTGGTCTGACTCTAGAAAACACTTTTCTGCCTGAGGTGATATTTGGGTTCGTGGCACCCCACTTCTGGAACCTGTTGTCAACTATGAGTTTCTACCAAGTCAAGTTCATCCATTCTGTACTCGTGGAGACAATTTGAACTCTCCAAGTTAGACCTTGCTGACCACAGAGCTCTGAGAAGGACAGATTTGCTGAGTGGCTGTGGATTCTACAGTATTCCAGAAAACTAGAGTAACAGGTGATGTTAACCCAACCCAGGAGGGCCAAAGCAGAACTGGCTCCTGATTAAAAGTCTGTGCTTGCAGGAATCATTTTATTCTACTTGGGCCTTGTGAATTTACAATCCTCAGTCTACCCCATGATAAAAGAGAGAATGACTTACTTCGTGTGTGTGTGTAGACTTCTTTTATAATTTATTGTTATTACAAAGGTGACGTACAGAGAGGTTATAATTGCATAAGTCAGGTACAGAGTACAATTCTTTTTGGACAGTGTCACCGCTCCCTGGTTCTCTCTCAGTTTTTTCCTCCCATCTCCACCCATGAGTTGAATAGTTCCTTTTCAGCGTAGTGTCCAGTGAATACCGCTGCTGCCTTTGTTAACCCCTTGTCTCTCCATTTGTGCACCTCCCCTTGTAGATCTCTTATATCAGAGCTTTTGAGGAGAAGAACTCATCAGTAAGACATCAGATTCATCAGACTCCTCATCACCACCTCATGTAGCTCAGGAGCGTGTACTAGTATCTATTGCCGTGTAACAAAAAGCCCCACAAATGTAGGGTTTTGAAGCAATGCATGCTGATTACTTCACAGCTTCTTTGGACCGAAGCCCTGCTGGCAACTTGGCAGTCTCTGTCCTCTGGATCTCACAAGGCAGCAGCTGGCCAGGCTGGTCTCTTACCTGGAGGCTCTTGACCATCTTCAGCTGATGGACGACCCACTTCTGAGCTCACTAGGGTGGCTGTGGAGTATTTCCTTGCGGTAGTAGGTCCAAAGGCCTGGATTTTCACACTGGCTGTCAGGCAGAGGCTGTGTTTGGCTCTCAGAGTTGTCCTCAAACCTTGGAGGATGCCTGAAGTTCCCAGTGGGCAGTTCCTTCCTCAGCCCCAGTGACATCTTTGGCTCCAGTCTCAGCTGAAATCTTACAGTTGTATAAACATGGAGTGACATCACCCTTGTCGTATTCTATTGGAGAAGGAGACCATGCAGAGGTACCAATACCAGGAGCCTGAGCCCCTGGGGAGGATCTTAGAATCTGTGCACCATGAACACCCTCCGCCCCCACCCCGGAGGTCAGATACCATCTGATGCTCCAAAACTCATGCCTCTGACAACAGCCAACCTAATTATAGAAAAGCTATGTCTCTTACAGCTTTATTGAGGACTTTACTTACCCATGTATGCCTGTCTATTCAGATCCTAGCTCAGCACCAGATACATAGTTGGTAACTCTACAGAGTGCGAGTATGAACTAACCAGAAGGAAGTGGTGTTGCATTACCCAGCAGTGATGGGCAGGCAAAGGAAATGGCAGCAAATCCCAGAGGCCTCAATGAAAACAAAGTCTGTGCTGGACAAGTAAAGAAGGTTCAAGCTAACACTGTGATAGAGAGGGAGGGAGGATGTGATGGTAGGGGTTTTACCCTATTTTCTGAAAAGTGTAAGGTCCTGCTGTTGAATGTGTTTGTGTGGGGGTCATTGGGGGGCAGCTGTATCCACTTCAGACAGGGCAGCTCTGCATGCGGTCAATCTTCCTGTTAGGAATATTGGAGCCAGGAGTTGAATGTGGAATGTGCGGACATTCCAGAAGATTCCCAAAGTCTTCAGCACATCGTTGGACCGCTTAGTTACAGTTCATGCAATCATGCATAGCTGTTGAATAAGCATACACAGGTGTTGATTAACTGCCCAAGATCCTACAAAGGGTAGTTCCCTGTAGTGCACCGCTTAGCAATGGCAATATTTGAAAAGAAAATCTGAACCGCCCCCTCCTCATTAACAAGGCTGTATTCTTTGGGGACCTTTTTTTTCTGGCTACAGTTCCATTAGTCATATCAGCCATGGACCTGTCTGCATAGCTAGCTTCCTTCTTGGTGGAGGGGAGCTGGGATGGCTCCGCTCCCATGTCTTCCGTCCTTTCCTCCTTACTCATTCTCTCTTCCTTGTAGTTCAGCTCCTATCAGGGCATCCATTGATCTGTCCTAGGCCCTGCGTGCCCTTCTGAGCAGTAGCTTGGTATTAAAACTAGCCAAGAATCCAGGAGCTCTTCCTCTAGCCCAATGAGACCGGCAGGGAACATGAACTCCTCTGTCTCTCTCTATCTGTCTGTCTCTGTCTTGGTCTCTGTCTCTCCCCCATTCTCTCTCTCCCTTTGAGATAAGAGCTGGCTTTGAACCTCAATCCTCAGATCTTATCCTCCTGAGTAGGATTACAGGCGTGAGCCACCAGCACTCAGCCAACAGTTTATCTATTTATTTTTTGCCAAAATTTGCTTTATGTCCAGCAAGTTTGTTCATGCTCCTCTATGTATTTTGTACCACACTTTCCTTTTGTGACAGATCTGCAATTTAGAATGAAGGGTGGAGGATGATTTAGGGTGCCTGAGCTGGCGATGTAAGTATTGAGTAGAGCTCTACGCCTCCTCCGAAAGTCACTTGGCGCAAATCCCAGGCATTAGTCTAAGATGGACTCAGTCTCCTCCCTCTAGCTCCCTCCTTCTTCCTTCCTTCCTTTCCTGGTCTCCTGTAACCATTTCTATTCTCTCTGCCTCACAGTCCACAGGCTCCACATGAGCTTAGAACAAACAGCTCCCCTTGGTGTGGAAGATGAGAATCCTCATTTACTTGATGGTGGAATGCTTAGGGACTTAAACCTTTTTTTTTTTTTTTTTGCAACTACAAAATTGTTTCCCCTGTAAACATTGAAGCCTTCATAAAGGTCCAGACGGCAAAGAAGGAACAAGGAAACCTGTCAAGGTCATGGTGGAGGCAGCGTCCCAAAGGATGATGATCTATCTTTTTTAGGGAGCAGGACGCCCATTTGAAGTAACACTCTGCTCCTGGCTTTTTGGGGAGACACTTTGTAAGGGTCAGTGGGGCCTGCGTGAGTCTTGTGCTTCTCATTCTTGTTCTCTGAGGGAAGAAAGCTGGTGTCTCGGGGTCAGGTCCCATCCTGTGGAGCCAGTGGTGTGACTATTTTCCCTGGCACCTGTAACACCCACCGTGGTCTTGCCCTTGGATGCCTACCAACAGGATGTTGTGGGCATGCAGGTGCCAAATGACCCAGAAACAGGTGGCAAGCTGAGCAGAGTGGAAAACTACCTTGTGTCCTTCCAGATGCCAGGCAGCTCTACACCCCACACAGCTTACCTGGAAAGTAATCTGGAAGAAACCTGTGGACGTTCAACTCACGGGTGAATTTTCTATCTTTAGGTTTTTCTTTACCGTGGGAAGCACCTGCAGGTAGCTAACACCTCTCAGGCTGGCTGATCTTTTTGTTTTTCTCCAGAAATTAACATATCTAGGAGTTGATGTGACATAAAGACACAAAAATAATTTGATGCTTGCAGCTGCTAAAATATAGTAAAGATGCATAACAGAGTTACACTTTTGAGTGGATACACAGCCAGAATGTCTTACCAGATAAAAGCTTATTTGGGAGATTGCATATTTCTTTGTGATACAAGTAATCTATATTCATTGCTAAATATCAGAAGGTGAGGACAAACCCAGGGGAGGAAAGGCAGAAAAAAAAATCCTGTGGTTCCAATGTGAGGATTTGCTTCACCTCCTTCCAGAATGTTCCTTGTGTTATGGATGGATAAATCAGACCTGTTATTTGTAAGTTAACTTTTGTTGTTGTTGTTGTTAAACTTAATACATTATAAATTGCTTTCCATCTTGATTAATTTGTTTCTGCACTATACTCCTCATGGCTTTGTGTTATATCCTCATATGGATGCATTCTAATTTATCTGATTGATATCTTATCTTTTGAATGATTTAAACAGCCTCTGGTCTGTCCTGCCTATTTCTGTAATGGTAGCCATATTTATTTATCACTTTTCATTTCTTTCCTGTCTTAGCTTCACAGAATTTCTTCATCAAACCATTAGAAAACACATTATTTTCTTCTTCATCCTCATCCCAAGTCTTGCTCCATTTCTCCTATGGGTCCTGAGTTTGAGTAATTTTTTGTTTTTATTTTTTGGGTCAGTCATGGGGCTTGAACTCAGGGTCTGGGCACTATCTGTCCCTGAGCTTTTTTGCTCAAGACTAACACTCTACCACATTGAGCCACAATTTCATTTCTGTTTGTTTTTGTTTTTATTTTGGCTGGTAATTAGAAATGAGAGTCTCACAGGCTAGCTTTGATCCTGAGATCTCAGCTTTCTAAATAGCTAGAATTACAGTTGTAAGCCACCAGTGCCTGGCTGCTTTTGAGTAACTTATGTATCCTGATCTGTTTTCTAGACCCTTGTTTATACATATATGTAATTTGGTGAAACATACCTATTACTTTCTGTGTTTTCAATTGGATATATATTTGTATTTATTTATATATTTATAATATAATTATGACCATTTGTGGCCCTGAGTAAAAGTTCCTGTCTGAGATATATAGTCTAGAGTAAAATTTCTGAAATTACAGATGTGCAAGGTAATATCTGTTTAATTTTTTGGTGGTATTAGGGTCTGAATTCAGTGCCTCATACCTGTTAGGCAGGTGTTCTACCACTTGAGCCCACCATCAACTTTTGCTAATTCTTTTCTATTTACTTTCCTAAAGTTTTGTGAGTTTGTTCTCCTACAAATGGTGCATGGGGATTTCTTCTCCTTTGCCTCCCTCTCCCTACATATTTTAAATTTTGGCCAATCTAATAGGTACAAAACATACCTATAACTTTATGTGGTTTCAAAATCACCTTCCTTAGTTTTCATTCAGCATTACATAGTGAGTTGAATTAACTACTGAGAACATTTCTTTATGAGTTTATTAGCCATTTGTTTTTCTCTATCCATGAATTAACTCAGCTTTTAATCATCTTCCATTTCTTCCTTTTACATTGTACATTTAATTGTTTTTATTGTTATACACCTTGACATATTCTTTTTTTTGGGGGGGGGTCCGGTCATGGGGCCTGAACTCTGAGCCTGGGCGCTGTCCTTCAGCTCTTCAGCTCAAGGCTAGCGCTCTACCACTTGAGCCACAGCGCCACTTCTGGCTTTTTTCTTTTTGCTTATGTGGTGCTGAGGAATCGAACCCAGGGCCTCATGCATGCAAGGCAAGCGCTCTACCACTGAGCCACCTTCCCAGCCCACCTTGACATATTCTTTTCCATTGGTCATCTGTAAACTTTGTCTCTGAACTGAAATCTTTGCCTTTCAGTGAGTCTTAAACAGAAACAGCCCCTTTAAGATTGGTCGTTCAAAATCTTGGGTAAAAACAAAAATCATTTCTCTCCCTTCTATGGAAAAGTTCCTTTCCAATTAATTATTTCTAGCGAACTATTTAGAATAGTATTTCTGGGACAATGAGTGGCTATCAGAATTCCTTGGCTATAACAAGGAGAAATTCAGCTCTCATCAACAGATGCAAAAAAGGATGTGTGTTGGCTCTTGTAACTTTTGAGGTCAAAGGTATGGTATGGCGTCTGTTTCAGGAAAAGCTCGTTCGAGGGGTTCATATGATGTAAAGAGGGCTTTGGCTGTGTGTCTTCCTATCTTCTCCCTGTCTGGGCTTGATTTCCTTGCAGGAACTCTCTGGTGTTGAAACGGAACAATGACTGTGTGGGGCATATATTGTCTGCAAAGATTTCAGTCATGTCTTTCCTGGTAGTTTTGGAAGAGTCCTAGAGGAGCCTTGCACAGTGGCTGTATCTCACCTGCACCTTTGGGGGGAGGACAAGATGGCTCCTGATAAACAGTACAAGGGAAGTCTCCTACTGGCTCCCAGAAGACACCATGCTGGGCAGAGTCGCATGTATACCTTTTATTTGTTTGTTTGTTTAATGCAACAGGACTTGAACTCAGTCTGGTGCTTTTTGTTTGCTCATCGGTTGATGCTCTACCACCTGACCCAAGCCTCCAACCCCTTATTTTTATTGTTTGATCTCTGCTATTCCCTACTTTCATTCACCTAAAGAATCCTGCATCTATTCTATTGTTTTTGTTTTGTGTCAATGCTGGGATTTGAATGAACCTCTCCTTTTCACTTGGCTTTTTTCACTCAAGGCTGGTGTTCTACCACTTAAGCCACATTTCTACTTCCACCTTTTTGCTGGTTAATTAAATATAAGAGTCTCATGGACTTTCCTGCTTGGGCTGGCTTCAAATGGTGATCTCATGGACTTTTCTGCCTGGGCTGGCTTCAAACTGTGATTCCCACCTCCTGAGCAGCTAGGATTACAGGCCACGGGCTTCTTTTCTGTTTCTTTGCACCCTCTCAGGTGGTAAGTATGATCATTTCAACAGCTACATTTGCTTAATATACAAAACATCATGACTTGATTATTCACTTCATTTGATTCCTGCAATTCCTGGAGGATCAAACTCATTTGCATATGTCCCCTGGCATTCGCTGTGAGAGCATGTATCATGATGGGGCAGTGTCTTGCTCTTTTGGGGCATGGTACTTCAGTGTGAAGAGAGTGCAGGCCCATTCTCTGGCTATACACCTATCTCTGAACCTGGAAGCAGATGCTAAGGTCACTTTATTTTATAAAGCAATGTTGCCTGCTATCACCTGAACTCTGGTGCTACTCTTCCCAGTAATTTTATTTCTTCCCCAATCCTGGCAATGCTGCTGAAGTCATTTTTTTTCCTCATAAAAGTCATTCTGAATGTCCGTCTTCTGCATCTTCATGTTGAGCCACAGCTCCATTTCTGGCTTTTTAGTGGTTAATTGGAGATAAGAGTCTTATGCACTTTCCTGCCCGGCTGGCTTTGAGCTACAATCCTCAGATCTCAGCCTCCTGCGTAGCTAGGATGACAGGGCCCAGCTTTTACTTTGAACTAGAAAGTGGTTGCTTTTTCATTTCAGCACTCACTCTCTACCTGAGAGCAGGTAGGTGCACATTTCTCCTCTTACCCAAGTCCCATCCACACCCCGTACATGGTGTGTACACGGCTTGCTCTGGAGGAGGCTCCTTGCTGCCTTTCCTTCAGGCAAACTGAGAATAACCTTCCTCCTGCACACTGGTCACCCCTCTGCTGCCAGCCACCCGCCAGCTTACTTCCTCTTTGGCTAGGAGGCGGCCACTCCAATGAGGTCCAGCTGGATGCACGCCCAGTCTGGCTCTCTCTTCCTGCCCAGGATCTACTTTCTTACCAGGAACAGATGGAGTCCCCATGTCCAGCCTCTCTGCGATCTCTGCATTCCTCGTTCACAGCTATACCAGAACCGTCGTCTCTGGAAGTCTCTCAGAGCTAAGTTCTTTTTTTCCCCCTGAGAAATCTAGTTCATACCAATATTTAAGGAAACAATAGCATCCATGTAATCAAAGAAACACGAAAGACCCCAAGAACACTTATCCTATTATGTGCTGTGAGGTTCACGCTGGGCGTGATGAAGGAGTGAGAGAAGGGGTCCTTGCCTCCAGGACAGCAGTGGGGAGCTGAGGCCAAGGCCAGAGGAAATAGTCGGTCCTGGTGGCCAAGTCCAGCTCAGGACCTTCCTGCCAGCCTCTCCAGGCCCAGCCTCTCCAGGCCCAGTCTCTGAGAGGCTGCAGGAGCTCCAAAGGCCCCATGCTGCCACATCAGGTTGGGAACAGTTTGTCTTTCTTCTTTTTAGACTTTACCCGCACTGTCTTTGAGTGTGCTTATCAATTTTACCTATTAAAAATCAACTTTATCCAAGTTTTTTTTTCTTTTCTGTGTGTACTAGTATTAGAACTTGAACTCGGGGCCTGAGTGATGTCCCTTAGCTTTTTAAAGGCTGGTGCTCTACCACTGAAACTACAGCTGCACTTAGGTCTTTTGTTGTTGTTTTGGTGTTTAATTGGAGATCAGAGCCTCATGGACTTTCTTGTCTCTTTTCTTTTGGTTGGTCCTGGGGCTTGAACTCTGGGGCTGGGCGCTGTCCCTCAGCTCTTCAGTGCAAGGCTAGCGCTCTACCACTTGCGCCACAGCGCCACTTCTGGTTTTCTGGTGGTTAATTGGAGATAAAGAGTCTCACAGATTTTCATGCCCAGGCTGGCTTTGAACCTCAATCCTCAGATCTCAGCCTCCTGAGTAGCTAGGATTACAGCCATGAGCCACCGGCACCAGGCATCGTTCCTGTCTTTTAGCCTTGATCTTCAGATCTCAACCTCCTGAGTAGCTAGGATTGTAGGTATGAGCCAGCGGTGCCCACATCTAGTTTGTTTCCAGTGTGACATATCCATTTATGATATATATTTTGGTGAATTTCGATAAGTGTATCATGTATGTGACTTAGGCCAATCAAGATGTAGAATATTTCCATCACTCCAGAAAGTTTCATCGAATCTCTTTATGGTCAGCTTCCACCAATATCCCACTCCTTCAGGTAACTACTGTTTGGATCTCTGCTAGCACCTAAACGGAGCCACGTGGCACGTGCCCTCGCAAAGCTAACATCTCCTTCTCAGTACCCTCCCTGCCTTTCTGTATTCAGGCTGTGCTGACCGGGTTACTCTTTTCCCATGAAATTACAGCGGTTCTTGCTCCTTAATGAAACACCACAGTTATAGGAGCTTTTTCCTACACGGTTAGGAAGTCATGGGGTGTTGTGTTATATATTTCCTCTGCTAGTCTTCTTAAGTATTCCAATCATTTTAAACATGCATACGTTGGATTTAATGTGAAAGGTCCTCGTCCCTATTGTCGGCCTGCATGTGTGCATGCTCTGCAAGGATTCATGAATTTATGATAGTTAAATGATTTGAAATAGGCCAGGTGAGTGACTAAAGTCATATTGTTTTCCATTTCCAAGCCGTGGTTTCACAATGCAGAGTCATATGACAGAGCCCTATTCTTCTCTTGTTTTTGAAGCAGGGCAACTCCCTCTTCTCTCTTACTTTGCCTACAGGTGGGAGCCGTGCTGGAGTGGCTGCCATCCTTGTGGTCAGAGTTGTGTGTTTTGTGAGCCATGGAGAGCCTAGACATCATGTAAGCTGCCTCTGATTCAGTCCCCAGCAGGCCCCAGCACCGCCTTACCTCCCCTGCCCTCCAGCTGTGTGCCCCTCTACCTCAGAGGAAACCCGATGCCCAGGCTCATGCTTGCTGATGATGAATCATAACTAAGGGGTTATGAGATCAATTTAGAGTGCTCCGATCTTCAGTTTTAACACTGAAGTGGAATAGGGTCTCATATGATGCTCAGGCTGGCCTGGGCTGTGGTCCCTCCTATACTCCCTCTGTGGGAGAGGGCAGTGTGTGCTACCCCACCCAGCCATAGTTCGTTCCCGGTAGGTGAGGTAACAGGTGCACACCCCTGCTCCTGGGTGCCTCAGGACCTGGGATGTCTGAGTGGACCAGGACTTTGATCCTCCAGATCTCTCTCCATCTTTCAAGTAGTCAGAATCACAGGCTTGAGCCACTGCACCTGGTATACTTCCTTTCTTGAAGGATTCCAGACAGGGCTTGCCTGTGAGATGCCATCATCTCCTCTGATTGTGAAAAATGAAGGTCTCAACCTAAACACTGGTGCTCGGATGTAAGCTCTTGCTCTTCTCAGAGGCCACCATTATGGATTTGGGCTTTCTATGCAAAAGGAGCTTCAAGACATCCCTAAATATGACCCCCCAAAAGCGAACTAAAACTTACTGTTGTGCTCTCCCCAAATGATCAATACTGCCAAACAAATAAGCAAATAGGATTTCTTGTGGTGGCTGCTGGCAGGTGATCCAACCCTGGGAGACCACATAAGAAAACATGTTCTGGTAAGGGAAATAACAATTGAGTCTTGGAAGAGACACCCCAGCCCAGGAGGCCCTGTGGGACCTATGTATCCTAGAGGTTCAGGAACCCCATCTTTACAACACAAAGTTCCATTCTGCAAGTGGAAACATGGTCGTCCACGATGGGGCTTGTTCAAGAATATACTTTGTGTCCTACATCAACATGCTTGTTTGGATATACACCTTCTTCCTACCAAACACTATATGCCATCTTGAAGCCAGAAATAATACCGCTCATCTGTGACTTCCCATGACCACCTGGGGCAGGTGGACAGGAGGTGCTCCTTGCCATCTCTGCTGGATGGAAGGGGAGGAAGCCTCCAGGAGGACGCATCCTGCCTCTCAATGGAACATTCTTTTCACTTCTGAGGCCTCATTCACGTCTCTGCGGATGGGCTGCGAGAGTCACGAGCCTGAGTTAGCTCTGGCTCTCCTGATGTGATATGGCGCAGGAGGTTTTAAATCGCGGTGCTGCCCCCAGTTCTGTGGCCTCCTGCCTCCCAGGGGAGACGAGGGCCCCCGCGCACCACTCGGGCGGTGGGCGTGGCTGTTGGGTGGAGCAGAGCAGGGAGGAGGTGCTCCAGCGCCAGGAGAACAGGATGCGCTGAAGTAATGGAAGGGCAGGGTGGCAGCTGTGTCTTCCCATTCAATTAGGTGACTAACACAATTATGAGGGAAAGGAGCTTCCTGGAGAGGATGCCCTGGCCTGGACAGCTGCAACAGAAAGCGCCAGGAAGCGGAGCACTGGGATGAGTGCCAGGGGCAGCTGTCAGTCTGCCTGTGCCCACGGGGAGAAAGGCAGGTCACCGTAGGCCGCTGGGGACCAGGGCTCAGTCTTTACCTGGCCTGCCTGGTCGCTGACTTCATGTGTCTTCTATCCAGTGTCATCATCTAGGAAAGCGTTGGGTGGGGGATCCCTGAGGTCCCTTTCCTGAGTCTGGGCTGCCCTTTGGGTCAAACAAAGAAGAACAAAGACGCAGGTTGTGAGGCTGAGGCACAGCGGACAGACCCTGACCTGAAACCTGGACTCCCAGAAAGCCTGAGCCCAAGGCAGTGCCCTCTACCCCTTCGTCCACACTGCCAGGTCCTGTGCGGGCTGCGTGGAGGCCCTGCAGAGTGAGGACAATGCCCACAGAGCCTTCCCGGAACCTGTGGTGCTGAGAGCCAGGCTGGGCAGAGCTGGCTGGTGCGCTGGCCCGGCCGCGCCCCCAGGGGGTCAGCCTGTCCCAAATGACTGAGCAATAGAATTGGAAATTCCTTCCATAGACCCCCAGGAAGCAGGACAAATCTGACCTCATGTCCATGTGCTCACAGACTGTCCCTAGTCAAATACTGGGAGAAATCGCCCACAGATTATTAGGTGGTCATCAAAAGACAGAATCTTTCCATATATTATTAATTTAAACTGAATTCTCCCACCTCTCTTTCTTCTTTTCCCTCTCTCCCTCCCTCCATCCCTCCCTTTTTCCTTCCCTTTACTCCTTGTTTCTGCAGTACTGGGATTTGGAGTCAGGGTTTAGGTGGTTGTGATGGCAGTCGTGATGGACCGCACCCGTAGAGATCTGTCTCACAGGGTGGAAGTACGGCTTTGGTACCTCGAGATGGAGGTTTAGGGACTCTAGGGCCAGGGCCAGGGGCGTGTGTGTGTGTTTGTGTGTGTGTGTGTGTGTGATGACAGGTGTTTACGGGTTTCTAGACCTTGGGCCTCCATGAGGTACAGAGATTGGCTCAGGACCTAGCAGGGAACTCAGTTTTGAATCAGGAAACTAAGGTAGCTGCTCCTACCTTAGATAGGGTGGGAGGTAACCCAGCCCCTGCCCCTCCTTGAAGGACTGACCCCCACCCTATTGTCCCAGGTGCATACAGACACCAGGCAGAACCCCAGGTATGAGCAGATGTACTTCCTGTGCAGGCAAGGCAGTCCACCTAATCCTTCTGTAAACATTCCATTGTGGGCCCCAGCCCAACACCCACCCTCCCCGCAACTCCCTAGACCTAATGGCTTTTCATTAACCTCTGCCTCCTCGCTCAGACCTCATAAAAAACCAGCTCCTGTCCCAGCTCCTTTACACAGTCTCCAAGCTCGTGGGAAGGCTGTGTCCTTCGCTGCGCTCTCAGTGAACACTCCCGGCCTGTGGAAGATCGAGTCTGGCCTGTTTCTTTCCTTTCTCCTCCATTCTCCTAACACTACTCACTTCTTGGAGCATGATAGATTATTACACTTTGCCAGAAAACCACACAGACATCCAGGTACAGAGAACAAATCAAGGTTTATTGCTGGGAAAGGGGGCCGGCAAGACCCCTTCTCACAAGGGAGAAGTGAGAAGAAGCACTGGCTATTGTCTGGGGTGACCTATATAACCTAGGAGGCTGAGGAGGGGCTGGAAGGGGCTAGGAGGCAGAGACCCCGGTGTGGATGTGCAGGCCAGGGGCTTCATCATGGTGACTAGGATTGATGGCTGCTGTCCATGTAGTAGATCAGGGGCCCTGCAGCTGCCCAGACCTGAAGGTCACTCTAAGGGGCTCTTGCTGCCTTCTGTGGTGGTAGCTGCCCCAGAGAAGTGCCATCCCAAGGTAAAGGGGTTGGAGGCTGATTGTTTCTGCCTTTACTACATGAGCCTAGTGTTGCCTAGGAAGGGAGTATGCTAAGCTGTGGAGAGGGGAAGGAGCGTGCTAAGCTGTGGGACGGGAGCTCATCTTGCTAACACCCCCTTTCCTGGAAATGAGCAGAATAGTAACTACCCATGAGACTCTGACAGGGGCTCAAGGGCTGTTTCTGTTAAAATCACTGGCTCTTCACTTGGGCCAGTGGACTTTTAATTAGTGGTTAAGCACAGGGAGGGGGGGTAGCGGCGGGGGAGGGGGGGAAAGTAGGGGGGTAGCTTAGCATCGCTCCCTTCACCTTCATCTGTTGCCTTTGCTACCAGAAACTTTGGGCCAGATTCCTGCTCGGCTGCATGATAACCTTTAAGTAGTGTTCATCAAAAACAAGCTCCTCCCCCCACCTTTTAAGGCTCAGGTCACAATCAATAGACTCTACCGTCCCCTCCCGAACACAGAATAGAGCCTAGAAATCTCCACTATTGTCCTAAATCTGAAGCAGGGCTCCTTTCGGACCTATCAAACTCCATCTGGCCTTTCTGACTCTTCTCCCTCTGAGTCATCCTTTCCCCAGTGACCTCAGGTCCCAAGAACAGCTGGTCTGATTGATAAACATCTGAGACAAGGCTCAAATCTATTTCCCCAGGCAGCAACCCTTTTCTCAGGTAGAGCCTGAGATTCAGACCAACCAGACGGTGGCAACTGCGACTGCGCATACTTATTGCCCTCTCCTACTTCCTGTCCTCTCTCTTTTCTCTGTAGCATCCTCCAGCTATTGCCAACACACCAGCAGATAAGACTGACGAGGTGGGGCTCTGTTCCTTCCTGGTACCCCCATTCTTAACAAGTTCCCTCCCTACTTCACCACGACCAGTTATGTTTGGCCTTCTGGGGTGGGTGACCAGGCTTGGTTTGTTGGGATGTCCTCTGGTGCCCAGTCAGGCCTCTGGTTTAAGACCCTGTTAACAAGATTTAAATCAGATGCTACATCTCATGCCTCCAGTGTACACCGAGGGCAGAGAGGGCAAACTTTATCAGGAATCTACGCAGGACAAACAGCAGGCCGTGCCTTGGTTGTAGAAGAGGATCATATACCTTCCCTTTTTTTGCTTCACCAGGTATTGGCCAATACAGATTTCTTCATAAAAGCTATAGCCATTAGTGATCACTCAGTATATTCTTCTCCTGTCCCTCTCCCAGTGCCCCTTGTGATAACTGACTGGGTTCCAGCTCTTAGGCCAGAGCAGAAGTTCTGCAATCTCCCACTGAGCTTGACTGTATGAACATCCCCACCGATTCTCTAGTTCTCTCCTGTTGCTGACCCACCACCTTGGAGTGCAGGCTGCCTGATCTAAATGCAAGGTGAGAAACTGAAATATGGATACTGGGCCGATGCAACGTCATCTTATTCTCATCCTGCAGTCTCAAGAGAAGTTGGGAACTTTTTACCCAGTTCAGAAACCCCTGGAGGTGAACTAGATCATTCTTTGAATTGTAGATGTTGTTTAGCGCCTGGAAAGTCTTGCTCCAGGGAATTCCTGCCCTAAGCCTCAGATTGTCCCAGCTAGCTTGTTTTGCTTCTGTAAACATGCTTTTGATAAGTTTAGTTGCGTGGTTTCTCTCTTTACAAGCTCTGTGCTAGCTGCATTTGGGGCTGCAGGTGCTTTGGGCCATGGCCATGAGTCTGCCTGCGGTTGCCTGATTTCTAAGACTCTGGACTTGACCTCTCAAAACGTGGCTTCTCTGTATCTTTTGATCAAATTCCCACAGAACAAAACTACCCTTTATCATGGATGGCGATTGCAACATAGCTCAGTGTGGCCTGACAAATTCAGGTGCTTTGGAATTGCTCAAGAGTTATATATAAAAATGGCAGAAAAAAAACCAAAACAAAGTTCGGTGAGTTGTTGCTAATTGCTTTACAGAGAACCACTTGCGTAAGACAGGAAATGGATGGGGGATGCGGGCTAACTTATAGTGGGTATATTCCCTTTGACTTAATGTTCTGGGCTTGAGCACTGTCTGGGACTAAACATGTGTTTCTGGCAAAACCAAATTGAAAGTGTGGTAGATTAGAATCTGAAAATAGAAATGACTTCTCTCCGACAGTTATATCTCTTGAAGTAAGGAGGCTGAACCTAAATAAATTTCTTGCAGCCATCCTGGTACCTAGGCAGAAGATGGGGGCTGCTCACCCAGCTCCAAGGCCTAGAAGTGAGCAAGCCATCCTTTGAGGTGCAGATGCCTGGCTCAATAGGATGAGCTGGGAGGGCTCTGCTTTGGAGAGATGCAGATGTCATAGCCTTAGAAAAGCTTGGCATATAGAGAATGCTCTGATTCTGCATTGATTAGCTCCCTAAATGACTCAAATCACCAGCCTTTGAGTAGCCTCTAAGCGTACCCTATATGGAATGTGAAGGCTTATCTTCTCTAGATGGGAAAGTTCTGCTGGTACCTGAGTATGTCCATTTAAGGTCTGGCATCTTGTCTTCATGGTAGGGGGAGGGTGATGCCCCCCTTCCCCACCAGGTGTTGGGCATGCCTGGATCCCTGGAGACAGGGGCCGGCACTTGGCTGATAGATTACTGCACCTGTCAGTCTAGTGCCTGGTACTTGGAGTGTCCTGGGACTGGGCCCCCTGGCCTGACCCTATTTAGGGCTGTGGGAGTATGGGTGTGGGGACATCATGCCATGTGTGTCTCTGTGACGGTGTTCTGTGTCCTGTGTCCTGTGTCCTATGTCCTGTGTCCTGTGTCCTGGCTCATCTCCAGTCATCATGGCATCCTGATTCAGCTCTCCATTGGAGCTGAATTGGTTCATTGGTATTGTCTTTGTTCTTTCTTCCCTCTCTGGCCTGTTTCCTAGTCATGTTATGTGTATTTGGGGGGCTGCAGGCCTTTGTAGCAATGGGCTGCTTGCAGATTGATAACTGTGTAATAAAGACTCCAATATTCCATCTTCCAAAATGTGGCTTCTCTGATAATTCACCTTACACACTCTGATGATCAGCATTTTGTCCTGAGTGATATTCTCAAATCTGAAAGGTATCCTGTCTCCTCCAAATTCAAGGAGCCCAACACCCCCAAGGTTGTTCTCAGAGCCCTGACTTCATGCCAACCAGGCATTCTGTGCCTCCAAATTGACTGTGCCCTGAGCTGCCTGCAGGGCCTTGATCCTGTCTGGGATACTGGAAAAGGATTAATCAGCTGCCTCTTTGTGCATGGGAGGTAGTAGTCTGGGTCAGGGAGCAAGACAAGGTGAGATTCTCCTTCACAGCCCCACTCTTGAAAGCCACCTGGTGGCATAGTCTCCCTTCCTCCCTTAGAGAGCACTTTCTGAAGGGCTTTGGTGTCCCCAAGGGTAGCTCTTATTTCCACTGTTCCTAGCCTTGGGGTGCGAGAAGCCGGAGCCCTGAGTACAGCAGTCTGGAAGCCTTGTCAGGCACTGAGTGTCCCAGTCCAGGTGTAAGTCCCTCTTGTTGACCTATTTCTGGAAAGGCAAGAGGATCATAACCAGAGCAAATCCACCTTCAGCTGACCATGGAGGCATGGAGGGCAGAACGGGACCATGACCCCTGCCTGCCAGGACTCCTGTCTCAGAGTCAAGGAGTCCCCAAGGGCCCCCATAGAGCAGTGTCTCCCTTCTGTGGTTCCCTTTCTTTTTTTTTTTTCTGTCTGACCTTGGGGTCAGCACTATTTGTCCTTCAGGTCTTGTGGATCCCTGGAAGACACTTGATGGCTTTCAGGTTCTGTAGACCAAACAATCCTTGTTCTTTCTTGAACTGAGCAACTCTCAGTGTAACTTCTATTCAGGGAGCTAGGCAACATGACTTCTGCTCCTAGGAACTCAGGGTGTGGGGGAAAAGGAGTTAGGGATTCCATGGCAGATACCACTTGAGGGAAGTGCTCTGCTGGCTTCACAGGAAGAGAGGAAGGAAGAAAAGAGAGGCAAAAAGGACAAGAAGGAAGAAAGGACAGGAGGAAGGAAGGAAGGAAGGAAGGAAGGAAGGAAGGAAGGAAGGAAGGAAGGAAGGAAGGATGGAAGAATGACAGGCAAGAAGGGTCCAACTAGGAAGCAGTGACTTAGATCATCTTTGAGCTTATTCTGGATTTTTTTTTGGAAGCTAGATAGGATAAAAGATAAAAGATCTGTGGAAGCCTTAGAGTCTCTTGACCAGAATGTCTCTCTGTCTCTTTCTTACCAGTGTATAGTCTGAACTCAGAGCTTCTTGCTCTTGCTTAACTTTTTTTTTTCTTAAGGCTGATGTTCTACTACTTGAGCCATACCTCTACTCCAGTTCTGGCTTTTTGTGCTGGTTACTTGGAGGTGAGAGTCTCTCAGATTTGTCTGCTTGGGATGGCTTTGAACCAGGATCCTCAACTATCAGCCTCCTGAGTAGCTAGGTATGAGCCATGGTTGCCTGGCCTAGGGTGCTTCTTCTTTGAGTGTTTCTGCAGGTTCTGAAATTCCAAGGTTGGTTTCCACACAAATTTAGCACAGACCCAGTTGTACATAGAGAGACAGGAGGGCACCCCAGCTTGCTAGGCTTGGTCTCAGGCAACAGTGAGTCACTAGCCCTCCCGTGCTGTCACATGACCTCCCCCCTCAATCCTCCCTTCCTCAGTCATGACCTGCAGGATAGATCACAAGGCGATTTCACATGGAAATCCAACAAGGGCCCACACAGAAGCCCAAATATGGAAGTTTGTGTGTTACTCTAAGAACTGTGAAGTTGGCAGTCCGCAACTAGTTATTAAAACTCATAATATAATTTGAGGGTGAGAACTAGAAAATGTTCTTTTGTGTGTGGGGGGAGTGGTTAATGTTTATCTGTGTCCTTTCCTACTGGGAAATGTTATCATAAACATACACATGATGTTTGTTTGTTTTTTTAAATAAAAATCCCTGTGAAGAGTCTAAAACATGAGGAATATTTCTGTCTAGGGAAGAAAGCTACCATTTCAGAGCTGAGATGGGGCTGAAGGCACTGGAATTGAGTTTCTTGTCATGGAATTGAAATTCCAATATGACTGTGCTAGGAAACCAGGGAGTAAAGAAAGTTTCATCTCATCCTGCCTCATAAAACATATGCTGCGTTTAACTTGTGCTTTCAAGATTCAAAGCACTTAATGTGCTCCATACCAACCCTTTGGGTTGATCAAAAAAGCCCCAGATAACATTGCTCATTTTATTGTGGAGGACACAGAGGCCCCGAAATTGAGTGACTTTCTTGCTTTAAGATAGGAGTGCCAGAATCAGCATATGAGATAAATGGCCTATTTATTCTCTTCCAGTCCAGGGATTTTTTTCTTCCAATCCAGGGACTTTTTAAAAAAAAATTTTGGTGACATGAGGTTTGAAGTCAGTGTCACTTGCTTGGTAGCAGGAGCTCTGCCACTTGCTATATTCCTATCCGTTTTCATTTTAGTGAGGGTCTCAAACCTCGGTTTTCCTACCTATGTCTCCTAGTGTGGCTGAGATCAGAGGTGGGCCAATTCATCCACCTCTGATGACTGAGGAAGGATTGAGCTAACTTTTTGTCCAGGCCACCCTCGAACCATCAGCTCTTCCTATCTCTATCCCCCAAGTAACTGGGCTTATAGGTGTGAGTTACTATGCCCCGTTTAAACCAAGGATTCACAAATTCTTCCTCCTGCTTTGGTATATTATATACGTTAGAATCTGTTCTCTAAGACTTGGTCTAAAATAGTATGTATTATGTCCACTGTCGGCCTGTTGTAGTTTTGAGCTCTACACAGTCTTTAGAAAGGCTGTAGCCTTTCCAAATCCTTATAGAAGGAGAAGATTCTGAACCCATAGCGTCTGGTGCAAAGGACATGAACCTCAGCCATGGTAAAATTCCAGGTCTCAGACAGAGTGGGAACAACCTGTATGGACAGCCCTTCAGGACCTTGCTATCCTGGAGAGTCTCCTTGCAGCCCCATGTCCTATTGCATGCGTCTATCATCTAGCTCAAGCATGTTCCTAGACAGACAGACAAGACTTCTACCCATCTTCAACTCACTGATCAATCAATCAATCAATTCATTGGGTATTTTTTTCTATTTTTATTCTATTTTTTTCAGATAGTGTCTCATGCTTTTACCTGCCACAGGCCTAAGTCCAAGATCCTCCTACCTCTCTCTTGGGTAGCTGAAATTAAAAGTGTGCATGAACTGGGCTGGGAAGGTGGCTCAGTGGTAGAGTGCTTGCCTAGCATGCATGAAGCCCTGGGTTCGATTCCTTAGTACCACACAAACAGAAATAAGCCAGAAGTGGGGTTGTGGCTCAAGTAGTAGAGTGCTAGCCTTGAGCAAAAGAAGCTCAGGGACAGTGCCCAGGCCCTTAGTTCAAGCCTCAGGACTGGCAAAAAGAAAGTGTGTGTAAGTATACCTAGCTTCACCCACGTTTTAGTCAATCAATTAGATATAATTCCACTTTAGGAATAGATTTATGAGGTGGATATTTCACCTTGCTGCTCACATCCTGGTGAATTTAGTTTCTGATTTTCTCAAAGACCTGTTGCTTTTCCGTAAGCTTGAGGTTGACCAGCTGTCTCAGTTGGCCTAGTACGGAGGTATTCTAGACATGTGAGATGAGAGACATTTTAGCACTAAAATGCAGCATTGTTGATCACCCCAGGAGCAAGGCTGAGTGAGATTACAAGATTCTATTTTGAGAGAGCAGGCTCCTTCTGAGAACCAGTTGGCCTTCCATTTTATTGTGGTTGTTCTTTATCACAGAAACACTGATGTGTTAAGCATTGGGCTTAAAGGGGACTTGAGGACAAAATAGAAATGATGATGTAAAGCACATACTAGCTTCTAAATGGTTACCTATCGTAGTAGGCTGAACAGCTTATCCTCACGCTCAAGTCCACTAAAACCTGTGGATTGGATCATACTTGGAAGTAGGCCTTTGCAAATGTGACCAAGCTGAAGTGGGGTTGTACTTTGTTACTGTGGGTCCTGAGTGGGCCCAATCCAACGCTCATTCTTAGGAAGAGGGAGATTCAGAAAAAGGCACAGACATGTTGGAAAGAGGATGATGTGACAGAGGCAGCAATGTGGAGACACAGATACCAGTCTAGGAACAGCGGGGCGTGCTGGCAAGCCTGGACTGGGAAGAGGCACGGAAGGCTCTTCCTCAGAGCCTGAAGTGAGAGCAGGGCCTGCGGCTGACACCTCGAGTTTGGACTCTGATCCTTCAGAAGGGTGACAGGATAGCTGCTGGGATGCTACTCCATTTATGGTGATTTTTTTTTTTACAGCATCCATAGGACAGTAATAAATCAAGTCCCCTTCCTTGTTAAAAATATGAAGTTGCTGAGGGGATACTTTGAAAAGGAATCTGTAGCTGCTCCTACTGGGAAACTATGCTTTGATATATTTATGGCGCTTGTATATTCTTTTAACTCTATGGTCCCTGTCTTTGTAAATGCTCAGCTTGATTTTTATGGCAGGGTTATTTATCTACTTGTTTCTTCTTACTCATCTTGGAATCTTGAAAGCTTAGCCAAGGGTCTAAGAATTTATTCTTAAAAAGTATTTGTTGAGAGAAAAAAGAACTCCTAACAATGTGGGCCTTTTCTTGTTCTCTTCTCTTTTCTTCTCTCCTCTCTTCTCTTCCTTATAAAGTCCATACTGGCCTTAAACTTGAGATTTTCCTGCTTTAATATCTTAAATGCTGGAATTCTAGCTGTGCACTACTGCACCATTTTCCTTTTTTTATTGTGAAAATACTGTACAGAGGGGTTACAATTACATGGGCAAGATAATGTGTACATTTCTTATCAAGCATTGTAGCCTCCTCCTTTATTTCCCCTTCTCCTCCCTTCCCATCCTCCCCCGCCCCTCCCCCATTTTCCTTTTTCCTCTCCTTTTCCTGTTTTTCTTTTAGAAATCAAGGACAATTAAGCATGATTTTAATTATTCTAGGTCCACATTGGGCAGATAACTTTAATATGGACTGATTTTAGACAGGAAGACTTGGAGTTCCAGAGCTCGGCTTTTGCAAGTCTGCAGTGTTCAGACCCAAGAGTTGCTGATGTGACATTCTGTAGGTCAGGTTTCCACAGATGGGAGAGAACAACTCTGGGCTGGAGGTACATGAGGCTGAAACAACTTGCTTTTCTTCTGAGCTTCACCTGCACCCATTTAGACGTATAGGCTTAAAGACAGGTTGTTACTCCCTGTGTGGCCCCCAGGCTCCCTAGACCATGCCATCTTTGTCATCTGTGTTCAGTCATTTCAGTCTACCCCTCGTTCTAGGATGCTATGCTGGATGGGACAAACTTAGCTACTCTCTTTCAGGATACTGAGTGCTTTACTGAGTCTGGCTCTGATCTAGGCACATTAAATTAAAAATAAATTTTTATTCTCTTTTTCTTTCCTTTTTTATGAAGTTGAAATTCAAGATAAAGAAAACATTCATTCTCTAGAAAAGAAAAGAGCATCTGTAACAAGACAACTAAGAATTCTAGCAGTAACTGGTAGAACTGTGGTAAAAAAGGAGGGAAGATGATAGTTCTATCTAAGCACCTAATTTTTTTGTTCTATATTACCCATGAAAATAACAAACTTTATTTTTTTAAAAAAAAGCTGAACTCAAACACCTCCTCCCCAATCACCTTGCTGCATGCCGGGTACCGCGGCTTGGGTACTCTACGAGACAATCCTGCTGCCAGCTAGGACTTTCTGCTTCCTCTCTTTATTGCTTGACTTTTCTAAAGCAAGTTTGTATTACTTTTGTGATCAGGAAAAGCAATAAAGAGAAATGATTTCCTTAGGGTAAAGATGTTGGGAAGGAATAAGAATCCTGTAGAAAACAATTTCTGCAGAGTCTTCTGAAGCTTCGGTTGGCGTCTGCTGCTGGGGGTGGCAGGGAATCATCAGTGTCCTGAGAGAACTGACGGGTGATTGACAGGCAGAAGGAGTGGAAACGGCTCTTCCCCTCTCTTCTCTGAGGCGAAGTCAGCCCGGCAGAGATCAGGGTGAGCATACTGGAAGCCTACTTAGTCCTTTGGAAAGCCAGCCAGAGGGGCTTGGGCCAAGGGACTGGGAAAGAGACCAAAGATCCAGTGTATTTACTGGCTGCAGGGGTGCTTATATGCTAAGTCATACTACTCTCCTGAAAAAAAAATAAAAACTACCCATCCATGGTAACAAAGATCAGAAATGGTTGTCTATTTTCCCAACTCTGACAGCTGTTAATTTTAGGCTTGGGACTCACATCCCAATCTGTTTGAGCCCAAGGACTGGATGGGGTCCCTCTCTGTGATCATCTTTACAGAAAGAGAAAGAGAGGCTTGGAGCGGGGGGCATCTGATAAAAGTAAGAGAAGCGCACAGTTGTAGAGTGACAGCAAACCTTTTGTCATTCATCAGCAATAGGTTTAACCTCGGAATGGTGGATTAACTATTGGATTAACTATTTTTCGTGTGTTTGTGATACTGAAGATTGAGCTCAGGGTTTTGCACTTGTATTATTTGAGCCAGCCCTTTACAAGTCCTTTTGCTTTTAGCTTTTTTTTTTTTTTGGTAGCATCTCTTGCTAACTTTTGCCGGCACCGCTCTGGAACTGTGTGTGAGCCTCCTACCTCCACCTCCCGAGTAGCTGGGATTACAGGCATACACAGCACATCCAGATGCCAGATGTATTCTGTGTCTGTATAAGGGGGTTGGAATAATAAATCATGAAGGTTAAGAACCACTGATAACGGGAGCCAGTTAAAATAAAACATTTGGATGACATCTGCTCTTTTTAGAAAAGAAGGCATTTTCCCATTGCTTTTAGTGAATTAGTAGCAAGCATCTGGTGTCAGCTTTCCACCCAGTCATCAGTCCACACCCGATCTGCAGAGGGCTGGCCTGCCTTTCTGTGGCCCAGTCCAGGATCTGAGGACTGAGGGCAGCACTGGGAAGGTAGCTAATGGTAGGGAACGCTGAGGCTTCAGTGGTGGGAAGGTCAGGTATTTGAACTCCAGGGTACATGCCTAGAGTCAAGATAGAGATCTGAGGGTTCAGGAGCTCAGCACGGGGTCAGGCTCCTGGGAGAGAGTGCCATGCCCAGCTTCGCGTGCCCATATACTTCCTGTGTAGGCTGCTGCGTGGGCCCGACGGAGCCAGGCGGCTTTAGTGGGGAAAGACCAGGAAGCCAGTTCTAGTACATTTTGTGCGGGGGGGGGGGGGGAGCCTTTGGTTTTTGCCTGAGGCCGGCCTCTGAAGTAGCTCAGTGACTGTGACCTCCAGCAAAGCTTAGAATACAGGTGTGACGCTCCAAACCAACTTGCTCATGAAGAGTCCAGCTGGCCTTAAACTGTGATCCCAAGTAGCAGGGATTACAGACGTGACCCACCATGCCCCGCAGCCCTAGTGATGACTAACGTCAGGTCTTAGACAAGTTTCATGGACACACTCCACAGGAACCTCCTGCAGGCTTCAGGGTTCTGCAGCTGCCTTTGTTTCTTTCTTCCCTGGCCTTGCTGCTGGCTGTGCTGCTCATGAGACCACTTGCCTTCTTGATGAGGTCCTCCTCCTCCTCTTCTCCTTCCTCGTCCTCCTCCTTTTCTTCTTCCTCTTGTTCCTCTCCTTCCTCTTCTTCTTCTTCCTCCTCCTCCTCTTTTTATTCTCCTTCCTCTTCTTCTTCCTCCTCCTCCTCTTCTTCTCCTTCCTCTTCTTCCTCATCCTCCTCTTCTTCCTGCTCTTCCTCCTCCTTCCTCTTCTTCCTCCTCCTCCTCTTCTTCCTGCTCTTCCTCCTCCTCCTTCCTCTTCTTCCTCTTCTTCCTCCTCCTCCTCTTCTTCCTGCTCTTCCTCCTCCTCTTCTTCCTCTCCTTCCTCTTCTTCTTCCTCCTCTTCTTCCTCTCCTTCCTCTTCTTCCTCTTCCTCCTCCTCTTCTTATCCTCCCTCCTCCTCCTCTTCCTTTTCCTCCTCTTCCTCCTCCTTCTCCTCCTCCTCTTCCTCCTCCTTTTTTTCTTTCTCTTCTTCTTCCACCTCTTCCTCCTTCTCCTTCTCCTCCTCCTCCTCTTCTTCTTCCTTTCCTCCTCTTCCTCCTCCTCCATTTTTTCTTCCTCTTCTTCTTCCTCCTTCTCCTCCTCCTCCTCTTCTTCTTCTTCCTGTCCTCCTCTTCCTCCTCCTTTATTTCTTTCTCTTCTTCTTCTTCCTCCTCCTCCTCTTCCTCCTCCTCCTCCTCTTATTCTTCTTCCTCCTCCTCCTCCTCTTCCTGCTCCTGCTCCTCCTCCTCCTGCTCCTCCTCCTCCTCCTCCTCCTCCTCCTCCTCTTCTTCTTCCTCCTCCTCCTCTTCCTCCTCCTCCATTTTTTCTTCCTCTTCTTCTTCCTCCTCCTCCTCCTCCTCCTCTTCTTCTTCTTCTTCTTCTTCTTCTTCTTCTTCTTCTTCTTCTTCTTCTTCTTCTTCCTCTTCCTCTTCTTCCTCTTCCTCCTCCTTCTTCCTCTTCTCCTCTTGCTTTTAAAAATAACTCAGTAAGAGGCATGCCCAGTCCAGAGCGCTAGCTCCAGAGGCCTCTGAAGCTGACGGTTCTTCAGTTGTCATGGGTGTGACTGAGCTGAAAACAGGTGTGGCGCAGGGCCTTCCCCTGCTCTGAGCCTCACTGCACATGGCCTGACTCGCTCTGGGCCACCCTGTTACCCAGCGGTCACTGCCCGGGCCACACTGTCACACAGAGTCATTGCTCTGGGCCGTGGTGTCAGATGATTGTCTCACAGCTGGGTCTCATGCTGTCATGTGGATGGTCACTTCCCTAGGCCACACTGTCACGTGGACTGCCAGGCTCTGGGACCTGCAAGTGGACCTTCCTAGGATCCTGTCTGAGACCTGACCCCATCGGCCTGCATGCTGAGCGTGTCAGCCTCACCAGTACCACGGAAGCCCGGCGTGATGGTGGAGACCTAAGGCGTCAAGCGCGGGCGCGGTCACCCGCTGTGTCCATCTGCAGAGGGAAGGCCAGCCTAGGCTTGGGGGAATGCGGCTGAGCGGGAGGAGGAGGAAGGGAGAAGGCGGGTCCAGCCCTAAGCCTGCTGCTTGCAGCTGCCCGACTCTTCCGTGTCCTAGGACTACGTGAATATCAGAGCAATTTTCCCCTAAGTTTTCCCTTCTGTTTAAACTAACAAAGATAACGATCTTAGCAATGCTGCTTATATGTGGAAATAAAGATTTGGAATGTAAAAGAAAGTTAACAAGAGAGGTGTCAGTTAAGGTTGGGAGGATTTTTTGGCAATGGAACAGGGGGAGGAGAATACATGATCAACAGGGAGTCCAAGCAGAGGCCGTGTATTGAGGCAGCGGGCTCCAGCCTGCTCAGCGCTGGCCCGTGCCAGCTCAGGTCCTCCATGGGTCTGAGCTCCATGGCCAAGACGCTGCGACCTCGAGCATTCCCTCTCCCCTGCCCCTCCCCAGATTTCAACTCATGCAGTGGGGTTTCCAATCTTAAACAGAACCCACAGACAGGAGGTAAGAACAGGCACTTACGTGCTGAGGGATTTTCCTCAGGGTCTTCAGACAGCTTTGCCTCTGGGACCTGACTTTCCCCAAATGGAGAGAAGTTCCCCTGAGGAGGAAGGCTGGTGAGCCGGGGCGGGCGCTTGTGCCCGAGGGGGTGTTTCAGAGTCTTGCTATGTGTAGATGCAACATCTCAGAGCTGGGGGAAAGAGACGGAATTAAACTCCCCAGAGAAAAATCAAGTCGTTCATTGGGCAGAGGCTAGTATGGGCGTCGGAGGTGGAGAGCGTGGGGGAGACAGAAACGGAATTTTTGCGGAGGGGCTGGATGAGAGAGGTGTCCTTCCCTGACCATGGGTAGGGCTGGTACTGAGGGCAAGGGGGAGGCCACCCCAGGTCCTCCAGCTAATGGGGGTCACTGACCAAGAGTCTACAGGTCTCTCTGACCCCCTTAACCCAGGGCCTGCAGATTCTCTTTCAATAAATGACTTACTATTCTTTTCCACGTCCCAAGAGAGAGAACTTCTGCTCCCTGCCCAGAGAGATGCATGCGGGGTCCTGGAGTTGGGGGGCGGAGGCAGTTTTGGGGAAGAGGAGGTGACATGACAAACTTGTGTGGGGGTTCGGCTGGAGGACGGGGGTGTGAGGGGGTGTAGG
>NW_012267217.1:65256865-65330074 GCF_000151885.1 Dipodomys ordii | reverse complement strand
GTGTGTGGAGGGGGTGTGTGGGGGTGTGTGGAGGGGGTGAGCGGTCCAGCCGAGCGATTTGCTTCAAGCCCTCTGGAGACAGCGCACTGGTCAGCAAGGCCGCCTGGGGAGACCGCCGCTCTGGCGACAAGGAAAGTCCACGGCACTCCAAGACCTGCTCATTTTCGCGCTACAAGATGCGTTTGCAGCAACGCTGGGCAATGTTTCTCCAGCCTGTTCCGTTTGCTTCACGTTTCTCATTTATATCCAGTGACTTTTCTTGGCCAGATTGATTAGAGCTGGAGGACTAGAGGGGCTTAGCACTTCTTTTTTGTTTTTGACAGGGTTCCACTATGCAGCTCAAGTTGTCTTCAGACTCACGATCTTCCTGCCTCTGTCTCCTGAGAGCTGGGAGTGCAGATGTGCACCACCAGGCTTGGCTTCGACTAGTCATGGTATCCTGAACTAAGGAAAAGACGTGATTGGATTCCAGAATTAGGTGAGGAGCAGGAGTTTGTGACCCCGGGAAGGAGAAGGGAGCTGGGACGCTGGCATGGGAAAGACGGAGAGAGGACAAGAGGAGCCTCGGCCTTCGCACAGGCTTGGCCCAAAGTCAGAGAGGCCAGGGATAATCTCCATAATCACGGCTTCTGAAAACCTTAAATTCGGCCTCCATGGGCAGCACCCCTGAGCCGTTACAGAGCTGTCCCGGTGAGCTGCGCTGTCTGGCACCCCGGGCTGCGTCTGCCAACCCCAGGCACCGCAGCTTGCTTTCCATGTTCCAGCCTTTGGGTTTTCATTTGTTTTGATACCATGACTGCCTCCCACAGGTGGAGGACTTCATTTTCTCAGCAGGAAAGCCTTTAAAGGCCCAGGACCTCCAAGTCTTATCACACTCATGTCATGATTATGATTAATGATTATGATTTAGCTGTTGAGCCTTGCCTCCACTTCCTGTCATTGCATTATTTTTTGTCAGTCATGGGGCTTGAACTCTGGGCCTGGGCGCTGTCCCTCAGCTCTTCAGCTCAAGGCTAGCGCTCTACCACTTGAGCCACAGCACCACTCCTGGCTTTTTCTGCTTATGTGGTACTGAGGAGTCAAACCCAGGGCCTCATGCATGGGAGGCAAGCACTCTACCACTGAGCCACCTTCCCAGCCCCTTGTTGTTGCATTTTGTTATGCTGTCATCCCTCTCTGTCTAAAAGCAGGGCAGACTGTGACACGGGCGGAGGCAGCGTTGTTTGGTGGCCCTGGCTGCAGTGGGGACATGCACCTCATCCAGAGCCTGTGGGTCCTTCTACCTCCCCTGGGAGCTGTGTGCTGCTGCTGCCCCGCCCAGCTCTTCACAGCATTCCCCCCACCCTGGAGGTCTGTCTGTCCCCAGCAGTGAACACACAGTCGCCCAGAGAGAAGTCGGCCACATTAGAAGGCAAGGTCTCTCTGCAGGTTTCATTGTAGATGTCCAACTGCAATCCCAGGAAAGTGTGAACTTTGCTCTCCTCCATCCCCAAAGGTACCGGGCAGAACAATTGCTAGAAGAGCACAGTGGAGTTCATTGAATTTCTTCTTACTGTCTGGAAGCTAGCTTTCAATGAGATGTACTAAGTGAATCTAATCGGTAGATTCATACTTGAAGCCAGCCGCCTCATAGCTACATCTTCACGGTATATAGTGTATTTACAGAAAACAAACATATGGTGATATATATATATATATACACACACACATATATGTATATATGTATATATGTATATACAGAGAGAGGGGGTGGGGAGAGAGAGAGAGAGAGAGGAGAGATGGCCTAGCTCTCTCTCTCTCTCTGAATTTTTATTTTTATTTTATTTTTGTGCCAGTATTGGGGCTTAAACTCAGGGCCTGAGCAGTGTTCCTTAGCTTTTTCATTGGAGGCTGGAGCCCTGGCATTTGGGCCATCTCTCTACTTCTGGCTCTTTGGTGGTTAACTGGAGGTAAGAGTCACACAGACTTCCTTGGCCGTGGCTGGCTTGGAGCTGTGATCCTTGGTCACAGCCTCCTCAGTAGCTGGGATGACAGGTGTGAGCCACGGAAGCCACGATGGCTCTGTGTGTCTACGATGTGTCTGCATCTGAAGTCATAGGTGGTTAATGTTGATAGTCGGCAGGGGGCATCCTTTACCCCGCAGATTTCAGCTCTGCCCTTCATTTTGAGCAAGGAAGACACCAATGTGTGGAGAGCAGCTTGAAAGCCCAAGTGGCTGGCTTTGGCTCAGGGAAGAATTGGTAATGGAGCCAGGCTGGAGGGCTGCTTGTTCCTGGCCTTGGTTCCCCCAATGCGATCTACGCCCTACCCTTCTCTGCCCACTCTGTGCCCAAGACAAACCCTAGAATCTCATCTCCTGGGCCTTTTCCCCTTCGGTGAGTGGTTGGATTTGGCCAGTAGAGGCGCCGAGGGCAGGCAGAAGAGAGGGTAGATAGTTCTTTCTAGTCATGTCCTCTTCAATGCGCTGTCTTGATGATGGCCCTCCCCCTTAGGATGGCAGCTCCTCCCCCCATGGGTTCCAATCCCCCCTTACATTCTTTTTCCTTTGTCCCTAAGGGGGTTAACGCTGCTTATTAAGGCTAATCTCTGTTTGATCCCCTCGCCTGTCCCTTCTCAAGAGCATCTTCATTTCTTCATTTAGACTCCTGCTAGGTTCTGATGGGTACACTGGCTGTCTTTTATCTGTGGTGTGTGTGTGTGTGTGTGTGTGTGTGTGTGTGTGTGTGTGTGTGTGGATATGTGGACATCTCCACCATTAGTCCCTCACATAGTGCTTAGTACTGTGGCAAGCCCTTAGCAAACACATATGGAATGAATTAATGAATGCATTCATCCTATATTCAAAGTCTGAAAAAAATAGACAGCCAAATAGGAAGTGCTGGGCAATGTTTGTGCAAAATGCATCCCCATTTTGCTGAAGTTGGAAAACAATGTGGAAGAGTCTTAGCTCTGAGGTGTTCTAAGAAAATACGAAGACTGCTCTGGGAAAAAAGATTGAGATTTACCAGAAGTAAAGCCCCATCGGTGCTCCGAGCTCTAAAGCACAACACAGGTAATTGTGTGTGTGTGTGTGTGTGTGTGTGTGTGTGTGAAGTAAATCGGAAGTTGCCTGCTGCGAGTGGCTAACCACAAGCCACAGCGGGAGAATGTGGGAGAGGGTCTTACAGATTCATTTCCTTGTCTTACAGAAGATCTGTATCTAGGTGAGGCGTGTGCGTGGGGCCCTTTCACTCTGGTGAGCGCACGCTCCGATGGGGCAGACGGGCCGGCAGAGTAGATTGTGCTGCAGATCTCAAGTGTGAAGGTGACTTTGGGCTGCCCAGTGACCCCAGTGAGACCCTAAGGTTCTTATGAGGGGGAGACGGAAGGCCGGAGGGAATGTGTTGAGAGGTGATTTGAGGAAGGGGCTAGGGGTCAAGGTAGGCAGTCAAGAAGCCTCCAAAAGGAACCGATTTTGCTGGAGCCTGGATGTGAGACTCAGACCTTCAGGTTTGTGAGAAAGCACATTGGCGTTGTTTAAAATGGAGTTTGTGGTCATTGGTTACAGCAATGCTGTGGAATGACGGGGACCCCTCTCCCCAATCCTCCCTGCCCCACCTCCAGTGTGAGTTTATTTGGAGATAAACCTAGAAAGTACTTAAGATTAAATGGGGTCGTAAAGGTGGGACCCTGACCCAATGGGGTTGGTGTTTTTATATGCCAAGGCCCCAGGGGAGCCGCGGTGTGTGCTTACAAGAAGGCCACGTGGGGATCAAGTGACAGGGCAGGAAACCTTCATGGCTAGGCTCTCACCTCCATCTTGCAGCCTCCAGAGCTACGGGGAGTGGGATTCTATTATTTAAGTAGCAAATGGTGATATTCTACTATGGTAGACTGAGCCACCACAGGCCAGCACAGCCTCCACGCACGACCGTCTCCACAGTGGGGTCCCTGCCATGATGTGGCTGGAGGTGGACTAACGGCAAATCAGGGCTTTTCTCTCTGGGATGCCCACACCACCCTGGAAGACAGTCAGCCGGGTCATGGTGTGGCCACACAGCCCCAGAGCCATCCAGAGGGCACAAGGGAGCTGGGGACGGAAATGAAATGTCTCCTCTCAGAGCTGCCAGGACAGATGACATACCCCACAAAGACACGACTTTATTTTCAAGGCCCAGAGCTGTGTCGTGCACGTCCCCCAATGGAGCCCCATCTCCCAGGGAGACAGAAGCCTTTTCTTTTGCAGGCGGGTGCCTTCATTAGGCATTCCCCATGGCAGGCAGCCGTGGGGTAGCCCCTCTTCCGTCCGGGGCCCGGGACAATGCTGGGAAAGCGGAAGGGAGAGCAGGCCCTGCGTGAGATCTGGAGCGAGAACGAGCGAGAGTCCGGATTGTCACGCTAGTCATGTGGAGTCCAGGCTGGACTCAGAATGCCCTTTGTGTGCAGGAACTGGACAGGTGGGCACTTTGTCCACTCACTCCTCCCTAGGGATGAGGCGGGGAGGGGACGTAGCTGCTGAAGCCACGCCATGCAGGGAGGAGGCAGGCCAACCCCAGGTCAGCAAACTAGATGCCAGGATCAACAGGGTGAGCCCGGGTTCAGCATCCATCAGAGAGCAGGCAGACTGGAGTCTCGAAACTCAGGGACTGTGTCCCCCGCTGTAGAAGAAGGTTACACTGTCCACTCATGGGGTGTTCATAGCATCAAACTGAATGACATACTTAAACAGAATAACCATGGTTAAGCTGGGTGCCAGTGGTACACGCCTGTCATCCTAGCTACTCAGGAGGCTGAGATCTGAGGATCATGGTTCAAAGCCAGCCTGGGCAGGAGCATCTGTGAAACTCTTTTCTCCAATGAACCACCAGAAAACTGGAAGTGGTGCTGGGGCTCAAGTGGTAGAGTGCTCGCCTTGAGTTGACGAGCTGAGGAACAGTGACCAGGCCCAGAGTTCAAGCTCCATGACTGACACAAACAAACAAACAAACTAAAAAGAATAACCATGGTTAAAATGAACACTAGGAATCCATAAATAAGCGTTTCCCCCCGAAGTCTGCCATGGGCCAGATGAGAGCCCTTAAGAGCAATGAACAGGATCCAACAAGAGTTTATGAAACAATTGTCACCTGTCATCCCTACAGCCTCACTGGTGTGTAGTGTGATTAGTCACATGATAGACAAAAACCTGGAGACTCAAGTGGTTTGGGCGCTTTGCCCTCGAACCCCAGCCACTGGTGTATCCTCCGTCTCTAAGCTCAGTGATCCTTTGCCACATCAACGCTTTGTCATTCCTGTTCCAGCCCCAGCAGTTGAGTCAGCTGGGAGTTCTGTCCTGGTGTCTACCCAGCAAACACATGGCCCATTCCCTTTCAGGAAGGACCGTTGCTGGCAGCCCTGCTAGTCCGGCCTGGCTATTCTCAACTGGCCAGCAAAATTCACAAAACTCTGCCTGTGGCCGGACTGGACGTGCTCTCTGTGTCTTCCTGCCGCACGCCCCACACTGGACAGCCCTTGTAGATAGGTAACTGGCCCTGGCTGTGGACTCCAGCCATCTCAGCGGTGCGCCTCAGCTGGCCGCCTCAAAGGAGGGATACTAATGTTTCCTGCCTTGGGCGATCCTTCAGAGCTTGCTACTTGTGACTTCTCTTGGCAGGTGTTCGGGGGCGGGTCTCAGCACAGTGCCTCTGGAGAGCTGGCCTTCCTTGAGGACATTCACAGGGCAGGCCTTCCAGAGAAGTTCCAGCAGCTTATCACCCAGACTCTTTGTCATTCTAAAGAGCCCAGTGCATCATGGTCACCGGCGCAAGGATTGACTGACAGAAGGGCACCACAGACGGGTCCGCAGAGATGTGGAAGACGGTGGACACCACGCAGCATGTACATTCCAGGATCCAGAGCCACACACGTGGGTGGCACACACTGAGGACACACTTGGAGTGAAGGCCTGGGGAGCCACGAGCAGCTGCCAGCACCAGGAACCCATTGAGGCCTTACCGGGTGTGCGGGTCCTCTCAGATGTTGAAGAAGTCCATAGAACCCCCCCCCCAAAAAAAAGACATGATGGAAACAGCTAATGGTCTTGTACATATTGGATCTGCTTACCTTCACTTCTATTCCATATTCTTCTTTCATTTTTCCTATAGCTAAATGATCTTATGAGCTTGGTACACATTGTTTCATTTGAAAATGGATTTCAATATCTGTATCCACATGAAAACACTATCTTGTTACTTACGCATGGTTGTTATTATTCTGTGTCTGTTCATTCTCATTCAGTCTTTGGTTTTCAAGTCGGTGCTCACAGCCACCTGTAGACCTGGCACAGTCCTTCTATCACTGGTACTTTGTAGCTCTTTACATCTTTATCCCAGACTATTGGCTTCCGGTTCCCACTGTTGCAGATGAGATTACACTGACCATCTTTGCACACATCTTTTTCTGCAGTTTTCTGAATATATAGAACTGAAAGTTTCATTGTTGCATTGTACTGCTTGTACATAATGCATGTGCATTTTCTATAATAACATCTTCCATTTTATTATATACATTACAAACACTCTTTCTGAAATAGCTGGATTAACTTATTTGTTTATTATTTTTATCTGCTACTGGTACTGGAACTCAGTACCTTGCCACGCCACCTCCTGTGGAGTCTGCGTGAGAGATCGTGCCAGACAAAGCATAAGCCTCATGGAAGCATGCCTGCAGGAAGAAGGTGTTGGTTCAAGGCTTCCCATACACTTGGCTGCACCTTTAGAGCCTCTACCTTTATTCTTATTATATTCTTCTTGGCTGTACATTCATTGCCTTTATTCTTGTTTTGGCTATTTTTCTATTGATCTGCGAACAGAGCATGTTGTTTCTTTCTAATCCAATAGAAACGGCTTCTCTGAATAATAAAGACTAGGACCAAAGATTAAATGTGGGCAATGCCCCAATCAATCAATCATCTGATGTGACGCTGCCTCCAGAAGCTTCTGCAGCTTCACAAGCAGTTTTGCAGCACATAGTAAATATAGAAATTTAAAATTTCCAGATATGTTACAACAGGCAGAATTAATGAATTAAACTAAGCTAGAAGGAGTTATCCCAGAAACACAGAGAGTTCTAGAAAAAGGGACCCCTGATAATAAAAGGAAAAGAAAGATTTCCCCCAACAGTTATGACTAAGTTTAGTCCAGCTTACATTATAGGGAATAGATGGTGGTTTCCCACAAAATATAAAGTTAGTGACATCAGATTTCTGAGCCGACCGATGAACTATTGCCTTATACAGGAGTTTATAAAGATGAAAATTGATGGATTTATGTAAAAGGAAAAAGGGTATGTTGGAACTCATTAGATTTTATGCAAAGATTAGGTAGATCTAGACCATTATGGTGTTTATTATCAAAACAACAACAAGATAGTTTAAAACAACAATTAGAAATTTATGTGAACAAATATTGGGATTAAAATTATAAAAAACAGAGAATGCCTGACTCAACCTGGAAGTAGTTTTTAGGATGGTTTCAAAGGCACTTGAAAATACATGGAAAAAATAAAAAGAGTACAATATAAGTACAGCCCTGTCTTAGGTTTGTTAATTATTAAACAAAAAGGCTGAATAGATGACACATTCTATTAAACAATATGCTAGACTTGTTTTGCACCACTTAGCTTAAACAGTTGGTGGGATAGTCATCAATTTTCATGTAATCCATCAATGCTTTGTTTTTCTTAAAAATTGATTACGTGCTTAAATAAACAAAGAATCTATGTCACAATCACACACTGTATAAAAATGTTAATTCTCCTCAATAAAGATACACTCAGATGCAACTCTTTTGAGTCTGTGTCTGTTTGTCACTTTGCTGACTCCTTGCCCACCTATCCCAAGATCCCTGTGTCGGTCCCAGTGCTCCGGACGAGCTGGTCTGTCACAGTATCTTGTCCCCTTACTAGGCTTTTTGAGGCTGAAACTCTACTACTTGGGCCATAACTTCATTTCTGGCTCTTTTTTTTTTTTTTTGCTGGTTAATTGGAGATAAGAGTCCCTCAGATTTGTCTGGCTTCTAATCATGATTCTCAAATCTTGGCCCCATAAGTAGCTAGAATTATAGGTGTGAGCCATTGGAGCCCAGATTTCCTTCACTTTTTATTTTGAGAAACAGCCTGCTTCCTGAAAAAGAATAATGCAGACTTTCTACATATTTTTTTTTTTTACCAGTTCTACCATTGGTCAACATTTTACTATGTTAGGTCATGAAGGGTCTCTTCTCTGTCTTTTTCCTCTTACGCATGCTGTCTCTGTCTCTCTCACATGGAATTACGGCTATTATTGTAGGTACTTTTGGGAATGAGTTAGGAACATTACCATCTTTTATCATGGAATGCTTCAGTGCATCTCTCCCAAGAACAAGGTTATTCTCTCACCCATGCTGAATACAAATCATTTTCAGGGCACTTAACATCCACACCCTGCCATTATCCAGCATATAGTCCCCATTCACTTCTATCAGCAGTCCCGATAATGTCCTTAATTGCAATCTATTTTTGTGATTCAGGCTCCGGTTCAGGGTCACTCATGGTGAATGGGTTTGTCTGGAGCTGTTACTCATCCTCTCTGGGCTTTGCGACATGGAAGGTGCACGAGCTAGCAGTTTTGCAGACTGCCTCGAGCTCAGTTCATCTGAGCATGTGCTCATTGCTAACGTCAGGTGACCCAGCGCAAGGCTGCTTTGCTCAGCACCTTGCTCACACCGAAGGCTCCTGACATCGGGAACTTGGAATCTGGCTTCTCTAACAGCTGCGTGACTGTGGCATGACTCCCTGTAGATGTCATATAATTACCCCTGCCTTCCCCACCCCCACCCCCAGGCTTTTAGGTTGCTCCTAGTGTTTGGCTAATGAAAGAGGTGATGCAATGAATGCGAGCAGAAGTCTGTACATTGTAGAATGGGGGCAAAAGTGGTCAGGGAAGTAGGAGATTAGAAAGAGCACAGGGCCAGTGTTTTGATTTTAAGCAGTACCAGGGAGGGATGGCTGGTGTCCACGGGGAGTGGCATAGGGTGAGTGGGAAAGAGCCCAGTGACTTTGATTGTAGTGGGGATGACTGTAAAGACCGGAGGCCAGGAGGCCTCCCTAGAGGCTCCCCAAGGGGCAAGGGAGGGAGGGAGGGAGACACAGGCCCGAAGGAGACAGAGCAGTGTGCTAGGATGAAAATAAGGGGTAATTTAAACATTGGAAGCACAGTGTAGATGCAGCTGAAAACTGCTAAGGGCAAGAAGCTGTTACACAAGAGCACAGGCTGCACCCTTTAAAAATGATATATCCATAATGAAACAGAGAATACGATTGAATGAACGTATAACAGAACGTAAGAAAACAAAGTAGACAAGAAATGCCTATCATCTGAAGGAAGAGAGCAATGCAACCTTCCTACAAAACAGAAAGAGGAATAATACAGAATTAATTTTCAAACTAGAAATCAGCAGTATTTGTAATGAAGAAATCAGACTGAATTATAACTTGAGTTTTTTTTTTCTGGTTCTGTGCCTTGAACTCAAAACTTCATGCACTTGCTGGACTTTCTTGTTCATGGCTAGCACTCTACCACTTGAGCCATAATTCCAGTTTATCTCTCCTTTTCTTTGTTTCTCTGTCTCTATCTCTTTCACACAGAGACACAGACACAGACACATACAGACAACGCACACACAAACTCAGGGCTTGTGCTCTTGTTCAGGTTGCATGCTCGTGGTGGGTGCTTTACCCCTTGAGTCATGTCTCCAGTCTGGTTTTTTGCTGGTTACTTGGAGATGGAGTCTTGAACTTTTCTGACTTTGAACCAGAATTCTCTAGGTCTTGGATTCCTGAGTAGCTAGGATTGTGGGCATGTGCTAGAGTCAGGTCTGGGGAGCGTCAGGTGGTCTGTGGAATGTGGACAGAGGCCATTCCTACTGAGAAGTATGAACATGCTTAAGTATAATGAGAGCAGAATCTATTGACCATGATTCCAATTGTGAGAATTAAAAGCTACAGTTGATGGGGAAGAATCAGTAAGCACAGTGGGAAGCCCCAGCTCAGGGAGGTGTTAAGTCTCAGCAATATATCTCTTGAGAGTGAGGATGTAAAAGGCCAGAAAAAGTGCAGAGCACAGAGTTAGAGTCCCAAGGCTCTGCTGGGATCTGGAGGAGCCGCACGCGGTGGAGCAGCACAGGGATGCCTGTGCTTTCCCCGGAGAGGACAGGCTCTGCAGGGGGGGGGAGGGGGAAGGGGACCAGGTGGGGGCAGACGTCATATGTCTGGTGGAGCCCTAGGAAGAACCTTATGGCTTGGTTAGTGGGTGGTGGGGCAGGGGAAGGAGATGGAAGTAAGAGATGAGCAACCCTGGAGAGGAAGGAAGAGAATCAGGAAAGAGCAACAAATACAGAAGAGGGGGACTGGGAGCTGAGAGGGCAGCAGCCCCAGCCCTGGAGGTGACCTCCAGACGGTGCACCTGGGTGGGCTGGGCAGTCAGGATCCGGCTGTGAGCAGAGGCAGGCTGTGCTGTACAACCGAGGGCTTGAGGTGGAGGTGTGAATGACACCAAGGGAGATAACTACGCGAACCAGGATTGTGCGGCTCTCCTCCCAGACGCTCCTGGGTCTGTGGGCCGCGTCCTGCAGTGTGCTCACTCAGCCAGACGTGTATGATGTGGTGCAGAGCTCTCTGCTGCTCAGCAGAGGAGGCTCATGAAGTCATGCCGTACTCATGGCTAATGCTGACATCACCCCACAGACCCCGGGGGAAGGATGTGCAGTCGGGTGAAGCCATGCACTCATTTAATCACCAAGGCCTGCTGCCTGTGTCTGGCCTTCTTCTGCATGTGTGGGACACAAGGAGCAAAACAGCCCAAGGTTTCTCCTCAGAGGACCTCTCAGTCCATGCTGTGTTGCTAAGAACACAACAGCCCAGAGTGAGTGTTAACGACAAGAGGCTTGTTTTTATCAGGATTCTGGCGGTTCAGGGTCATGTTTGCTGATGACTCTTTTGTGTGTGTGTGTGTGTGCCAGTCTTGGGGCCTGAATTCAGGGCCTGGACACTATCCCCGAGCTTCTCTTTCTGCTTAAGGCTAGCATTCTACCACTTGGGCCACAGCTGTACTTACAGCTGTTGTGGTAGTTTAATGGAGACAAGTCTCTCACAGACTTTCCAGCCAGGACTGGCTTCCTAAATAGCTGGGATTACAGGAGTGTGCCACTGGCACCAGGCCTGCTCACCTTCCTGCCAACAGTACAGGGCCTCAGGTGTGAATGGGGCGTGGTGAACAGGTACCCTCCCGTTTCCCAGTCCTTACACAGCCACCCATATTCAATTGTGGGTCTCCTCCCATAGCTAGTCTTAATGGCTTCTCGAAGGCCCCACCTCTAAATGCTGTGGTTGGAGGATTTCCATCTCCTAATCACTCATAATGAAGATTAAATCCCAACAGGAATTTGGACAGGAATGGATTACATCCAAACCACAGAACAGAGCTTCTATGATAGACAGACAGTGAACAGCAAATATGACCAATGGGTAACTACTTAGAAGATGGAGAGCACCTCCGGGGAAAAGAGTGGTTGGGGCGGGGGACTGGACGGGAGCAGGGGGAGGGTGGCAGAGGCGAGGCGGGTGGCAGTTTTGACAGCAGGAATGGAGGAGGACTCCCGGAAGGTAAGATGGAGGCAAAGACTTGGAAGGGAGCGGGACACCTAGAGGTATCCACGGAGAAGGGTGTGCGCAGGGCCGGGGAGGGCAGGTGGGAGGAAAGGCTGTCAGTCCCTTGAGGAGGAATGGCAAGCTTGTTAGACGTCAGGAAAGGAGTCTAGACGGCACCAGAGGCTGCTTGGCTTGGAGAACACTGTTTGGAGTTTCTATGAGGGATGTACAGCGATGGCTTCCCAACTTTGGCCTGTTTGGGCTACGATGTCAGTTAGGTTTGGGGTATTGCCCCCTACGTTGCATTTTTCATTTGATGCCAGTAGGAGTTGATGGCTCAGGAACACAGTTTGAGCAAAGGAAGATCTTGGCATCCTGCGATGCAGGGCAAATGGTTGAGGGACTTTCAACTGGGGGTCAGGAGCCAGGAATGACCAGAACAAGCTGGTCACAAAAGCCAAGGAGGATCAAATCCAAGAAGATGGCAGAGGATAATTGAGCTGGAAACTCTGATGGACCGATCATGATCTGCTAAAGGAACTGAGCCATTGGCATCAGATTTTAGTGGTTGGAAATTGGCAAAAGGGAGAAACTAGTTTTCATCCAGGAAGGGAAAAAGAGGCTGCTCCGGAGACCAAGGTTGAGGGGTTAGGTAGGGAGTAGGAGCAGGCTCTCTCTCTAATTCCTTCTAGCTTTTTAATTGCTGGCTGATTCGAAGGGCATGGTGGCTCGTTTCTGCACGAGGAATTAGGGGAGGAAAGGTTCCTGTTAAGCTGGCTTAGGCAGCTCTTCTTTAACTGTAATTGTAATTGTTACAGCATTAGGAAGAGCACTTGCTCACCCATCTGTAAGTAGGAATGAGGTTTTTGAATTCGCAAGGTAATTGCTGCCTCTGAGCTACAAAAATTCCGAGGGACAAAAATTCTGCAAGATAAAAATTTTGATGCACTAAAATGGCTCGTAAGAATAGATTTAATCAACATTTAACAATATGTACTGATAGGCCACAAAATATAGGAAAACATAGGAGAAACTATTAAATGCATAAAATGTGAAATGTTTAAAAAATGTAACAGTGATAAAATACTGCCAGCCAAGGCAGAAATCATAAAATTTTGCTACATACAAAATACATTACTATCCCCAAACATAATGTGTACAAAGACAAAACCCCAAAATAATCATATATAGGCAAAATATACGATTATGAATCTCTGAAATCAGGCAAATAGACCATCACTGTAAGAAACAAAAGATTAGAAAAATTCTCAATGACACTAATCAAGATGCATTGCATTCATAGACTGCTTTTAAGTGGCAACTCCTTTGTACAATGGATTAAAGATCCTATATATAAAATGTGTGTGTGAATTAGTGTGTGTATACACACACACACACACACATATATGACTAGACAATGTCTCAGGTGAAGAAATCAAAGAAATCAACAAATGTGTCTAAAGTTGTATCCTTATCAATGTTCTTGGAGATAGAAATGAAAAGAAGATTTGATTTTTACTGTTAATATGGATTAAAGGAATGTTAAAAGCGAATCTTCTGACCTGGTAGTTGTATATTTTGGAATTTTCCAGGGGAAAATCATTTTAATTCTTCTGAAAGATTGCAGTGGGGTTGGAATACAAAATTTAAATGTAATGTAAGAATGCAGCGATAGGACATTGATTTTCTAAATTGCAAGGCAGCTAATGCTAGCCGTGAATGATGGACAAACGTTGACAGGGAAGAAAATGGCTAGGAGCGCGTGAGCAATCCTCCCTTTCTGTTTGGCTTCTTCCGGCTGTGCTTTGAGCTGCGGCTCTGGGCCACCACCTTTGACCCTTAGGCAGCACTAGCTCTCCTCCGCTGAGCTCTTAGGGAACTTCGCTGATTGCATTAATGGAGACCTGTCCGTTGTGTGGAGTAATGATTTATTCCTATTTCTGTTATCTGTCTTTGGCCATGCGCTTTCCCTTGCAGGGATCTCGTGTACTGACTTCTGGTAAACTCCCCCGCCTCTTCTGCGCTAGCACTCAGCCTGGCTGTGGAGCCCACTCAGCCCATTTGCTGAGGTAAGGAGGACGGAAGTGGCGTGGTGGTTTTGCGGCAGTGCCAGAAGGCACAGGATTGAGAGGCCTAAACGCAGAGACGGCAGAGTTCATGAGCTCGACCCTGCAGGTGGAAATGAGGTGAGGTGTTTTGGAAAGCAACCATTCCCAGGCTCCAGCACCTGCCCCTGGTGGGTCTGCAGTTTGGAATGATGTGACCAGACTAGTTCCGGCTCAAGAGTTGCCTCTGGGAAGCCCTGGTCAGGCAGGTGCCAGGCAGAGCTGCTGGGAGCAGAGGGGCCTGCAGGAAGCAGCAGCAGGTGGGGTGCGTGGAGAACTCGCACCAGGGGTGCAGGTGGCTGCAGGTGGAGGGCCCCGGGGAGCAGCAGGTCAATCCTGAACCGGGGCTGGCTGCTTTGTCTGCTCTGCGGTGTGCTCTGAGGCTCTAGGGAAGGGGGGAACCATTCACGGAGCAGCACGTGAGACCGGAGGAAACCGGTCTGTCCTCAAGTTTGGAGCTCTGACATGGACACTCAAGTGACCCAAGGCCAAGTCCAAAGGTCACTTGAGCAGAACTTCATTTTTCTTGGAAGCCCTGTTGTGTTCTCCCTGATGCTCTTTCAGGCCTTTCTCCACTTTGCCAGGGGAAGCGGGGTTGAATCTGCCTCCCCCCCACCCCCCGGACCGGGGCTAGATCTGCCTAAGGAGACCTGGTAGGCTTGGTGTCATCTCCACAGTGAGTGAGGCTCACCACCGGACAGACAGGGCCTCACGAGACACCTGTCCTAGCCTGTACGGTACAGGACCTGCATTATTGCGATGGGCAGTAAGGGAAAGTGAGGGAAGATGGTGTGTTCTGGGGTAAGGCTGGGCCTTTCGTGGGAGGTTTGGGAAAGCTTTCAACCTTTCGCCAACCCCATGGACTTAGTGTCTAAGACTCTGTTCTCTTCAATGCTGCCCACGTGTGCAAGATATGCAACTAGATTTCATCTCCTTCCCCCCCCCCATTATTTGTTGGTTGGCTTGTGGAACTTGAACTCATGGCTTGAGTGCTGTCCTTGAGCCTCTTTGTGTTCAAGGCTAGCACTCTACCACTGAGCCATAGCACCACTCCCGGGTTTTGAGTGGTTAATTAGAACTAAGAGTCTCATAGGGACTTTTCTGCCCAGATTGGCTTCAAACCACAATCCTCAGATCTCAGCCTCCTGAGTAGCTAGGTGTGAACCACTGGTACCTGGCTCATCTTCCTGTTTTGTGTGTGTGCTGGTACTGGAACCTGAATGCAGGGCCTACGTTCTGTCCCTTAGTTTTTTTCACTCAAGGCTAGTGCTTTAGTCACATTGCTAATTCTGGTCCTTTGCTTGTTAACTGGAGATGACAATCTCATGGACTTCCCTGCCTGAGCTGGCTTTGAACCCTGATCCTCAGATCTCAACTTTCTGAGTAGCTAGGATTGTAGGCATGAGGTGGGAGCCTGGTTTCATCCTTCTTTTCTATTTACAAATGTTTGAGTAGAGATAGTTGCTCCTGATCTTCTAGATTTTTTCACACAGATTCATCAGTTTCTCTGCTTCCCCTTGGTGGTGACTCTTGCAAAGACTGTGATAATTTGCTTTGCTCTGAGCTCATGTGTTGGGTGGTAATGTGTCTAAACTGCAATTTGTGCTCTTGGTGGAAACACACTTCTCAGTTGGAGAAATGAACAAGAAGCTAAGTTAGCTGGATGGGTTTCCTCTTTCTTCAGTGTCAATTCTTACAGATTTCTTCTTCTGCTCCTTTTCTTTGTGAAGACTAGGACCTGCCTACATGTGATGAGCAGGCCTTAAAAACATGTATTTGTTACCCAGCTCCAAAGATCAAAGCGGCCCAGGAAATTGACAGGGGCTCTTCCTTGGAGCCTCTCCTCTATTTTCTCCTTTCCTCTGAGATCCACTCATTTCCTCATCCTAAATCCCTTCACAGATTGCAAGTGGGACACCTCCAGCCATCGAAGGGTCAGTCTAGGTGTGACTCCCTGTCAGCTGACTCGCAGGGGGGCCCGCATGTCTGCATTCTTCCTGCTTCCTTGTGGAGATTCCTCAGTGGCAATCATAATGAACAAACACGCAGGTGTCACCATGCTTGCCTGGCCTTGTCACCTCCAGAGCTGGAACATTCGGTAACTCCCTGAGTCTTTCCTGCTGGGACAGTCACAATCTTCCAGATGACATCAACCTCGGGGGATTTTCTCTTTTCTTTCTTTTTCTCTCTGTCTCTGTCTCTCCCCTTTCCCTCTCTCTCCTTTCTTCCTTCTTTCTCTCCCTCCCACTCCCTCCCTCCATCTCTCTCTTTCCTTTCTCCCTTCTCCCTCTCTCTCTCTTTCTCTCTCTTTCTTTCTCTCTCTCTCTCTTTCTGTCTTTCTTCCTTTCTTTTTTCTTCCTTCCTTCCTCCCTTCTTCCTTCCTTCCTTCCTTCTTTCCTCCCTCCCTTCTTTCCTTCCTCCCTTTCTTCCTTCCTTCTTAATTTCCTTCTTTCTTTCTTTTTCTTTGTATCAGTACTGGGGCTTGAACTCAGGGCCTGGGCACTACTCCTTCATTTTTTTCCACTCAAGCCTAGTGCTCTACCACTTGAGCCACAGTTCCATTTTGGGCTTTTTGCTGGTGAGTTGAAGATAAGAGTCTCCCAGACATTCCTGCCTGGGTTATCTTCAAACCAAGATCCTCAGATCTCAGCCTCCTGAGTAGCTAGGATTTGGCTGATCCACCAGCTCCTGGCTGGAGGGGACTGGTTATGCATCATCTGAATGGAGTTGTTCATAGACGGCTGAGGACAGGGCAGACATGTTTCCGGAGAGCCTAGGGTGCTTTGGGCCAGTGAGATACTGGCTAGGTTGTATTTTGAAAGCAGAGCCAACACGGGTTGCTGATGGGTTGGCTTCAGGGAGGGAGAGAGAAGAGAGCCAGGAAGGAGGACGCTGCAGTGAGCCCGGAGGAGGGCCTCAGGAAGAGGGTTGGGCTCCGTAGAGGAAGAGTCTACTGCTTCCTGATTGGCCTGCACCACGGAGCTGCTGGAGAACTCTCACCTGCTCTGCTCCCTCCGCGGGCATCAGCTGGGGCAGGACTTGTGCAGCTGACGTGGATCCAGAGGTCCTTGTGACCGTGGCCTGGTTGGATTTGGTGGGGGATGGGAAAGACCTCCCTGCAGAGGGGACGGGGTGAGGAGGTGAGGATGTGGGCCTGCACATATGAAAAGCTGTTCCTCATCTGTGCTAGAAGAGCAGGGAACTGGGCCAGGGGTGGCCGCGAGGTTGGGAGCGGCTGATTTCTAAGATCTTGGCTCTCAGTGCCCTATGTGCTGCCCCACGGTGGCTCATGCCCAGGACAGGTGTTAATTTGCGCTGTTGGACCTCAGTGAGTGCTCATTAAAGCTGACAGATCCTGAGGCAATGCTGGCTTCAGGACCTCCCCCCCTCCTAAAAATAACAACTCCTCCAGGAGCTTAGCCAGCACTTCGCTTGGCCATTAGCTTACGGGTGCCCCTTAATGAGCAGACAGATGCCCCTCCTCCCACCAGGGGGCAGCCCTGGGGGAGCTGTGCAGAGGGTCTGGGTGAGGTGCTAGGAGCGACCATGAATCTGTGCAAAGCCACGCTCCAGCTTTCGTCCTGGCTTGCTGGTGGCCCTCAGCCAGCGCGTGGTGATGATGCTGTCTCTGGCTGACAGGAAGCCAGGAGCAGGAAGAGGTCTCTGTGATGGGGAGCAGAGGGCAACAGGAGATGGCTTGTGTCGTGGGCCCCAGTTGCCATGGCAACTGGAGGCCCTGGACCGCAGTGGGCCTGGCCTGTTCCAGCCCCTCCCCTGTGCCTGCTAAGCCCTTATTTCTAACCAGACCAAAGGCGAGAAGGGCTGGGCTGCTGTTTAAAAAATTCATGCATTCAGCTGTGCTTGTTCTAAAACTCAGTATTAATCTCCGGTTCTGTCTTCTTCCTCCACCCCTCCCTCTTTCCCTGTCTCCTTCTCCACTCCTCCACCTCCCCTCTTCATCTCCCTTTCCCTCCTCATCTAGCTTTCCTTCTGCCTCTTCATCGCCCTTCCCTCCTTTCCCTCCTTCTATCCCCCTTCTTTCCCTTTCCTTCTCCCTATTCTCTTCCTCTTTCCCCATCCCTCCCCTCCTCCTCCCCCTCTTCCTTTCTTCCTCTCTTTCTCTTTCCTTCTTCTCCCCATCCCCATTGTCCTCTCTTCCCTTCTTCCCCTCTTTCTTCTTCTTTTCTATCCCTCTCCTTCCTTCCCTCTCCCCTCCTTCCTCTCTCTTTCCCTTTCCTCTCCTTCTCTCTTCTTGTCTCTCATCTTCCCCCTTCCCTCTTCTCTTTTTCCTTCCTTTCCCTTCCCCTCCCCTTCTTCTTCCCTCTCTCTCATCCTCACCCTTTTCCTTCGCCATCTCCCTCTCCCTTTTCCTCTGCCTCTCCCTCTCTTTTTCTTTCTTTTCTTTTTTTTTAGGTCAGGTCGTGGGGCCTGAACTCTGGGCCTGGGCACTGTCCCTCAGCTCTTCAGCTCAAGGCTAGTGCTCTACCACTTGAGCCACAGCACCACTTCTGGCTTTTTTTTTCTGCTTATGTGGTGCTGAGGAATCGAACCCAGGGCCTCAGGCATGCAAGGCAAGCGCTCTACCACTGAGCCACCTTCCCAGCCCTCCCTCTCTTTTTCTTTCATGGGGTTGAACCCAGGGCTTCAGGCCTGCTTGGCAACAAAGCAACGTATTCTAAAGGAAGCTTGGTGTGACTCTCCCAGTGTCAGCACGCGTGCCAGGTGGACCATGGGTGGATGGTGGTCAAGAACCCACAGGGCCGGCCTTTGCCTGAGCAGCCCAGCTGATTCTTAGACTTTCTGTCCTCTTCCTCCAGCTCATGCGACGGGTCTGTGACTCGGCTGTTTGTGGTCGGCTAAGAGCGGCATCCACACTCTGGGTTGGGCCCTGGGCGGGGCACACTCTGCTCTGCTGGGGGTGGGGGTGGTGCTCCTCCTGGTTGGCCCTGCTGCTCAGCCCCTTCCACACTGGCCTCGCTGCTGGAGACCCTTGAGGGTGTGAGGAGGTCGGAGGGGGCCTCAGAACACAGAACACCAGGCGTGAACCAGGACAGGCGAGACCGTGAGACAGATGGGTCAGGAGAATCATGCTTACTAAAAACAACAGCAGAAACAACTATGGTTCTTACAAGGGTGGTGTACACAAGTTAGTAGAGAGTACACTTCTGTTTGGACAACGTCCTCCCCCCACAGCTCCTCCCTCCCATCTCCCACACACACGGCCATCCCGCCCCGTGCCTTTTCAGACTGGCACCACAATCTCATCGAGGAAAAGTATCTGTGCCCCAGAAACCAGAGTCATGTGTCTCCTTCCTCCCTCCCTCCCTTCTTTCTTCCCTTCCTCCTTTCTCTCTGAATGTCCTCATGGGCAGGATATGAAGAATCTTATCTTGTACAGTCTACGGGTGATGAAGGCAGTTATAATGGACGTTTTTAGGACTGTTCATGACTTGTTCTAGGCTGTGTGTGTGTGTGTGTGTGTGTGTAAGTTTCTTCCTGCACCTGTTTGGAGGGCCCTCATCCCCTCCAGACTCTAGCTGGGTGGCCCCTACACCCGCTGGTGACTCTCTGTGACTCTCAGGCTGGCCTGGCCTCTCCAGCAGCGGTCAGGGACCATTGAGCGGCTCTGGGCAGGATGTGAAGCCGCACTTGGTGGGGATGGAGGGCGAGGAGTTTTCGTTGACTTCCACCCACGCTATGTAGAAATTTCTCTGCAATCACTAACTCAGCACAGACGGTCGAGGGGGGGGGGTAATGGCCTGAGCAGGTGCCATGACTGGAGTCTGACCCATTGTATCACACAGAAGGGGGACTTAGAATGTTTCCTCCCCCCACAGTTCACCACCCCTTACCCAAGGCCACAGCTAGTGGATGTTATTTCCCGGCATGGCACATTCCCTTCCTCCTTCCCAGGGCAAAGAATTTCCTCCAGGGTGGGTGACCCAGGGGGCTGTCAGGGGAGCAGCTGGTGGTTAATGACCTTAAAGTCCCCTCAGCCCAACGGAGTTGCTACCACCAAACACCAGGCACAACAGTGGCTAACTTTTCTACAGATGATATTCCAGAAATGAAGGTTTTTAAAGCCTGCACGGTTTATAAAGTCATTTAAATCATGGGCCTTCTTCCCTTCACAAGAACGACGGATGACTTTTGGGGATAAAGAGTACTTCGACAAATTAGGGGAAATATTCACAGTTCTAAGCCCTGTGGCCATGTAGGTAGATGTTGTCAGCCTGGAGAATTTAGCATTTATTATTGCTCCTCTAGAGCAATTTCCTTGCCTGTGAACAGCAGGCTGTGATTAAGATATTAAGATGATTTAGTTGGTGGCAGGAGGCTGAGCCTCTGTCCGCCGTCCATTAATGCCTGCGCAGACGTTAGCTGTGATCTCAGGAACTGCTGACCTGGAACGGAGATATCTCCTGCTCATCTGGTGTCCCTCCATTCATGGAGTCTCAGAGAATCTGCATTAGGATCCTCACTCCCAACCCATCCGGCGTGCTCTCCATGGAACAAAGTACAAACCCACTCACGTGGACCCCACGGAGCGCTGACGCATCACCCCTCAGACTGTATCCCAGGGAACCTTCAACCTGTGGATCTTCATGGACAGATGCAGAAAGACCATTATTGGGGGCACTCTGAGCAAACAGGTGTTTCATTACAGGGCTGGCTGGGGTCTTTGTACACACACATGCCTGCCATTCTTCAGGTCTCTCCTTCTTTAGGGAGGGAGGACAAGCTGGCACTTCCCAGACCCAAGGGAAGCTGTCCATGAACACCCCGTGGCGTTCATCTCCTCTGGAGCATGTGCACGGCCATGCTGCTGTGGAAGGGAAGGTGGCATCTGAGCAATGTCCCGGACCAGCCCTGTCCATAGCACCCACACGGGAGCTACCTGTGGAAACGTGTGAGCCACATTTGCCATTGTGTTTTCTTTCCTTTTTCCTTCTCCTTTTTCCGTTTTGTGGTAGTGGAGGTTGATCTCAGGGCCTTGTGCTCTACCACTAGAGCCACGCTCCCAGCCCCCTTTTAGCAATGGCTAGTTTTGAGGTAGATCACAGTGCATGCCTAGGTTGGCATGGATTGTGAGCCTCCTACTTGTGCTTCCTTGTGTTGCTGGGGATAACATCGCATACCACTGCACCCAGCCATTGGTTGAGATGGAGTTGAACTTCTTTTGGCCCTTTCTGGCTTTGAACCCAACACCCTGATCTCATGCGTGCTTAATGGTGTTTCTACAATGACCTATCACCTGTGACACATTCCTCAACCTGTGTCCTTTTGGTTAAGCAATGCATCATTATATTCCCTTTTTGATTTTAAAATTGTTATCTCCACCAGATCATTGAAGTCCAACGTGTGCCAGACACTGAGAACACATCTTACATCAGCACGTTTGGGGCTCACCCAGCACTGGGGTCCACGGCTGCCCTGTTGGACGGTGTGGCTCTGTCCCATCCTCGTTCAGCACAGGCCCTACCTCATGTAACCGCCATCCACAGGCGGCGCACCCCGGCCCGGGGGACCAGGGCTGGCTCCCTGCGGTCAGCGGTAGATGCTCTGTTGTCATTTTAGCTCGTCCCTCATCCACCTGCCTAGGGCCTCACAGGGATCTGGGAAATCTGCCACAAGGTTACAGGAACCAAAGACCACATTCTTTTTATTGCTTTGCAGCACCCATCTGCTTCCAAATGGACCTCCTGTCCGAGGTGGTCAGGGCCATCCCATAAGCAGAGGAAGGGTTCACCAGAGGCACTCCTTCATGGGGTCTGCAGCCTGGAGCCAGCTAACTTCCCCTTTGCCCATGCTCCTCCCTCCTCAGCCAGGCGCGAGCCTTTACCCTCCCAGCTTCCTGGGCCACACAGACCCCGAAAACAAACCCTCCAGTGTTTGGGCTCCACAAGACCTTTCCTGCACTTGCTCTTCTGTGTTGCAGGAGGTATACTTGTAGTTGGAGAGAAGAGGGATCAGCCTTTACTCTTTACAATTGCCTGAAGCCTTCCCGACTGTTCACGCTCTGGTGTCAGCTGACATTGAGTATGTGGAGAGCCGCCGTGAGGCAAACAGGCATTGCCAGACACCGAGAACACATCTTACATCACACCTTTGGGGCTCACCCAGCACTGGGGTTCATGGCTACCCTGTTGGACAGTGTGGCTCTGTCCAGTCCTATTAAAGTGTGCCAGCGCTAGGCTGCTATGCCAGGGTTATTGAGCATGAGCTCCATGGTTCTAGGCCAGAGCCTGAGGCCTGAGCGGCTACAGAGGGACGAGTGGCTGGGGTGTGCAGGGAAGGACTGACACTGAGGCGACTCACTCCCCAGGGAGAATAAAGGAGCGCCGCGGCAGACACTCAGAACATGGCGCATGAGTTACCTTTTGTGATTTATTTCTCTCTGGAATTAAAAAAAAGCCATTTTCTATTAGCATTTATTAATTGTGCAAAGGGGTTTCATGGTGATATTTCTGCACACGCATGTAATGAACTCTGAACATATTGACTTCCTTTATTATCCTCTCTTTTTATCTATGGAGTGTTACATTCAGTCGTTTTTTTCCTTACACTTAAAAATTATTGCCAGAGGCTGGTGGCTCATGCCTATAATTCTAGCTACTCAGGAGGCTGAGACCTGAGGATCACCGTTCAAAGCCAGCCTGGGTAGGAAAGTCTGTGAGACTCTTATTTCCAATTAACCACCAGAAAACCCAAAGTGGTGCTGTGGTTCAAAGTGGTGGAGTGCTAGCCTGGAGCAAAAGAGCTCAAAGATATCGCCCAGGCCTGGAGTTCAAACCTTATGCCTGACCAACACCCCCCCCCCCAAATTATCTTTAAGTAGTTGTACAAAAGAGTTGCCATTTAACAAAGCAATTTATAAACACACAGCACAGCTCGATCACCGTCACCCTTTCAACATTCCCTAACCACTCCTCCCACTCTTCTTAATTTTGTGGGATTATGTTGAATTCTGCATCCTCTCCCTCTCTCTTCATCCATCTACCCGTCCCCTGACACCACCCCACCCTTTCCAGTACCGGCCTCCTTATTGTGACTTTGCCTTTCTAAGGACTTGTACTACTTAAGTTCTCCTTGAATCTCCCATATTTCAGTTAGTACATTTGTGTACACTTGCTTACCACCCACTGCATTTGCTTTGGTTTCTAAGCTAAATGTAGCTTCCACATAGAAGGGAAAGCATGCATCCTTTGTCTGTCTGACTGACTGGCCTGACTGACTCCACTTAACACGATGTTTTCATTCTTCCTAATGGCTGAGCATGGGACAAGGGACAAAGTTCTGCATTCGATCTTTGTGGACTGCAGTTGGCTGGCGCAGGGAAAGCCGCAGGGAGCGCATCCTCAGACAAAGGAAGACTATGGTAATTGCTCTTCTTCCTCCTCTGCCTTTTGCACTTCCCAAGGCAGTGGTCACATGACCAGGAGCTTGTTAGATATTCAGATTCTCAGACTCCAGAGACTGCAGGAGACCCGGTGGCCTGCATTTTAATGAGTCTCTTGGCCCTTGTGGTGCCTAGCAGTGGCTGGGCACGGTTGGCTACCTAACTCTACAAATGTGGCTGCTAAGATTTGTCTCAGTTTTACCACATTGCTCGCAGAAAGTGGGCTGAATATTGCACTATTTTATACTGATGACATGCTGAGGCCACAATATTTTAGATATGTTATGTTACTCACATTTATCATTAAATGTACCAAATTGATGAGTATTCACCGTTGCGTGGGTGCACAGTGAGCTCAGTGTGAGGGCCGCGCGGAAGCTCCGGCCTTGGTGAAGCACAGGGGTCATCCCAGGGGGAAGGGGGCATGGGTCGCAGGCCAGGAAAACAAAGGGGATGAACTGCTTCGTACTGTCACCAGAATGATGGAGTAGGAACTTGACTGCTTCATTTATGTCCTCTGCCATCTTATGATTGAAATACTGAAATGAAGTGAATAAATAAACGAAATAAAACATGCCCAGACTAAGACCAAAAAACAATACTGAAACAACACCCACAAAACATCGTTTAAAAGAATAAAAGTGGGTCGCGCAGTCTTTGGTTGTGAAGACAGAGAGGAAGAAAACCTCACAAATCAGGCATGTGGCAGACAGGTCTTAAATTCTGCAGGTCCTCATGGAGTAGACATAGAGGCAAATACTCAGTGCTGGCTATGCAAATCATCTGTCTTCTTAGAATCAAAGCCTTTGCAACCTATATTACAAAACAAGGTAGGCGCTTTTGAATTTTATCTCTTCTTGTCAGTATGGCTAATTGTCAAATTGGCTAATGGCTCGAAGTGAAACCTGTCAATGTAATAAATACCAATGTGGGAGAGGAAGAATAAAACAAACCTGTCATGTAATGAGTATCAATGTGGGAGATGAAAAATCAAATCAAACAAGGCAGCCTTGGATGGCCTGAGCTGTCCTTTGGGTCCCTACACTGGCCTCACGTATTTTGTATGCAGAATCTTGGAAAACAGGTTTGTGTGGGGAGCAGAAGGTGGAGGGTAAGGAAGAGGGGGACACATGGACAGATGAGCATTTGCATTATTCAGTTGACATTTCAGCGATGCTGGCACCAGGGAACAGCTCTGCACTGAAAAGCGAGGCGGAACACAGCCGGCCAGGCCAGCGCTGTGTGTGTGTGGCGCAGAGACCAAGGCTTTGTGTGTATGCATCCCTGGGCTCCCAGGGGCTACTGATCAACATAGCTGGTTCATGACTGAGGAACAGGAGGATCAAGGGAAGAAGTGGGGGGGTTGCAAAGCTGAAAAGAAGCTTTTTGTTCCACGTAATTGTTTAATTTCTTTATTATTATTACTGCTGTTATGACCATCTGCATTTACAAGCAAAGCAAATGGGGAGGAAAGCTAATGTGGGCATGCATGGTGGGGGGAGGAAGTCACCAAGGGGTGAGTGGAGAGAAGACAGTGGACAGGAGTCCAGTGTGGTTGGAAAGGCACAGTGCAGGTTCTTACCAACGTGAGTGATTCTCTTTCAGATGCACGACACCAAGCGAAGTCCTTCAGCGTTGGGGGAAGAAACCCAAACTTTTCATGGTTATGATGACTTGGTATCTGTGCCTATCAAGATTCTAAGTGGAGATTCTAGAGATGGGCGGCCCAGGGAAGTCTGGGTTTCTTGTGATTGCTGTCTATTTAAGTTTTAAAAAGCAGCAACAAAAACACTTCTGGCTTGCAGCGTGGTATTTGCACAGAACACGAAGTGAGGGTAAAGCATTTCACAGAAAGTTAACTGCTTTGAGGTTCAGATGTTCTCTCAAACATACTAACCTCCCCAGATAAGCAGATCCTCCAATGTGGGGAAGTCTCCTGTGTTTGTATTCACTAAAACCATATGCATCAGTCAGTGATCGCCAAAGAAACAGAACCCACGGCATGTGTGTGCGAATGTGTATCATCTATATCTACCTATATATATATTTATTATATATACTTTATGAGTATGCATGCGCAAATATATATGAATGTGTATTTATGTATGTGTACATTATATATGTATAGTAATGTAGATATGTATGTGAATGTATATACACATATATGTTGTGTATGAATGTATGTATTTTAAAGAACCAGAGGCTGGCAAGTCCAAATAGGATGAGCTCTAGCTGCTGGAGTTTGAGTTACAGCCCCTACTTGGCAAGAGGGACACAGGTGAGGAGCCTGTTCTGGGAGGGGCGGGTAGATGGCACGGCTCTCCCTCCCTCTCCACCTGGCTCCATTCAGACAGGAAACGCCATCTCCCTCCCGCCTCCATGCCAGCATAATCTCTATCTCTTGAAGAGACGTCACAGAAATGCGGGCATTACAGTAGACTCATCTCAGCCACACCTTGGGTGTTTAGGCATCTGTGTGCAGCACTGTGGCTGTCAGGTGAGAGGTCTCCCGGGTGCCCTGCTGGCTTCCTGGTGCAGCCAAGTTACCTGGCTGAAGGTGAGCAGAAGGGATGGGTTACTTGGTGACCCAGGGAAGAGTTTTGACTATAGATGAGCGCCAGGAAACAGCAGGAGGAAGGATCAACAGCAGAGAGATGGTGTGTGTGACTGCTTTCCTCCAGCCATGTTGTGGCCCCTCTGAAACATAGTTTGAAGTTTACTCTCCCCTGAGAACGATAAGGGGTGGAGACACTGTGGGTGGGGCCTCTGGGAGGTGATTAGGATTAGATAAAGTCACTGGCGTGAGGACCTATCATAGAATTTTGGTGGCTATCTAGCAAGAGAGAAAACTGGATGCTGGTGGCTTATACCTAGAATCCTAGCTACTCTGAAGGGTGAGATCTGGGGATCGGAGGTTCGAAGCCAGCTGGGGGCTGGAGAGTCCATGAGATTCTTATCTCCAGTTCACCACCCCAAAGCCAGATTTGGAGATGGGGCCCAAGTGATAGGGCACTCACCTTGAGTGAAAAAGCTAAGGGACAGTGCTTAGGCCCTGAGTTCAAGCCCCAGTGCCATCACACACACAAAAGGAGGAGAAGGAGGAAAAGAAGAGGAAGAGGAGGCAGAGGAGGAGAAGGGAGGGGACGACTGCATAGATCTCCGTGTTCCCTACTTCTTGCCAGGTGGTGCTCTGAGTCAACTCAGAAATCCACCAGCCAGAGGCCATCACCAGAGGCAACCCTCAAGACAAAATAACCCACTCTATAATGTACTCCTCTGTGTCATCGGGTTATGAGCAGCAGGAGACAGACACACGCAGTTCAACCTCGTCTTTAGAGTGACTTGGGATGGGGAACCTTTCAGAGAAGCCGCCTCAGGCAGTGTGAAGGCAGTGTGAAAGCAGGGGTGAAGAGAGGCTGGGCCAGGGGAGGAATAGCTATGTTTCTTGTTCATGACTCTAGCAGTCCACATTTCTGTCAGGTGCAGATCACTTAGAGATTGGTCCATCTACTGAGCACGTGCAGAGTCTGTGTAATTCCTCGCACAACCCGTCACTACCTAGGACCACCCGGGTGCCCCTCTGGCACGCGGTAGTGGAGGGGCTGGAGGGCTTCCCAGCCAGAGACCACCCAGAAGTTATCGCATCTTTTTGTCTAACTTGATAGGAATGCTTGATTTTAATCAGCTTCTTTCCCATTTACTGAGACTTTTATTTTGAGGATTGCAGTTCAAAGCCAGCCTGGACAGTCTTCCTTCCTTCCTTCCTTCCTTCCTTCCTTCCTTCCTTCCTTCCTTCCTTCCTTTCTCCCTTCCTTTACTTTCTTGGCCAGTACTGGGGTTTGAACTCAGGGTTTCACATTCTTGCTTGGCTTTTCTGTTCAAGGCTGGTGCTCTACCCCTTTAGTCACAATTCTTTCTTTCTTTCTTTTTTTTGGGGGGGGTCCAGTCGTAGGGCCTGAACTCTGGACCTGGGCACTGTTCCTCAGCTCTTCAACTTAAGGCTAGCGCTCTACCACTTGAGCCACAGCGCCACTTCTGGCTTTTTTTTCTTTTTGCTTATGTGGTACTGGGGAATCGAACCCAGAGCCTCACGCATGCAAAGCAAGCACTCTACCACTGAGCCACCTTCCCAGCCCACTTGAGCCACAATTCTACTTCCAGCTTTTTGTGAATTTTTTTTTTTTTGTCCATCGTGGATCTTGAACTCTGGGCCTAAGAGCTGTCCCTGCGCTCTTCAGCTCAAGGCAAGTGTTCTACCACTTGAGCTACAGCACTACTTCCAGTTTTCTGATGGTTTTATTTGGAGATAAGAGTCTCATGGACTTTCCTTGCCAGGGCTGGTTTTGAACCGGGATCCTCAGATCTCAGCCTCCTGAGCAGCTAGGATTACAGGAATGAGCCATTGGTGCCCGACTTACTTTCAACTTTTTGGTAGTTCTTTGGAAGTAAGAGTCTCACAGAATTTCCTGCCTGGGCTGGCTTCAAATCATTGATCCTCAGATTTCAGCCTCCTCAGTTAGCTGGGATTACAGGCATGAGCCATCATGCCTGGCTTGAGGCTTACTTTTACAGCATTAATAAATAGCAGGTTGTGTGACATGAGAATCTGTTTATAAACGGGATATGGCTGGGTGCTGATAGGTGTTTTCTTTGAGGAATCCCGGCTCTTCATGTTGACCAGAGATGCAAGTTGAATTAGGTGGGTCGCAGCTGTCCGTCTTATAGTAAAGTGCGTTTCCCACGACACATAACTGGTTTTTGTGAGCATGCATTTGGTTCCAAGACATCCCCGAGGCACAGCAGGGTGTGATTCCTGTGCTGTGTGCACCGGCTGGTGTCAGAGCTGAGAGGTGTCTCAACAGAGGCTGAGACTCCATGCTTCTCTCTCCAGCCTCAACCTCCCCCTGAATTCCGGGCCTCCAACTTGACATTCCCACTGGGATGCCCGCACAGACGCTGCGGTGCTGTCCTGTCTGCCGGCCTTCCTGACGCTCCCGCGCCTCCTCCGCTCACTCGATGAAAGCTTCCATGCCAAAAACCATGGGAACCTTCGCTCCTCTCCTGCTGCCCCTCCCCCTTTTAGAACTCCAGGAAATCCTACTGGCAATGTGCTGGCTTCAGAGCAGTCTGGAAGTGGACTGCATCTCAGGGCTCCTTACCAGCTACTCCGTTTGCCATAATTGCTGTCTTCTCCCCGAGTCACTGGACTGGGCTTCCCATTCCCATCCCTGCCCCTCTGTCTCCTCCTTTCCCCTCCTTCTCCCCACGCAGTAGACAGAGCGCTCGCTCAGGCTCCTCACAGGGATCACAGAAGCTAAAACTTACAACGGCAGATGAGCACCAGCGCGGACTCCCGATGCTCAGCTCCCGGTCCAGCACCTCCCAGCCTGGTCACCACCACACTCCTCATTTCTCACTACCTGGAACGCCTTACGGCTCCTTGAACACAATGGAGGCGCCTGCCTCGGGCCCTTTGCACCTACTCAGCCTAGGATGCTTTTGCCCAGCTGTCTCCATGCTAAGCCAGTCTGCCCAGTGCAGGCCATGCTCTAGTCTAGATCTCGAATGTTCCCTGAAGGCCCTTGTGTGGAAGGCCTGGCTCCCATGGCGACACTCCGGAGGGGATGTGGAACTTTCTGGAAGTGGCCCTAGAGGGAGGTATGTAGGTTATTAGGGTCGTCCCTGGAGGACTGGGGGCAGACACTGATATCCTGTGTCACCGGCCATCCCCACCCTATGGCCACCACAGACCCAAAAGTGCTGAGGCCACTTGGTCTCCGAGGGGATCCTCCAGGCCCAGGAGTGGAATTACCTATTCTCTTCATAGGCTCATGGCCTCAAGCACTTTGCAACAGTGATGGAAAGCAAGAGTGAAACCCACAGTGGCTCAGTTCACCCCTCGCTTCCCAGTCCCTCCACTGCCCGGCCTTCCCCCTTCCCGTAGCGATCGGCGTCTAGGACGCTGACTGCAAGGTGGGAGCCTTGTTTGATCCTGGTGAAGCCCGGTGCCCAGCAGAGACCCAGGTTCTCTGAACGGGCAGCGTGGAGGAATCTCTCCGTTCTTTCTCATTCTCCTTCTTTCCTTTATGGCTAGGGAGCGTTTCCCATCTGCTCCCAGGGTCCTGTGGCTCTCTGCGCCCTGCCATCCATGCAGGCCGCTACTATGAAATCCTTGTGCTTGGTCACTGGTTTTCCTGCTGGCTCCTTCCTGATTTGAGGCGGCTCTTTTTATAAAGATAGCCCACATTGCTTTTAAGGGTGTGAAGCTCTTCTAGATGACATGGAGAATGTGGAAGGGTAATGTGTATGACGACTTCCAGGACTCTTTTATTGAATGTACATTTAATTGACTTGATGTTTCCTTTGGAACGGACAGGTCTATGGATTTGATCAGTCATTGTTTCTTTTCTGTTGATTCTCATCTGGGATTAGTGGCTGAGACAGAATCTGTCAATAAGTGCCTGGGTCTCGGTTTTTAATCTTTCAGTCACGACCAAGAGCGACAGGGATTGACTGCTTTTCTCCTTGGTAGTTCAGACAGAAATCTTTTCCTGTGTGTGTGTGTGTGTGTGTGTGTGCGTGCGCATATGTGCACACACGAGTGTGCATGCACATGTGCACTAGTAGTGGGGCTTGAACTCAGGGCCAGAGAACTATCTCTTAGCTCTTTTGCCCAGCTTTTTGGTGACTAATTGGAGATAAGGGTCTCATTAATTTTTCTGCCCAGGCTGTCTCTGACCCTTGATCCTGAGATCTCAGGCTCCTGAGTAGCTAGGATTATAGATGTGAGCAAGTGGTGCCTGGCCAGCCATGTGTCTAAAGGGCAGAGCCGTAGGAGGGAGAGAGGAGGTCAGGGCTAGGATCTTGCCCTTCCGGGCAGCAGAAGTTACCTCCACCTGCAGCTTCCTCACTGCTCTCCTGGGTGTCCCAGGAGCCATTGCACTTCAGTGATGCGCGTGCGCACACGCATGTACGCGCTCACACACGCTCACACATGAGTGCATGCGCACACGCACGCACACGCTCAGTGGGGAGCTGGATCAGGGACTGCCACCCCTCCACCTCCAAGGCCCTTCATCCCTCCTTCTCCTCCTTCCTGCGGTCCCAGTGGTCTGGGCCGTCTTTCCAGTGCCTCCCCGCTCTGTCCTGGGTAGGAGCAGGTCCACACCTTCCTCATCTCCGCCTCAGTGCTCATGGGAGCCTCTGGCTGCACCAGCCTGCTGCGTCAGGAAGGGAACAAAGAGTCCAGGCCCCAGGGCCTCTTGCCTTCTACCACACACTCAGGCAGCCAGCTTCCACGGCACACCCATTCTGGTGGGCTCAGCTCACCCTCTGCCTCCTCCCATTTCCGGAGCTCCTGCAGCCTCTCAACTCCTTTCTGATGGTTGCTCTGTCACTTCCTTTCTCATTCAGTGGCCATCATGGAGATCCTTAGTCACGTCTCCTGGGAAATTCCTGCTCCCTTTCTTCCCTCTCCTTCCCCTTCCCTCTCTTCCCTCTCTCTCCCTCTCTTCCCTCTCTTTCTCTGTCTTCCCTCTTTTCCTGTCTTCTCTCTCTCCCTCTCTCTCCTTTTCCCTCTCTTCTCTTTCTCTCCCTCTCTTCCCTCTCTTCCTCTCCCTCTTCCCTCTCTCTCTCCCTCCTTCTCTTCCTTCTCCCCTCCTTCTTGTCCCTCTCTTCCCCCTCCCTCCTCTTTCTTGGTGGTCCTGAGTCTGAACCTGGGGCCTTGTGCTTGCTAGGCCCGCTGTCTACCTCTGGAGCCTCCCCAACAGCCCTTATTGCTTCATTTTTCAGGTAGCATCTCTTGCTTTTTCTCCAGGACCAGCCATGGACAGCAATTCTCTGAACTATGCCTCCTGAAGAGCTGGGATTGCAGGCATCTGCAGCTGTGCCTGGTTGATTGTGTCTTTACTGCACTGTCCTCACCCTGGCTCCCCCCAAATCTATCCTACACACCAAGGCTGCCATTCAGTTTCCATAAGCCACAGCTCTGATCACACCCCGCCTCCTGCCGAGATGGGAACACACCGCTCCTCTTCCTCCTGAGTCCAGGGAGCGACCTCCGCTTTTTTGTGCATCCCCATCCAGTCTCCCCTGTCCCCATTCCCTGGTCCCTTGCTGCTCGTCACAGACCTCAGAACCTGGGCTGCGATCATGCCTGCCATTTATCACCTGACTACTTCCAGAGAACCTCTTCTCTCACTTGCTTATGTACATGGCTCAGCGCTGGCCTTGGAAATGTGTGAGCAATGAACAGAGTCCAAGCTTTGCCACTGGGCACCGTGGCATCTGTGGGGCTTGTCTTGGGATCGTCAGCTATCAACATGAGTTTTATTCATTGAACGTGTTCCGTTTGAATTTAGTTCTTCACCTGGGGGAGGTACTGGCTGTGAGAACTTGCAAGGGTTTCTTAACCTCTCTGCGCCTCAGTCCTTCAAACACAGTGCTCAGCCAGAGGCCGGTGGCTTGCACCTGCAACCCCTTGCTATTCAGGGGCCTGAGATCTGAGTTGGAGGGCAGCCCAGACAGGAAAGTGTATCTCTAATTAACTACCAAAAAGCCACAGCTGCATGGGTTGGGGACAGGTAGACTGTCACAGTGGCATAGGTTGAGCCCAACGTGGACTGTGCGGGTGAAGATGCAGTGGCCAGCCAGCACAGGGACCCTGGGACCCCCGTACTCTGTCCTGTCCCCGCCATCGCCATGTGTTCTAGGGGGGTGTGCTCCATCACCCTCAGTATGCTCTACCACCCTGAAGAGGGTGACAAGGGGAGCAATGTCCTGTGGGGACCCAGCTTCCCCAAAGCCCAGGGGCAGAAGAGCATTCTACAAGAGGATGTTGACGTAGGGTTCAGTGTCCCCTGCATCCATGGCTTCACTCTGGCTGGCTTCAGGTATCCCTGGTCAGCCACAGTCCAAAGCTACTAAGAAATAAGCAATTTGCAAGTTGGCATGACTTTCAGAGGAGGGTGATAGACTCTCTGGCTGTCCATCTCTGTCCAGCCCAGGTGGGAGCCGTTCTTCTGTTCAGGGTGTCCATGCTGAATGTGCTACCCGCCTGCTGGTCTCCTCAGAGCCGTGGCATTCGTCAGAGGACGGTCTCGGTATCATAGAAACCTTCATTTTTCTCACTGACCCAAAGTGTAAGCGTATGATTGGCTTGGATGTATGTGTAGGAGGGAATGTAGTCATGTCCACACTATCCCTAGGCTGTCTTAATGTGGCCCCCACTCAGTGGCCAGCCAGGCAGGCCACAGCCAAGAGGGCCCAGCCGGTGTCTGCTCCATCCTTCTCTGGTCTGATGGCTGCTGACCTCTGGGGGCTCCAGGGAACCCGTGTAACCCATGTTCATTCTGCACTTTTGAGTGAGCTTTGCAGGGTATCAGTGCAGTGTGTCCACAAAGCTGAGGCCTGTGGAACGGAGGCCTGATTGCCGTGGTTGGGCCTGTGGGAAGGTTTGCGGTGGGTGGCGATGCCCGAGGCCCCCACCAGGAACTTCCTCTCCGCGGGGATGGAGCAAGGGAGCGGCCCACAGCCAGGCCTGCCACCAGTCAGTGCCACTTGCTTCGCAACTTCATGTGTTTGTAGAAGTTGATAGCAACACTTGAACTTCGATCTGCCCTTAAATTGCATTTGCCAATGTGGCTAAGAAGTATATTGATTGGATCATTTCTGCTTCCAGAGAAGAAATTCACCTTTGTGTTAGGGCCGGACTGGGAAAATGACAGTCAGAAACAAAATTAGAAATAAAGAAAACTTAGGAAATAGGGTTTAGGGAGAAATTCTCTGCTTAGGATTTCTTTGGCACTGCAGTGCTAGATTTTGTTATCATCTGTGTACTCACAGACTCACAATCACACACCTCACACACATATATCCATGCATATGCCACACATGCAAATTCATGCAGTGTGGTGCACACAAGCACACACACACAGCCACACATGGACATACACACAGAAAACACAAACACGCACACTTTCAGCCACTGGATCACAACCCATTCCATAAGATCCAACACACACACAACTGCACAAGTCACCCCTACAATTACACACAACCACAACACACACAACCACCCACAACCAGCTTTACACCATGCACAACCAACATACTACACATAATCACACAGCACATAAATCATACCACATGAATCTATATTCTCTCCCATAAGATCCCATGCACATACAACTGTACAAGTCACCCTCACAATTACATACACACACTACAACACCCAATCACACACAACCAACCTCACACCACACACATAAACACACACATACCACATAAATCATACCACTTAAACACTCATTCCTTCCAATAAGACCTAACACTACAATTATACACACAATCATGTATGTATAACACATCTACCTGCTACCTACACATACTCTAATACACACGCACACACAACTATACACATACTTAAACACATACTACACAAATCACCTACAGACTACGACACATACAACCACATTCACAGTCACATACACACACCACTCACAGCCCCATACATACCACAATACTTGCAGCCACCATCAGCAGGGGACCAGGAGGTGCTGAGACAGTGGTCCCGGGGCCACAGGCCACGCCCCTCCTGCCCACCCCTGGTTTTATGGCAGGCTGGTCTGCAGGGAAAGTTGGAAAGCCTGAATGAGCGTCTGTGCTGCTCCCGTGGGAACTCCGATCTGTGCTGTGTGTGTGAACCTGTGAGAGTGGCTGGTGGGCGTGACCCTGTGAGGCTGCATGTGAGTGTGTGCAGTGCGTGGCAGCCATGCGTGTGAGTGTGTGCGGTGCGGGGTGGCCGTCTGGGAGCCCCCGACCTGCACATCAGCTTCACGAAGGGTAGAGTGGAGCTGGTCCTGGACACAGGGAGTAAAGCTGTGTGTGTTCCCTTAGAAAATCTGATGTTAAAAGCCCAGGGGTGGCACGGTGTCACATTTCCAGACAGAATTCTTCCCACACCCTCCAGCTTGTCTGTCCTTCCTGTCCAGGCGGTGTGTCCATCTGCTCTCTGTGTGGGAGCCACAAAGCACCAGCTCTCCCTGCCCTGCCTGGCAGCGGTGGGAACTTCTCCGTTGCCCCTGGGGCGGCGTCCTGGGCAGATGAGAGCTTTGCTGTGTGCCTGGCCCCGGGGGCTCCGGGGAGGGGGTCTCAGTGTGGGGCTGGCAAAGCACCGGAAACTCTGAACCTCTGACCTCTGCCAGTGCCTGATTTTGGGGGTGTCTCCTAGTCAGGGGGTGGGGAGCTCTGAAGAGAAGCCAGAAGATCCCCAGTGGTGAGTGCAAGCACATTCACTCCAGAGCTGCCCAGGGGAGCTCTTTCTAAGATGTGCAAACTCAAGGCATTTCTAAGCCGCTCCCCAAGGAATGAGCGAGGAGGGAGGAAGAAGGAGGGTGAGCATTCGGGCCCATCTGGAAAGAAAGACGGGTGGGCTTGTGCCTTGTCCACAGCTCCTCCCTTTCTTCCTCCTTGTCATTCTGTCTTGACTTATACAATAGGAAGGCACAGATACTATATTATTTAAGTTGCCTTCCTGGGGCTGTGCAGAAAGATAGGCCCTAATTTTCCGTGGGCCAGGACAGCGCAGAGAGCTAGAAGGAAGTAGATGGGTGGGAGCGAGGCCAGGACAGGAAGCACAATGGAGTTCCAGAACGCTTCCTCCCTCCCCTGAGCTGCGCCTTGCATGACATCACCAGCTATGGGAGTGCGGTGACCCGGTACTGCTGTGCGACAAGCTGTCCCAGATCTCAGTGGCTTAAAGTCACGTTCTTCTCCTGTGTGTGTGTGTGTGTGTGTGTGTGTGTGTGTGTGTGCATGCACACGCATGTGTGTGGACCCTGACCCAGTTGGCAGGATACACCATCCAGGAACGAAGGGAGGAGAGGAGCGTGGGTGTTTTCTCAACAATAATTCACACTGTCAGGGAACCGAATTCCATCACCTCCGTAGGCTGTTCTTGTCCTAATCAGTAAAGGCAGAGAGCAATGACAAGACAGCATCTACAGGGTCTTTGTGAAGTTGGTACAGTCGTTACGTGACTGGAAAGCTGGGACTGTGAGCCCGGCCACCTCTGATGTCCAGCCTAACTCCTGCTGTTAATCCACAGTGCCTTTGTGCTGATTGGTCTTGCCTGAACTGCGGGCCCAGCACCGCTGTCTTCTCTTCCATTCCCCAGGGGTAGAAGATTTTAACTGGGTACCTTGCCCTAGCCCTGGGGGTCACTGCTCAGTGCTCTAAGGGAGATGGGGCTGCCTCCCTGCCCCGAGCCTCCCGCGGCTCTCCTGGGGAGCTAGGCTCTGGGTAGAGTTATGTCTTTCCTGACTGTGACCCAGGCCTGAGCCAGACGGGAAGCTGGGTGAGATGGCTCACCTTGCCTGGGTTTGCCTGAGGACGGAGGAGGAGGGGCTCCAACTCCCTGCGTCTGCCCGGCTCCGCATCCCACACAAACGCATCCTTAGCCATTTTTCATCCCTAGAAGTGTATCTGAATGTCTGAATTCTTCCTCCCTGGCCTGCCGATCCACGCCATCGTGAATATGTGGCGGTGAGCCGGGCTGCAGCCCACCCGGGAGCCACCCTCCTCATTTTGGGTTTCAGGGGGCTTGCGTGTGCTAGAGCCTCGGATCCCTGCCAGTTCCAGTGTGGTCTGGGCCTGGCCGGGGCAGGAGGCTCACCAGGCTCTGTTCAGCTCTCCCTCATGGACGTGAAAGGCTCTATTTTATCCTCTACCACGTTTCAGTCTTCCTTTGGGATTTCTCTCTATTTCGAAAGAAAAAGATCTTGACTTCTTCCTTGGCTTTCCAATCCTCGGAAAGGTATATAGGGCCCAATGAAGTTGGCCATCAGTTCCAGCTTTGCAGGACTCCCTAGTTGGGCTTAAGATTTTGGAATTTATAGCACATTGAATGTTGACCAAGAACATTAGGAAGACCTGGATTTTTTTCCTTCATTGTTTTGGTGGTATTGGGTTTGAGCTCAGGGCCTCGCAAGCACTCTATCACTTGAGCCAGACCTCCAGCCATTTTTGATTTAAAAAAAAATTGAGTCTCATGTCTTTGCTAGGGGCCAACTTCACCTAGCTGGGATGGCAGGAATCTACTCCATGCCTTGCTTATTTTCCAAGATGGAAACCCCAGTAACGTTTTCCCTCCTGATTTCTTCCTGTGTAGCTGGGTTTGTAGACATGAGCCACTGCTCCCAGATCCCAACTTCCTTTTGACCGGGGTTTATTGTCTTGACCTAGTTTGCTGTCCCATCGTGACAAGATTTGATGAACAGTCATCCTGCTGTCTTTCCATGCCATCCCCATATTGGGAACAAAGTCCTATTTTGATTTTATAGGCAGACTATCCTCTTGGAACTACAGATATTCTGGGAAACAGAGACCAAAATGAACTGCCCTTGTGGAGCTGGTAATTCCGGAGTCCCAAGGCCGGGTTTGTGTTCTTTAAGAGAAAATCACTTCTCCTCATAATTTTCTCTGTGCAGTGTTTTGCCTCTTGTTAAAGTGCAGATTGCTGTATCTTCAAGCCAGGAGTATAGAGGGGAACACCACCAGCCACTCTTGATGGCATAGGTTCAATATCACTCTCCTCATAAAACCCAGCCTTCCATGAGCCTGGCTGAGGGCTAAATTGGATGGCCAGTGCAGTAATTTGCAGTTCTGATTGTTTAGGATGGCAATTAATTTATGGTTAATTAACTCTAGTGTTAACCACATAAGCTTAGGCTTGGCAATGATGCTTGAAGTTTAAAGAGGGAGAAAGGAGAAGGGGGGAAGGGGAGAAGAGAAAGGAGAGGGAGGATGGGATGGGAGAAGAGGAGAAGAGGATGACAAGAACATTGAGGGAGGACTCACATAGGTGTGTGACGTTATGCACAAGGCCTTGCCCCTCCTTCCATGCCAGGATCTCTCGTTTAGATTGATGCCCACCGTGAAAGCCTAGTGGCAGGCTGAGCTTTCCTGCGGGAACTGGATTTAATTAGCAGTGGTATTGAGAGCTGAGCAACTCTCTTCATTAGGCAGCTGGACTGGCAGATGACACCATCCATTGTCCTGGGCTTCCTCTGACAGGGGTGACTTTGCAGTCTGTACATTCCCAGCCACTCACAAGGATTCCAAATAGCCTAACAGGGCTGGACCAGGGCGGAAGGATGCATGTGCAGGCTCAGCCACTTCCACAGAGCACACAAGGACCAGGCGGGCCCGGGAAGGAGATGAGGTGAATGCTAGAGTCCTTTCTTCTTCCAAAGTCCAGCAAGAACGTTCTCCACAAGGCCTGGAAAACTACAACCATAAGCCAAATCTGCCCCACGGACTGATTTTTGGTTTTTAGATAAAGTTTTATTTATATCCTGGAATACAGACATAGTCACTTGCCCTATATCCACTGACGGCCGTCATGCTACACCGCCATTGTTGAATTCTTGTGGTAGAGAGATCACAAGGCTTACAGGGAAAACGCATGCCACCTTCTGTCCTAGATCGCCAGAATACCAAGATACCATATGGAGGTCCTTCCAGAATACAAAACACATGCAATCTTTGTGTGTGCAAGACTTGGGGCTTGAACTCAGGACTTGGGAGCTGTCCTTGAGCTTTTCTCATTCAAGGCTAGTGCTCTACCACTTGAGCCACAGCTCCACTTCTGGCTATTTGGTGGTTAATTGGAGATAAGAGTCTCATGGACTTTCTTGCCAGGGCTGACTTTGAACTGGGATCCTCAGATCTCAGTCTTCTGAGTAGCTAGAATTACAGGTGTGAGCCAATGGCACCCAGCCTGATATATAACTGTTTTTAAAGCAACAATTTCACTTACAAAAAGAAAGGCAGCCACCACCCATCAGCATCGGGAAGGATGCACTCCTGTAGCTAAGGTCAAGGGAACTCAGACAGATGGGCGTGTACACAAGTGTATGTGTGCACATGTGTGCATATGTCCATGGACTTGTTCTGGCTCAGGGGTGAGGGAGTGCATGCTTGGGGCAGCTGTGTGATTCCTTTCTGCACCGCTTCCCGGGATGGCATGGACTGGGCAATTGCCTGGAGCCCAGAGTCAGCACAAATGGAGCTGGTCCATTTCAGGAAGGTGGCTGGAGTCCTGGCCCCGCTTCAGGGTGGTCCTTACCTGGTAAGTTGTTAGACTTGCGCAAGTCAGCTAACGCTGCTGTTGTGAAGTTCCACAGGCGGGGCTTCAGCCACAGAGCGTAGTGCCCTCATGGTTCTGCAGGCTGCAAGGTTGAGACCAAGGCATATTTTCTGTGGCTTGGGCTGCTTGCAGATGTGTCTTTTCCCTGGGTGTCACATGTCACACTCACAAGCATGTGTGTGTGTATGTGTAACTTAATCTCTCCTTCCTGTAACATGAAGTCGTGTTGGATTAGGGTATACCTCAATTAGGGTCCTCATTTAAGTTTAGTTATCTCTTTAAGGACCTCGCTTCCAGATCCAGTCCCGTTCCAAGGTCCTGGGGCAGGGAACTCAAGCACGACACAGTTCAGCCCATGCCATCATCGTATCTCAAAAGCCTCTGTTGTGAGCATCAATCTTTGTGCCAAGAATCTCTAGGGTTTCCTTCCTCGTTGCATCCTTTCTCCGCTAGGATCTGAAGGCAGAGAATTTCTGCTCATTCCGCGTGAGTCAAGATGCCATCCTGCCTTCCTGTGGTGTCTCCCAGTTGGTCATCTGAGTGTCCCCAAGCTCGCCTGTCACACATGAACAACTCCCTGTTTCTTCTCACAGCTGGCTAATCACGCCCTTGTGATTTTGAGTGTAACTGAGCTGAGAAAGAGAGATAGAGAGGGGGGAGGGGCATGTGTAGGTTCTTTGGGGGGCAAATTTTTATCTTCCTCTTTCCACTCCTTCTAGAAATGACCAATTGAATAGGCCTATATTTCTTGTACGTAACACAGAAAGACAGAGATTTTGAAGCTGGGCTGTGGACATTGCAGAGATAAATATCTGAGCAAAGAAAACACCTATCCGTGGGTGACAGAATGTTGTGAGAAATCCAAAACCATCTTGACAGGCGGGAGCGGTGGACTGGCGCTTACAAGATGAGGTCCGCTGGGGCTCACTGTTCAGCCTGGTGCTCCCAGGAAGATGGCCCAGCTGTGAAACACGAGGAGAAGAAGATGCGGAATTGATGGTCGGTGAGTTTGGCTCTGAGCCCCCTCCCTGGGTCCTGTGCAGGCTGAGTCTCTGCAGTGGTGGCTTTTGTCTGCAGTGAAGAAGGACCCAGTCCCAACACAGATCAGACTTCTCTATGCTCTAGTATCCGGGGCTAAGTCAGCTATTCATCTCACATGTAAAGGAGTGAAGCAAAGTGGAGCAATGGTTCTTGTGACTATGTCCTGGGACCAAAGAGCTGGCAGGCTAGAGGGTGTGGTGGAGAGAATAGGAGAGAAAGAGCATGTTGGATGGGTGAAGTGTCTACAGTGCTGACAGGCAGATGGTAGACCCAACCCACACAGTGAGTATCCAACAAGAGGTCACTGGGTGGAAGTTAAGTGGAAGCTGATTGGGTGCCAGTATGTTATCTAACAAAACTACATTCAAGACTGATTGGTACCCTTCAGCTGCAGATACTTAAACTCAAACTAGACTTGCAGAGTAACTGGAGATGTTATAGAGGAGATTCAGTTCTTGAGAATAAAATAAAAACTGTGATTAAAGAAAGCAAGCATGACACAGAAGAAACAAATCTCAAATAAATTGCTAATGCTAACACACATGGATGTGTGATGATAACTATTAAAAGACACATAATTCAAACGTATATTGCTTACATAACTAAGAGTAAGCAATATACATAAGGGGACACAATAAGGTTGAAGTTAGATGAAGGTGGTAAAGGTGTTCTGGATAAATATTAACAGAAAGAAAGTAGCATGTAGCTACAAAGTATCACTACTAATATGGAAAAACCTATAGCCCAAGGTTAGTTTATTTCCCCTTTTTGACTTTGCATAACATTTATTACTGACATTTCCTCTTTCATTCTGCTTTGTGCTGGAGTATGAATTATAGAACAGGGACCTTGTTTGCTCTACTCACTGCTGAATCTTGAAAGGGTAGCACATTTTCTCAGGCCCCAGTAAGTATTGAATAGATGTTTGTTGAGTCAATGAATGGCTCCCAAGACTTCTTGGAGTACTGAGATTCTGGCTGGTGGTACTGGATACCAGCCCTTGTTTTGGTTATTCAGTGCCACATATCATAGCCATCCTAATACCTAGTGGTTTGAAACACCAGCTTCCTATGATCTACTGTGGATCTGTGGGTGGTTCTCATTTGCGCCTCACACAGTTGCAGTCTGCATCCTGGGGCTGCAATCTTCTGGCACCTAAGATGGCGCATCCCCTCAGCTGATAGTGCAGATTGTCAGCTGGGAGCTTAGCTGAGGCTGTTGGCCCATTCCATGTGGCTTGGATTTCTCACAGCCAGGTGGTTGAAACCCTGCAGTAAGCAGTGTGAGAGACAGGAGACAGAAGCTGCCAGTCTTCTAGGACGTAAGCCTGGGAATAAGAAGGAATGACTTCTGCCCCATCTACTGGCCAGGCAGTCCTGGTGCCCATCAAGGGTGGGGGAGGGGGGAGCCCTCTGCGACCCCTCCCCCTCCTGGCAGGAGTGTCAGACCTGAGGTCACCTTCAATTTACTAGGCATCCAGTTGTAGGGACCTTAGTTTTTCATCCCTACAAATGACAGGCCTTAACAGATGGATGCTAAATCCCAGTTACATTTCTTCCCAGGGAAGGAAAAACCCACTGTGGGGGGAAAAACATTGTCTTAGAATCTCTGCTGGAGGTGGGGGGCTAGAAGAGGTGCCTCAGAGCCTTTTCCCCCAGAGGGAAGTGCAGCCCAGGCAGGATTTCACTGAGGGAGAGAATTTGAGGTCTGCCTTTGAGGATTGCCTACTTCCTTCTCTCTCACTTCACATCATTGAGCATTCTCACCCGCCCACCCCTCTACCCCCACCCTGAGCTCACCCTCCAGAATCAGATGCAAAGGACAGTGCTGTAAGCCACATCCAGTTCCTGACATGGACACTGATGCCTCAGAGAGTTGCTGTATGAGGCATCTGTCCCCCCCCCCGCCCCCGGTGACGGGGTACCCAGGTGCTGTGTGACGCACGTGCCGACGGCCGTGTGTCCCCCGAGGGCTGAGGTGGGCAGCCGTGTGGCTGGTGGTACAGCTCCTCTCCAAACGCGACAGGGACATGACAGTTGGTGGATGAATTGTTAGCACTTTTGCCACAGTTAATCTTTAATATGAATAAGTAACTATTTTGTTCTTAGTTGTTAAACTGTAGACCACGTGAAGCAAGAGAATCATGGGGTTTGTAATGCGTGGGAGTGAGGCCTGGAGCCAGCTGGGTGCCCCAGCTGGAGCGAGAGGACACAGGCGAGGCACGGCCAGCTTCTTGCACTGTAAGTGAAGTGCTATGATGCTAGTCGCAGGTAGACTGTAAGTCAGATGAATGCTGAGCACCACAAAGCAACGGTGAACTAGTTATAACGAGTAAGCCCAAAAGGTAGTGGTGGGCCGTGGAAAAGCAGGAATGAGGATCAATCTACCACTGGGATTTTGTGGTTCCCCCCCCATACTCCTTTCTCATTTCTGCTTTGTAAGAACTAATCCTACAGAAGGAAAACTTGACCTGGTAGAAGAAAATATAGGACTTCAAAAAACTTGAAGTTCAGGATAGAGAAAATGCAGCTTCAATACAGAAAGGAAAGACTCAATAGAGAAAGCAGATTTTATAATAGCCACAACATAAAAGCAGTGAAGCCCATGTGCGCTGACAGAAGACTTAGCTAGATGAACTATTTGCTGCACAAAACTATGAACTTTCAAGAACATTAATACTTCAACCATCTGGAGAATGGAGACCAGGAAGAAAGAAGTTGGGAAGAGCTGGGGAAGGACAGACTTCCTTGCAGCCCTGTGTTGGGGAAGGGCAGGAAAAATACTAAAAAGCCTGCATTTTGTCGATGTGACACATTGTGATGCTATTTTAAAAAGCAGAAGGTTTTGCCCAAGCGTCAAATAGGAGGATGTGCATTTCCTCATCCACCCCCAAACTTATCACTCTGAACTTAGCAACCCATATATCCATCGGCTATAAGAGCTCCGAGCGCAGATTTACATTTAAAATGACAAAGAAAATAGAGGGAAGAAAGCAAACACCACACAGGCAGGACTGGCTCCCTCCCCCGTCCCTGCAGCCTGTCTACTCATCTCATTCCGTGTATGGATTCCCTCCACTTTATTAACCATTTGAAATATTGAGAGAGAACAGAGCCCTCAGGACTTCAGGAAGTAACCAGTTATTTCGGATTGATGTGTGTGTGTGTGTGTGTGTGTGTGTGTGTGTATCTATAGTATATAAATTGAACCCAGGGCTCTACCATGGTGCATGCCAGCCCAGTGCCCAATTCTAGGTGGTTCAACATCACACCCTCCCTCAGGTCATGGTGTTGATATGAGGGTCCCTGGTCATCTGTCACACTCACTATCAGAGCCAGTCCTCCTGTGGCAGGTGAGCTGGAGTGCCTTCTCCAACCCAGGGAGAATGAAGTCTTCTCACCCACTGTTCCTCTGCCTGGCACGAGGGGCCTTGCGTGGGGCATGGGGGACGCGGAAGTCCCCGTTTGAAGGGGTGTCCCCCTGGGGGCTAGCTGGAGAGAGGGGCTCTCCTTCAGAGTGACCCTGACCCACTTCAGTGAGGTCCCGTGTTGGGGTTGAGCTGCTGGGGAGGGGACCCCACACTGTGTCCAGTGGGTGGGGTGCTTTTGTCTCCATGGAAGTTGATCCCATTTTCTGGATGTGTACAATTTGTGTAAGTGGTTTTAAAATGAGACCGGCCAAGAATAAAGTCAGAGGGTATAAAGAGGGGCTGGGAAGGTGGCTCAGTGGTAGAGCACCTGCCTTGCATACATGAGGCCCTGGGTTCGATTCCTCAGCACCACATAAGCAGAAAAAGCCAGAAGTGGCACCATGGCTCAAGTGGTAGAGTGCTAGCCTTGAGCTGAAAAGCTGCAGGATAGCGCCCAGGCCCAGAATTCAGGCTCCTTGATGCACAGAAAAAAATAAAGCAGGTGTAAAGAAGGATTCTCCAGCGATGTGTCCTTATAGAAGAGTGAAGTGTTGAGGAAGGGCAGATTTGGGGAGAGGAGCCTCCCTCCCCTCCTCTCCCCGCCCATGGGGGGAACTGCAACTTCAGAATGAACTTAACGCTTAGAAGTATAGAAAAATCACACGCTGTGAAACACAGATCTACTTGGGTTGAGGACGCAAGGATAACTCAGGACAAAACACACGATTCCACCCCTGCGACACCCAAATCCTCTCCTCTTTCCAGGCGTCTAGCCGTGGTGCTATGGAGGGTGGATACTTTTAAAGTTTAGGATTACATAGATCCTACTGGCTTCCTTTTTTGCTAAGGACCTTGTGCTGGCCAGGCCGATGCTCCACCACTTGAGCTATAGCCCCAGCCCTTCTACGCTCAGTTTCTTTTTCAGATAGAGGCATGTGCTTTGACCAAAGCCTGCCACGGACCACTGTCCTCCTACATTTGCCTTCTGACAAGCTGGGATTACAGGAGTGCGCCACCACATCCAGTCCAGTACACATTTTATTACCGTTGCCTCAAATCATCACTACAGGGTCTTCTATTAATTGGAGAGTGTAAGAATGGAGAGAAGGAGCTGGCCAATCAAATCGACTGGTTTGAGCTCCAGGTCTCCAGGTCTGTGCAGTAGTGTCTCATTGGAAGAGAAAAGAAGAGCAGTATATACCCTTTTTGTTTGTTTGTTCTGGAAACCCAGCAAACTGTCAGTGTGTCCCAGGTGCTTTTGAAGGACTTTGCCATGTAAGGCTCAATCAATTCCAGCTACAGTATTGTAATTTTCCTTTGACTGCATGGTGGAGGGGGGCACTCTTCACAATCGGCTCTGGGGACTCCTCCTGAGCCAGGCCCCACGGAACCCCTCCACACTCACCGGGCTGTCTGCATGACCCGAGATGACCCGCCCCCTCCTCATGGAAGAAGCAGGTCCTCTCTCTGCCCCTGAGGGGGTCCCTCCTCCCGCCTGGCCATTGTTAATCTGCTCTATTACTGTTTTCTAGTTATGGCTCTATCTCATTTTCTGGGTTTGTCCCCCGTGTCACCTCCTCTGAGAAGGTCCCTGTGACTGGCCCTCTGCCTGCCCTGCGTGGTAGAAAGGCTATGCAGGAAACGCTGGGCTTGCTTCCAATGATCGCCCCGCCCCCTGTGGCTGTGAGCGCAGGAGTGGGGAGGATCATCTTTCTCACGGCTGCCATCTATGCCGTAACCGTGAGTGGTGTGAATGTACGAGCTGGTAGCTATAGCGAGGTACAGGAAGACGACAGCTTTTTTTCCCTCCTGTAACAGAGCTTTAGCTTCAGTAACACAAACGCTCGTTTTACAGTGCTGGAGGCCAGCAGTCTGCCAATGGCTCCTACAGCAGGCCGCGTTCTTCCTGGAGATGTGGGTGGAAATCAGCGCCCCAGGCCAGCTTCAGGAGGCGGGCATCCGGCTGTCCTTAGCCCACGATTCTCTGCCTCTCTTCACCCCAATATCACTCGCTGCCTGATTTGGTTCTCTTACCTCCTCCCTCCCTTCATTCTCCACTTCTCCTCCCAACTGGATTTTTTCCTGGATGAGGGAGAGAAAAGCTCAGAAATTCATGTAGTGATCTCCGAGTGCCTGCCTCCCTCTGTGCCGTTTCCCAGCGTCTGGTGATGCTGAGTCTTTTCTCAGGGGCCAGCTCCTGTGGGCTTTGCTTTCTAGTGAGCCAGTCCTCCCTGAGCGAAGTCCAGGGCAGGAGCCATCAATTTCAGGCTATCCTGATGCCAGATGATCACCTGGGGCTCTGATCGATGAGGTCTGGCCTCCGGGGGAGGCCGCAGGGAACTGCCTGGCTGCCCGCTGACCCATCACCTCTCTCAGACGTTGTCAGAGACAGAGTGTCTGTCACATGCCCCGGGGATAACCGAACGGCAGAATGGATCCTCAGTAGTTGTGAGGACACAGAGTTCACCAAGACAAACACTAGGACTTGTGTGCGTGTTTCAGGGAGATTTATAGTGAGCCTTTTCTGCATGCAGCCCAAAGCAAAGAGGGTTCATTTCTTCCCTGCTCACCACCGGCCACTTTCCACAGGCAGTGTCATTTACTCGTTTGTTAGCCCCTTACCAACGCAAGCTCCTCACGGCCAGGCTCCCGTGCTCCCTGGGAAGCACTGCTCCCAAGCACCCGGGAGAGTGGGTGGCGGAGACTCAGTCTGTACTAGAGGACTGAACAAGTGCTCATGGGTGGCATTGATGGATGTCCATCAGGTGACATCCATTTCAAGGCAAGGAAGCTCTAGCACCCATCTGAGCTTTAGAAAGGTCCCAGACAGAGGTGAGGCAGGATGCCAGGAGCAAGACCTGCAGAGCATCTCATTCTTTAGGATGTGAACTGTAAATTCCATGTGTATACATTCTCCTGTCGAGGAATCCCAGGTAGATAGCACCTGCAGGCTCATACGCCTGGTCACTTAATTGTAAGGATTTACTGATCTGTATGTCTAGAAAGAAACCCTTGTGCCAGGCCCTTGATGATCCTCCCTGATGGTGTGTTGTGCTCCTCCCTCTCCCTCCTCCCGCCTCTTTCTCCTTTGCTGCTTTTTATTAAAAATTATATATTTGTTATCTTTACCCATTCAACATATCAATTCCTCACTGAACTTCCAATCCCACACATGCTGGGAGAATCTCTACCATGGGGCCCTGCCCCGGCCTGTGTGGCAGGATCATTTCTACAAATAGTTGCCATGGGCAGTCACCGGCCATTCTAGATCCTTCTATGCTTTGCCACCCAGGATCCTGGCTCCTACCCTCTGCATTTCTCTCCCCTGCCAGCTTCCTTCCTGTTGGCCTTGGGGGTTTGGGAGGATAGAGATGATGGCTGGAGCAGTGAGCGAGACGAGACGTTTTCTTGGGACGTTTTCAGAGCTGCCTTGCTCTGGTGGTGGCTGTGTCCCTGCGTGGGGACTGCTCCTGTGGGGCAGCCTGTTCTCCATGCTTCCCCTTTTCCTGGGGCCTGGTGGGGCTGTGACCACCGGACTGTCCTCTGCTGGGCTCGCTCCATCCACGCTTCCCCGCCCGGTGTCCTCGGGCATCCCTTGGCTCTGCTCACCGCCCTGTGAACAATCGGCATTGTTCTCCCACACTCTGAGCTGGCCTCTGTGTCTTGCCAGGCTTCTGGCTGACGTGGTCACCATGGCTGCATTCACCGCGGGGCACCCTGACCTGGATTCCTGCGTCGGATTGCTTTTCATCTCTGTCCTGGGAGCGTGGGGTGCAGTGGGCGCCAGAGGCCTGGCCTCCCCTCACAAGGGCCCTCTGTCTGCACGCATTGGGGGCCAGCAAGCGGCCTTCGCCCAAGTGCTGCTGGTAGGAAGACTGGGGAGGTGGATGTGGAGGCAAATGTGGTTGGATTTCTGGGCTTGGCAGCCAGAGGCCAGCTGAGCAAGAGATGCTTCCAATTGTTAAAAAAAAAAAGATTCCTAAATGCAGGCTCGCTCTGTGTGTCCGTCCCCCCGATCCTTGTTCCAGGCTCCCCTTCTTCTGGGATGGACGCACTGCACCTGGGACGCAGGCGGTGGCTGAGCGTAGTGAACACCGGGTGGAAAGTGCAGTACCCTCTTCTTTGCTGTTTCAGTCCTGGGCTTGCTAAGCTGGCCCTGTGCCTCCAAGGCACAGCTCCGGCCCTGGTTCCTTGTGGCTGTGTTGAGGACAAGGCCTTCCTTGCCGCCTGGGGTCTGTCATCGCTGGGATCGCAGGCGTGCTCGTCCGGCCTCCCTCCATGGAGATGGGGTCTCGGGCAGGCCCAGCGCCACGGTCCTCTGTTCCTACACAGCATGGATGGTGGGTGCATGTCACCAGCCCAGCTATGGGCTGGAAAGGAGTCGTGGGAGCTTTTCTGCCCAGGCTGCCCTTGAACCACAATCCTCCCATCGTGACCTCCCAAATAGCTAGGATTCCATGTGTGAGCCTCTGGTTCCTGGCAGGAGCCCTCTTCAGTGTGACCCTGGAGATCCGGAAGGATGGCTGGTGCACTTACGAAGGTAAGGAGGAAGCCACAAAACAATTGTATAGTCTGTGATTAGATGGCCTTCCCGCTAGTATCCACACCCTGTATATACAATATGTATGTATAATATATTAAAATAATAATACAATTGTAGAACATATTATATAATATATGATCTATTATAGAACATACTTATAGTATTATATTGTGTAATATATAATTATATAATGTAAGTTATTATATAACAAATAAAATAATTACATACTATTACATTATATATTATAATTTATATTTATACTATATAATACACATGTTATATAATATATGCTATATTATACATCTTAGCATATAATACATAACTTATATAATATAGAATTGTCATGTATTTTAATATCTAATATAGTATACATTGTATAATTACATATATTTCATATAATCATATAAAGTATTATCTATTATGTATAAATAATATATAATATCTACTATATAATTATATATGTTTATAATTACAGAATTTGTAGTTATGTAATTACATTTATAAAATATAATTCTATATAATATATAAACTTCATATTAATTGTTAATATGTATGGTATGTTGATACTATTTTATAATATATATTATATAGTTATATATTTTTATAATACGTTATATATTGTAATATGCATAGTATGTTAACTATTCAAAGGGTTTTCTTATACATGCATATACCATGCTTTAGTCTGATTGATCATATATAAATATATTTATATGATCCTGTATGTGTTTGCCTATATGTGTATTTATTAGTCCTAACATCTACAAATGAGAGTAAACATATGACTTTTGTCTTTCTGAGTCTAGTTCACTTTTCTTAATATGTTATTTTCCAGGCCCATCAATTTCCCTGTAAATGACATAATTTCATTCTTCTTTATGAATGAATACTATTACATGTGTGTTTATATACATACATATATGCATATATATGTATATATTTCTCTACGCAATATACACATATAGATATATCTCTATCTATACATAGGTATTTATACACAAATATATCTATATTTGTGTGTGTATATATATATCACATTTTTTGGATCCATTTATGAGCTGTAGGACATCTGGACTGTTTCCATTGCCTGGTGATTGTGAGCAGAGCTGCGGTGAGCATGGTTGTGTAGCAGTGTAGCAGCCTCTATTATATCCTGACCAGCATTCCTTCAGATGAATGTCCATGTGGTATCACTCAATTTTAGGGTAGTTTGATCTTCACTCTTTTGAGCAACCTTATTACTGACTTCCATGTTGATTTCATTAATTTACATTACCATCAGTGGCATATTAGGGTTCCTTTCTCTCCCACATCCTTGCCAACACTGGTGATTTGTGCTCTTGTTAGTGGAACGAGATGGCATCTCAGTCTCTTTATAGCCAGGGGTGTTGAGTACCTCTGTATATATGTTTTGGGCATTTGTACTTCTTCTTTGCTCCTTTATTCATTGTGGTATTGATTTGTTGAGAGTTTAATTTTTTAAGATCCCTGTATATTCTGGTTATTAAACTGTTGCTGGATATATAACTGGAAAATGTGTTCTCTCTTACTCTTTTTTTTTTTAGTCTTGTAACATGATCCTTTGCTGTGCAGAAGTTTTTTAGCTTGGTGTCATTGCATTTATCCATTCTTGCTCTTATTGGCTGAGCTACTAGAGTTCTATTCAGGAAGTTACTGCCTATATCGATAAGTTCTAGTGTTTTCCCTGTTGCATCTTGTAGAAATTGCAGGAATTATATTAAGGTCTTTGATAAACTCTGATTTGACATTAAAAGAGAGTGGGAGGTTGAGATTCAATTTCACTCATCTGCATGAAAAGATCCAGTTTTCCCAGCACCATCTGTTAGAGAGACTGTCTTTTACAGTGTAAGTTTTGGGCTTCCTAATCAAAGATCACGTAGCTTAGGCACATGACTCCATTGCTGGGTGTTCTAGTATGTTCCATTGGGTTGTTGATTCTGTTTTGTGCCAGCACTATGCTGTTTTTGTTACTATGGCTCTCTAGTCTGCATTTGGAGCCTGGGATTGTTAGGCATGCACACTGCTTTTCTTCCCCTCAAAATTGCTTTAATTATTATAGGCCTTTTGTATTTCCACATGAATTTCAGGATTGTAATCTCTGTAAAGAGTGGCATTGGTGGGTGTTTCATTGAATTGATGGGTAACCGTTGAGAGTTTGAGAGTATGGCCACTTCCATGATATTGATTCTATCAGCTCATGAATGTGGTCTGACCAAGGGAAGGGAGAAGACCCCACCCTGTGTGTTATCAAGTCAGCGATCAAGTGGACCCTTTAACCGTTGGGAACCTGAGCAGCCATATGGGGGCAAACTTCAGAGATGTCCCAATCCAGCTCTGGGACATTTGCACAGAGCTGCTATCAGTCTTTGGTTGGGAGTTACTCTGTGAGGGCTTCGAATTTCCAGTGGAAAATAGAAGCTGGGGCTGGAGTCAGAGGCAGGGCGGGGATTCATTGCCAGGGTAAGGCCAACATCCTACAGAGCCAGCCCCATTTTGACTATATTTACCATAGTTACTACCATCCTCCCGGTACCTAGCCTGGGGTGTTCCCTAACCATCCAGCCATGCACCTCTCACCCAGGGTATGGAATACACAGCTGTCTTCTTAGCCAGTTCACCTTTCCCAGCATGCTCAGAGAAGCAATGCTGAAAACGAAAGGGAGCCAAGGCACCGGCTCTGAAGCTCCCCGGCATCTCCTATGTAATTCTGCTCAGTGAAAGGCAGCAGGGAGAGACTCTGGCTCCACAGCATCCGTGGAGGGGCCTCCAGCTCCAGCTTCGGTCACGTTCTCTGGTAGGAAATTGGATTTTCTTTGTCATAGTCGTGCTGGGTGCTCCAGCAGCCCGAGAAAGCAGTTGGGATCTGGCCCATCTTGTAGCCCAGAGATGATCCAACCCCTGTGGTATGCTGGTAAACACTCAATAATAATTTAATAATAGTTTCTCCACGAAAAAAAGGTCAGCCTTTGCTGACTTTGGGGTATACATGTTCGCACCCTGGCTGATTTCTAGCTGCCAATGGCTTAACAAAGGAATTACAGAGCCCCCGGCAGCCCACTGATGGGCTTTCATGAGCCTTTACAAGCTGGCTCTGCAAACCACAGCGCCAGGGCCACTCCTGTCTGGGGCCAGCGTGATGCCTGCAAATGTGCTGGCAGCTTCAGCAGCATGCGCCGTACCACCCAGTAGAGGCCCAGGAAAGGGGGACTGCCGGCCCTCTGTGGAGAAAGCCAGTCCCACACCGTGAAGACGACACACGCCCTCCGCACCACTAACCAATGAATGCTACTGCATGTGAGTTGAGAGATGGCCGCTACTGCTCAGCAAAGGCGAGGAAGTTGTCCCTAGCTACGAGGGCAGCTTGCACCAGGCTACAAGGCAGGCCTGGGGCTGGCTTCTCACGGTGGAGCTGGGAGCCTGGGCTGTCCTGACCCACACCCCACTGGAGGCCACCAAAGCGTTCTTTCCTGCACTGTGGTGCTCATCACGCCATCCTTACCTTTCATTCCCTTTGCTAGAAGCCAAATCAGTCTTTGGATATTGGGTAGAGCCTGAGGCATAGTAGGAGGGTTCGAGGAGCTAAAGAGAAGTCATGTGCGAGAGACCCCAAGCAAAGAGGAAATTCAAGCTGTAGAAAACTCCCAGTTCAACATAATTCAACTAGATGATGAATTACATCTAAATTACTTAAGCAGTGCGTGTGTGTGTGCGTGTGTGCGTGCATATGTGTGTGTGTGCGTGTGTGTGTGCTAGTACTGGGTCTTGAACTCAAGATCTTGAGCTCTGACTTGGCCTTTTCCACTTAGGTCACATTTCTTCTTCAGCATTTTGCTGGTTAATTGGAGATAAGAGTCTCATGGACTTTCCTGCCTGGGGCAGCTTTGTACTGTGATCCTCAGATCTCAGCTTCCTGAGCAGCGAGGATTACACGCGTGAGCCATCAGTGCCTGGTTTAAGCATTTTTCTAAATTACTATTTCACCAGCAGGGGAGAACTAGGTTAAGTGATAGAAACAATATACCCAAATTCAACTTGACAGATTGTGGAGAGTCATTAGAAAAATTTTATAATTATAGAGCAGGGCTCTTGGATTTGGGCCTGAGGGTTTTCTATAATTATTTTATTTTTGGTTAGTATATACTCCCACACATATTAATGGGTTTCAGTATGATGTTTTCACCCACACAGCTTGCACTGACTTTTCTGATGTGATTAAGACATTTGTGATAGAAAACAGTGTTTATCTCTCATGTTATAGCTACAGATTATTCGTGTGGCTTTTGAATCCTAGTCAGCATTTAGTTGAAACTGTTTCGTTAAGTTCCTGGAAGAAAAGCAGGCCTTAGCTAATAGAGGCAGATTCTTCTACCATTTTCTACCTTAGAGCTAGAGAAGTCATGTGCAAGAGGTCCCAAGCAAAGAGGAAATTCAAGCTGTAGAAAACTCCCAGTTCAACTTAATTCAACTAGATGATGAATTACATCTAAGTCACTTAAGCATTGTGTGTGTGTGCTTGTGTGTATGTATGTGTGTGTGTGTGTGTGTGTATGTGTGTGCGTGTGTATGTATGTGTGTGTGTGTGTGTGTGCTGGTACTGGGTTTTGAACTCAGGATCTTGCGCTCTCACTTGGTCTTTTCCACTTAGGTCACATTTCTACTTCAGCATTTTGCTGGTTAATCGGAGATAAGAGTCTCATGACTTTCCTGCCTGGGGCAGCTTTGTACTGTGATCCTCTCTTCATGTATCCTAGCAGCTTGCGGGGATGATAGTTATTCTGTCAATAATATCAAATAACACAAAGATAAAGGATATTATGGGGATCTTACTTAAACTGGTCTATTTTAAAACTGATTTTAAGGAAAATGGAGGAGCAGAGAAGGGATGGGATGGGTGGAGGGATTTTGGAAGGAGTGGTTCTGATTGAGATGCATTGTGCACACAAATGACACTCTAAATGGAAAACCCTTTGTATAACTTCTTGATGATAATAAAAAATAGGAAAAACAGAAGAGGAAACAACTTGATTTTAAGAGTGTAAAACATCTTTTGAAAACCAGAGACCTCCCTATGTTTGTATTCTGCCCTATCAATTTTTGCTAAAAAAATGAAAATTTTCATAGAGAATTAAAAACAAAAGTCTTTTAAAATGTCTGATCCGTCCTCAAGCATTTATACATTGAGAGACATTTGTGTATCGAGAGACACTTGGTCGGAGAGACAACACATACTCAGGAAGGTTTGAGAAAGCAAAGATACCAGATGAAGAGCTACCACCCCCAGAAGGCAGTTTCCAGCAAGATCTGGAAAGTGCTACATGCATGACTTCTGTTTTGCTCTGAGTTCTCCAGGAAATCAAATGGAAAAACTGCACATGGCCTTAGGCTGGAAGTGGCTTCATTTTCTAGAGCAGAAGTTGGCTTGGCATGGAGCTTGTTTCCATTTTGGGAGTGCAACGTAGGCTGTGTGCTGCCAGGCAGCTGGTGCCCGGGGGCATGCTGGGTGGGGTGGCGGGCACTGGGGCAGAAGCAGGCATTATAATGGAATGGTGTGTCCCAAGCAGAGCAGAGCACTCAGCCTGCTCAGAAGGTAGGAGCTGGCGAACGTCTCCTTTCACGTGTTTGCCTTCAGTGCCTGTGAATTCTTTTTTCTTTCTTTTTGCTACTTTAACAAACTTACATCAACTTCTGAGGACAGGGAACAGGCCCAGGTGGCACACCCCTTTCTCTTGTCCCTCACAGACAAAGACATTGCTTGAAAGAAGTATTTAAATCTCTATGTTCCAGTGGACGGACGTAGTCCGTACAGTGATGTCCTAGGTAGGGAAAAAATGGAAGAACTAAGCCTCTCCTGAAATATCTATGCACCTTTATCAATGAAGGGTTGGGGGAACTCCAGAGTGGTTACAACAGAACCTGAGGAGAGGGGGGGGAGAGGAATTCTTCATACTCAGCACCTTCTCCACTCTGCATTTGGGATCTTGGCTCTTCTGTCTACTCGTTTATTCCCTGCCTCTCACGTGGCTGATATGATAGTCACATGACCATGTGGCTGTGTTGCGGTCACCTGTCACAGACCATGTGACTTTACCTGCTGGCTGCAGTGAGCTGGATCCTCAGCCAGTGTTGACTCAAGGTGGGCGTTGTGCTCTGTGGGCTTTGGGATTGGAAACAAGAAGCCAACACTTGCAGCTGACAGCATCTTATCTGCCATTTGGACTACGGAAATGAACAAGAGACCGATTGAGTGGTAAGCATGCATGGTTTAGGAGATAACTTTACTTTTGAACTTGGGATGGGTGCTTGTGCCTGAGTGTTTGAAATGCCTAAGGATTCTCTCAATACATACCATCTTTTGCTTGTAAAGTCTTTGTCTTTAAGGTCCCTGATTCATCTTTTAAAATTTATATATACAAAGACTCTGGGGAGAGACAGGAAGAGAGTGAGTCAGGTTTCTGTTGCTTCCAACCCAGCGGATCTGCTCTGTGATAACCTCTAAAGATTCAAGGTCATGTGGACAGGACCCCAGCCCGCCCAGGAGAACCAGGCTCCCCAGGACAGATGGGCAGAGCCACACGGTCACATAACTGCAGTGAGTCTGTTCTGGGGCAGGAGTGCTGGAGCAGACACACCACCCTGGAGATCCGCACAGAACGGCTCCGACTCTACACGAAGGATGGGCAGGGCAAGTGGCTAGCTTCTGTGTCCAGGGCAAGGCCTTTGGATTAGGTGGAGTGTGTTCAGGACTCCAGGGTAGAAGCGGAGTGGTCACGAGACAGCCTTGGCTATGAAGTCAAAGTTTAATGACAGGTGGGCATAATTTACATGGGAAAAATTAAAGCTCACATCAGGAAGAAAAAAGAGTAATATTTTTGCAGGAACAGTATTGGGATTTGAACTCAGAGCCTTGTGTGTGCTAGGTAAGCACCTTATCCCTTGTGCCATTCCCTTAACCCTAAGGGGTAACAATTCCAATACACAGAAATATGTGTTGCTGTAGAGAACCAAGAAAATCTACCCAGCATCTGACTATGTCCTGCTTACAGCTTTCCCTTTGCCTTCAGTCTTAACTTGAAGGAGACTCAGGAATGCTTCAGGGAAGACGGCGGCTTGGAGCATCTCCGTTTCTTCCCTGTTCTGGAGAGGAGCCATTGTTCTGGGATTGCAGAGCTGGGGAGACCTAAGATGCCGTGGGAACTAGCAGGGACTCCGGGGGTGGGCGTCTTCTGCTCCACAGCTCTGAGGCTGAGCATGGAATGCTGGCCGCACTTTCTTCTTGGAAGAAGTTCTGTGGCTTCGTCAGTTCATCCCAGGTCTTGTGACACTAAAGCCCAGTCATTAGGGACCAGGTGACCAAGGCCAGGGAGAGGATGGGGTGAGAGGAGGTTCTGTTGGCAGGTGAATTCTGAGGGTAATGAAATCTATCCAGCCTGGGATTCCTGTCCCCCATGAATGTGCTTTTAAAAGATCCAACTGGAAGCTTCCCAAGAAAATTTAATTTGCCTTAAAGAAGTGTGGCAGCGACAATCCTTGTTTTCCATAACTGAGAATTAATGAGTAGATCAGAGTTCTCCAATTCCAGAATGGAAGAGGGTATCACAACTTAGTATTTTAAAAATGTCATGTGCCAGTGGCAGAGTTCAATGTGAATGCTACCTCAATATGCTTCATATACTGTATGCCACAAGATAGGATTTTTTAAATGTGTGTGTGTGTGTGTGTGTGCTGGTACTGGGGCTTGAATTCGGGGTCTGGGTGCTGATCCTGAGGCTTGTTTGTTTTTTGCTCAAAGCTAGTTCTCTACCACTTGGGCCACAGCTCCACAGCTATTTGGTGGTTAACTGGAAATATGAGTTTCACAGACTTTCCTGCCTGGTGCTGGCTTTGAACCGCAACCCCTAGATCTCAGCCTCCTGAGTAGGCAGTGTTAAGGTGTGAGCTACCCATGCCTGGCTATTTTTTAAGACAGCTTTTTTTTTTTAAAGTTGAGAATTACACTTCTACTCCCATTAGACTGGAGGAATCGTTAGAGTTAAAACTCATAAAATGAAGCAAAATATCTAGAAAGAAACTAAAAATCATATCTACCAGGAGGGCAAGAAGCTAAGACGAATGGGTTACTGTAGCTGGGTACCAAGGTTGGCAGTGGGATTCCCAGTCACAGGAGCAAAAAGGAAACACAGCTTTCATTTTCCACTCAGGCAGCCAGGACAAGCTAGCCTTACTCGCGTTGCCCTGGAAGGACACAGGAGCTTATCGACCATGCGTTCTGTTCTTCCACGTGGTCTTCCTCCCCGGTTTACTTGATTACAGAGGGGGGTAGTGAGGGAATCGGCTCTTTTCAGAGCAGCTAGGTCTCTACAATGCTGGCTACATCACGCAGACCTGTCCTTCAGAGAGTGAAGGAAGTGGAAGCTGTAGTTCCAGAGTCAAGTGGTCATCTTTGGAAGCTCATATCGTTTCCATCTTTGCAGAGACACCTGCAGAGATGGCTCATGAATCTCATCTGCGTTTTGTGTGCCTATCCTTGTTGTTTGCTCTTGTCATCGAAGATGTCTCCTTATCGGTGTGTGATCCCCCTGTTCTGAGGCCAGTACTCAGGCCTCAGAATGTGAACCTTCAGCCATGGCCTCAGAAGACAAAACAGGACACCATGTGGGGTTGCCATAAGAACTCCGAGGAAGTATCCCTGATTCTCCCTTTAATTCTTAGACCTTTTCCTTCTCTGAAGTGGCCAGTGCCCACACAATCAGTGTATTCAATAGTTTCTCTAGGTTTGTGACTGTTCAAGTAATGCGTGGTCTTTGAGAGAAGTGAAAACTACAAGCAGCACACGGGTAACTGTGAACAGACCTGTCACCACGGCAGAGCTGGCAAACTTGGAGCTATGTTGTTCCAACTTTTCTCCAGAATAAGAACTTGACGTAGAGGGGTGGTGAGTATGTGGCCTTCCATAGTTAATGGCCTTTAGATCTGCCTCTTTGCTGGAGCAGAGGTTCTGTTCTTCTTGGGCAGCCCTGGGCCAAAGACTGAGCACGAGGGTCACCAGGGCCTTGTGTTTCTGCTTGGTGCAGGGCTTTCTCATGGCTGCCTTCCCTCCTGAGCTCCCCAGAGGACAGGCAGAGGCTCGGGCACTCACTAGCACAAGTCTTCCAGATGCCAGCGGAAGGCTGGGTCTGTACTGATCACCAGGGCCAGTGGAAGGCTGGGTTGTACTGATCACCAGGGCCAAAGGTTCAGGCACGGTTCAGGGCAGTGCTCCACCTCCCACCCTGGAGCACGCCCATCTCCCGTGCTCCCCAGCCCCTCACGTGACGGCCAGGACCCAGCCAGCTGACACTCGCCAGCCAGCATTGCTGCTCACTCACTGCAGGCCGGACACGACGGGCGATTGGATGAATGGCTGTGGGGCCCTGATAGGCTTCCAATCGCATAGACCCCACCCACCCATGCTGTCTGTTCCTGCTTGTGAATGGCCACTGGGCTGTAATACAGGCCAGTGCCGGACCCTTGGTGTGGTGCTGTCCAAGTGGCCAGTTGATATAGCAATGGGACTACATTAGTTCTCTGTCTTCCTAGAAGGTCCAGGGGGGTGTTCAGATAGAATGCTTGAATTCAGGTAGAATTCAGGCGTGGGTTTGCCCTTCCTCCCTGCAGGAGTCTCTGCCACCTCTACCTCATGGGGAGGAGGGGTACCTGACGCATGAGCGTGGAACCTGGGGAGGAGGGGTACCTGATGCATGAGCATGGAGCCTGGGGAGGAGGGGTACCTGATGCATGAGCATGGAGCCTGGGGAGGAGGGGTACCTGATGCATGAGCATGGAGCCTGGGGAGGAGGGGTACCTGACGCATGAGCATGGAGCGCTCCCAGGGTCCTGTGGAGTGGCAAGCTGTACTGTTGCCATGGTGCTTGGACTGCCTGTGTCCAGAGACCAACAAGCAAGCTGAGTCACTGGCAAGAGGCCAGACCTGGACTTCCTGGGAAAAGTAGGGCTGATGGTCTACCTAGGGGGGCCCCTGTGAACCTGGGTGGTTTCCTTGGACAGCTCATTATGGTTTAGATATCCTTCCTTCCTTCCTTCCTTCCTTCCTTCCTTCCTTCCTTCCTTCCTTCCTTCCTTCTTTCCTTCCTTCCTTCCTCCCTTCCTCCCTCCCTTCTTTCCTTCCTTCCTTCCTTCCTTCCTTCCTCCCTTCCTCCCTCCCTCCCTCCATTCCCTCCCTCCCTTCTTTCCTCCTTTCTTTCCTTCCTCCCTTCCTTCCTTCCTTCCTTCCTTCCTTCCTTCCCTCCCCCCTCCCCTCCCCTCCTCTTCCTTCCTGGGGTAAGGGTTGGTATTGGGGATTACAGTCAAGGCCTTACACTTGCTAGGCAATTGCTCTACTACTTTAGCCATATCTAGTGCTTTTGCTATGTTCTCTCTCTCTCTCTCTCTCTCTCTCTCTTTTCCAGATAGCTCCTCCTGTATTCACCCAGGCTGGCCTCAGACAGTGATCCTCTCATTTCTATCTCTGAAGTAGCTGTAATTACAAGTATGGACAGCCATACCCAGAGTTTTTTTTTGTCCTTGAGTTCTTCAGCTCAAGGCTAGCACTCTACCACTTGAGCTACAATGCCACTTCCAGCTTTTTCTGCTTATGTGGCGCTGAGGAATTGAACCCAGGGCCTTGGGCATGCAAGGCAAGCACTCTACCACTGAGCCACCTTCCCAGCCCCAGATTGTTTTTGAAATGTTATTTTGCTAGTTTTTCCCCAGGGCTGGCCTCACACTGTGATCCTCCTGTCTCTGTCTCTTGGTGGTTTTGATGATAAATGTCCCTGGAAGCGTCCTGGCTTGGTGGCCAGCCGCTGGCATGATAGGGAAGGATGGAACTGAGGAGGTAGAGCTGCAGAGGAGGAAGTCAGGTCATTGGGAACGTGTCCTCAGAGGGGGTCTGGGGACTCCAGCCTCCTTACGTCACTCCCTCCCAACCCCATTGCTCCTGGACACCGCGAAGTCAGGTTTTCCTCCCACCAAGATGGTCCTCCTCATTAGAAACCCCTATGATGAGGCCAAGTAGCCGTGGACTGAAACTGTGAGCCCAAATCAGGCATTCTTCTGCTTAGGTTGTCTTATAGCAAGTACTTGCCCCAGGGACAGAAAGCTAATTGTCACACAGGGTGCGGTGCTCAACGCTCCATGCTTTGTGAGGGGAAGTCTCATCCTTCAGCTTCAGAAGGAACAAGAGAGTTAAATAAAGATCACTCACAAGAAATTAAAATTGACTACTTTAGAAGAGAAGCCACTTCTTTAAGCCTCACAGTGTTGAGTAAATAAAAATGGAAAACTGTGAATATAAAAAAAGCATAAAAATCAAAAGGCAAATAACAGACTGGGCAGAACAGCTTTAATGAGCACCATGGATGTGTTTTGTGGCCTTGGGCCATGGGTGATAGTTTCTGTTTTCAGTGTTTTCCCCAATGTGGTTACACATTTTTCTAAGAAGTCTAAATACTCATTTAAAAAAAGAGAGAGACAGAGAAATAAAACTCTCGGGCAAAAAAAAATACATATATATATAGAGAGAGAGGGAGCGCCTCTGTAAAAGATTCCCTTTCTATGGGCTCCTCTGTACTCTGTTCCTTTGTTTCATATAACCCCATTTATTTAGTTATGCTTTTGTTTTTTGGCCTTCTGTGGACACAGCCTTAAGTTTGTACAATTAAATTAAAAATGTAAATGTTTAAAAAAATGTAAAGAACATCTCGGCTTACAATTGCAATTGTAAGATCTCAGGAGGCTGAGATCTGAGGATCAGGGTTTGAAGCTAGCTGGGGCAGGAAAGTTCCTCTGAGATGCTTATCTCCTATTAACCACTCAAACTGGAAGTGGAGCTGTGGCTCAAAGTGGTAGAGTGCTAGCCTTGAACAAAAGAGCTCAGGGATAGTGCTTAGGCCCTGAGTTCAAGCCACATGACTGACCAAAAACACTGCAGTAGGTAGGTCTGGTAGAATGTCTTTATTCCCTTACTGTCATTCTGGAGATGATCCAGAGATAGGGTTGCTAAGCACCCAGTGACCAGCATAGAACAGGCCACAGCAGAGCACCAGTGAGGAACACCTCTGTAATAAAACACTACGTTGGGAGAGACACTCTGCACATAGAGACCCAAAGCCTCTGAGCGGAGCATGAGCTGCCTTCCTCTGCACGGACAAGGTTTTGGAGCGCGTGACTCTCAATGACAGTTTCCACGGTGGGGGAGGCTGGAGCTGTGTCTTGCAATGGGCCAAGCCGTCACTGGTGACCACATCTCTGTGGCTCTCTGACAGGCGTGGGGCATCCTGTTGTAGCTTGACAGTGAGCGGCTACAGGAGATGGAGCAGCACACAATGCTGCCACTCTTCCTGTCTCATCAGACCTCCCCGGGTCTCCATGCCCATCTGGGTTTTCCAAAGGCCCAGAGCCTTCGTGGTCTGTCAGCTGATGTGTGTCATCTTCTGGCTCACTGGACAGGGCACTGCCCTGCACCCTCACAAGACAGTGAGAGAGGGCGACTCCGTCGCTGGAGATGTTCGGAATCAGTATTTATCATAAGGGATAGGGATCTCACAGCTCCTTTTACCTGTATTAGGTGTCATTCACTTGCTAGGAGATTGTTTTATTCTCTATTTATTTGTTTGAAAGAGCAATCAACAGGTTTTCTGTGGCGCTTCTTGGTCACATGGGCAATCACGTTGTCTTTCTCCCAATTCAGAAAATGGCTTTTCCCCAAGAGAGCCATTCCAGTCATGTGATCAAGAAGATAGGACACTACTTCTAATTGTCTTTTTTTTTTTTTTTTGGTCCAGTTGTGGGGCCTGAACTCTGGGCCTGGGCACTGTCCCTCAGCTCTTCAGCTCAAGGCTAGCACTCTACCACTGGAGCCACAACGCCACTCCAGCTTTTTCTGTTTATGTGGTGCTGAGGAATCGAACCCAGGGCCTCATGCTTGCAAAGCATGCACTCTACCACGGAGCCACCTTCCCAGCCCCTCTAATTGTCTTAACTGATGTTCTACCTCCTTCCACTTTAATCTTAATTCTTACTGTATGAACATTACAGCAAGTTCTGACTTTTCACCCCATACAGGCTATATAAAAGAATGTCATATTTACCTGAAAAACATCTTGTGCATCACAGGTCATACATGGCTATAGTTAGATTGCTGTTGTCTTTTACTTGTATTACATCAAATCCATTGGTGATGGAGGATACTGTATATGTATGGTGTTTCTTTGGTTTGTGTGTGCTGGTACAGGGGCTTAAACTTGGGGCCTCATGTGCTTGCTTAACTTTTCTGATTAAGGCTGGTGCTCTACCACTTAAGCCACAGCTCCTCTTCTGGCTTTTTGCTGGTTAAATGGAGATACGAGTCTCTCGGACTTTTCTGCCCAGGCTGGCTTTGAACAAACATCCTCAGATTTCAACCTCCCGAATAGCTAGGATTAGAAGGATGAGCCACCAGCACTCAGAGAGGATGGGGTTTTTGTGGGCTCCGTGAGGTTGACCATCCTAGTCCAAGTTCATCTTACCACTTGCTCTTCAGATGCTGCGGGTAGCTATGTCCTTTGGGAAGCAGTTGCTGAGGTGGAAGAGCTGGCTGGGGATCTTGTTTGTGACAGCGACTAAGAGTGAGGAGATGATTTTGTTAGATGGAGGAAGAACATGAGATGCAACAGAACAGAAAGCCACTGCCAAGGAAACGGTGGACACGTCGGAGCCGTGGGCACAGGCACCTAGACATCGGAGAAAAGTCTACAAAGGTTAGACAGTAGTCCCTCTGCGCAGGAGTGGAGAGAAGGCATGGATTGGAAATTTGTGGGCTTCTGTTATTCCTCTCACAGATCTTTGTGATTTATTCAAACTCATGCAAAGATTTAATTTTGCTAAATAACAAATTAGTTAAAGACATAAACCTGGGTACAGACAAATAATTGTCATAAATAATTCTTTAACAGATAACCCCCTAAGGCGTCAGTGGGTGTGCTACTGGAAATAAGGTTAAAATACTCAAGGAAAATATCTACATTGGTGGAGAGGGAAAGTAGAAGAAAAGGTTAATTTGGAAGCTGGTTGCAATGCCAAGAATAAAATTTAGCCGGGCCCTAGTGGCTCACGCCTGTAACTCTAGCTACTCAGAAGGCTGAGTTCTGAGGATCCTAGTTCAATGCCAGCCCAGGCAGACACATCTGAGGCTCTTATCTTTAAATAACTAGCAAAAAGCCAGAAGGAGAGCTGTGGTTTAAGTGGTAGAGTGCCAAAGTTGAGCAAAAAAAGCTCAGGATAGTGCCCAGGATCTGAGTTCAAGTGCTAATGTGGAGGTGCATGTACACACACACACACACACACACACACTACTCCATGGGTAAGTATTACATAGTAAAGGAGATTCGTCAGCCTATATTGGCTTTTTCCCCCCTTAACTACATCCTTGCTCACCCAAGACCCACAGAGGTGTAACCCTTATCCATGATAGGTACAAAAGTCCAGAACAGGGCTGGGAAGGTGGCTCAGTGGTAGAGCGCTTGCCTTGCATGCCTGAGGCTCTGGGTTCGATTCCTCAGCACCACATAAGCAGAAAAAGCTGGAAGTGGCACTGTGGCTCAAGTGGTAGGGTGCTCGCCTTGAGCTTAAGAGCTGAGGGACAGCGCCCAGGCCCAGAGTTCAGGCCCCTCGACCGACAAAAAAAAAAAAAAAAAAAGTCCAGAACAAAAGGCCAGTTTTTAATTAGCATTCTTTGTCTGCCCAGATCCTTTCTAGGTTGTCAGTGGACGTGATAATTTAATTTATAAAGGGCACCCTTGGTTCAACTGCTGCATTTTGCTGTTGTTTTGCTTCTTATGTTTTGGAGCTGCTTCTGATTTCTTGGAGCTGCTGGCGGGCTGTTTTGATGGCAGGTAGCTGTGGCCTCAGAATCCTTATGTGGCCGGAGGTGAAGTGGTGTCAGCGGAGCTCAGCAGCTGCAGTGGGAACAGGATGCTCTCAGTTGGGGTGGCAACCATCAAGGAGGCTCAGATGCCACTCACATGGTGCGGTGACCTCAAGGGCCCTCTAATGACCATCTTCTTTCCCCACAGTGCCAATCTTCTCATAATTGATGCAGGAGGACCAGCATGTGGAAGTTCACACAGAGCAGAGGGGCGGATTGGCCACATACCCCATTCTCCATATTCTAATAGGCTCATCAATTTCATTTCCAGCACCGGGATCCTTCCATGTGCGGTGACCTCCTGTACTTCAGGGATTCGACTTAGCGTCCAGCAGGCGGGAAAATGGTCCCCGAAGATGTCTACAGGAACTTATGGACTGTAAGACCCGATGTGGCACAAAGGATAAGGGTAAGCTCCGATAAGGGTAAGGACTTGGGGATAAAGAGATTATCCCAGATCACCCAGTGACCCAAGGAAATTGATGGCTTATCATCCTCCTGAGGGAAACAGCTCCTTCTCACCATCCCACCTGGCTGGTCTGAGGCCAGGAAGGGGGCAGCACTCAATAATACTGTCAGTGCAGAGCTGTGATTTAGTTAACTGACTTCATCTGGGTTCTCTGAGCACCTGCTCTTCCTCCTTTGTTACAAATGAGCAATGAGTAAGACACATGTTTCTAACTCTCCAGGAGAGTCAGATGTGTTGGCCAGCCCATATCTGTGTTGACATATTAATACCTCTAAGTTATGGTCATTATCCTTAAGTAGTTATATAAGGGGGTTTGAATGCACCGAGTCAGTTTGTGAGTACCATCTTTGTTCTCCCTCATCTCTCCCAACCCCATCCCTCCCCTCAATTTACCTAGCTCCATTTTCACATATGTACATTGAATATTTTTGGGGGGAGGTCTGGTCGTGCGGCCTGAACTCTGGGCCTGGGCGCTGTCCCTCAGCTCTTTAGCTCAAGGCTAGCACTCTACCACTTGAGCCACAGTGCCACTTCAGCTTTTTTCTTTTTTCTTATGTGGTGCTGAGGAATCGAACCCAGAGCCTCAGGCATGCAAGGCAAGCGCTCTACCACTGAGCCACCTTCCCAGACCCCTGTACATTGAATATAATGACTGTATTTACCCAACCTTTCTCCATTTGTCTGTCACCCCTCCCCTTGACCTCATCTCCCCCAAGTCAGGAGACAGTAAAGACACTTGTACATCCATGTTCATTACTGCACTATTCACCATAGCCAAGTAATGGAAACAGCCTAGATGCCCTTAGATGTATGACTGGATCAAGAAAGTGTGACGTACATACACATACACACCACACACACACACACACATGCCTATATATACACATATATAATGGACTTTTACTCATCCTTCAAGAAGAATGATATTATGTCATTTTAGGGAAATGGATAGACCTGGAAAAAATTTATGTCAAGTCAAGTAAGTCAGGCTCAGAGAGACAACACATGTTTTTGCTTTAGGTGTAAATTAGACCTGAATTCTAAATACACACACACACATATATACATACACACATGTATAAGGTCATATGCACTCATATAGAAACATGTTTGGATATATAGAATTGGATATATATGTACATTCAACATATATGTGCATATATATGATTTATAGGATATAGATATATTGGCTCTTATTGCCAGGGCTGGCTAAATAATAGATCCTGATGCCAAGCAGAAAACCATGACTTCTTGCTAAAAAAAAAAAAAAAGGGTAAGATTTCCTTCCTTCTACCTTCCTTCCCTGCATTGACATAGAGGCTTTATTTTCTGTTTACTATGGTACACAGCTCCTGGGAGCTGGGGATACTCATGAAGTAAATGCAGACATAGGTGCCAGGCTTGCCCCCTGACTCATGTCCAGGCTCACCTGCCCACACCTGTATCCAGGTGCTTACTAACTTCCTGATGGGCTGGGGGAGGGGAGCAGCGCTGGCAGCTGGTGTCGGGGGTTGAGGGTGGGTGGTGGGAAATTGGAAGGCGAGTGGAGGCTCTGCGTTCCTGCTCACCTCTCCCATTGGATATCACTCAAAACACAACCTCAAACAGGAAATGTTCAAGAATGTTCTGATGCCTACCGAGGGGAACCGAACTGCCCATGCCACCCACCCTGCTCGTGGCCGGCAGAGCAGAGCCTGACACGGAGATGGTGATGAGCTAGAAGCAGAAGTCAGCTCTGCCAACCCAGGGTTTCTGCCCAGGTGTCTCATGGATGAGAGGCCTTTCATTGTTCTAGAGTTTCAGGAAGAACACAGCAACTCAATAGAAGACCAATGCAAGCATAGATTTGTTTGCTCTGGTGCAGAGCCAGAGAGATAAAAAAAAAAAAGCAGTCCTATACATCAGGTGTAGAGAAGACACTGTCTTCTGTATTTCTATATTTCCTTGTCTCTCTTGGAAAGCCAATTGTGGGTGCGTGGAAAGTTAACATTTCATGGGAAAATCTAACAGGAAATAAAAGCAATTGTACAGACCCTTCCTACTGCATGTGATAGTTGCAAGTCTCTTGCATTATGGAAAAGGTAATTGCTGCCAATCTGCAGAGTATTTGGGGGAAACATTAATGTGTATTAGTGTGGCCGTTGGAAACACCCAAACAGAGCTTTGTGATCAAGTCCAGCACCAAGGTGGCATTTTCTCCATTCTGCGATTGTATCATTTTATTGGCTTCTCTTTTATCACTGTGCCCCCAGTACCTAGGACAAAGCCTGGTACATAGTTACTATTTGCTGAGTGAATGCAAAAATGCATTCAGAATTTATAAAGTAACATATTCCTTGGAAGGAAACCCAGCAAAGAGGGTGTACGCCTCTTTCAATTCATTTAAGCTTCTTAGGGTGGTTTTTCTTTCCTCTTTTGTTCTGGAAAGGGTGAGTATAATTTAAATAACTCTTCAAATTGTTTAAATATGGAATTTATTACACATGATTGTTTATTTCCATTCTGGGCTGAACTGAAAAAGAGACCAAGTCAGATGCCTTAGGCGCTTGGCCCCACAGCGCTGGTTTGGATTAAAGCCGGCAGCTGGAGGCTGGGGTTGTGGACTACAACTAAAGAACCCAGCCCCCAAATAGTCCCTTTTCTGGAGGCTGGATACAGGTGCTATTGAAGAATATGGGCCACCCACCCTTCTAACATGTCATAAGTGTGTGTAAGAGAATGCACCCTTTGTTGAATCTGATGATCTGTGTACTAACCCAAGACCAAAGGCTGCCATTCCAACCAGTCTGTCCAGTTTGCAGAAGCTTGGGGTACAAATCGAGTCACCCTTGGGCAAAACTCTAAACGCCTTGGCAAGGTTCTCCTGCACCACTGCTGCTGACAGAGATATTTATTCCAAGGCTAGGTCTAGCCTCCTGGCCCTGTGTCATTGGAGCAAAGCTTGAGTTATGCACCCGAGACCAGCCTCTCCATTGTAGGCCAGAATCCAGCTATTTCTACCTGACCTCTGCTGTAACCCCCTGAAGATTATGCACCCTGAAGTTTAGCGAGCCCAGGATGATGTGCACAGGAAAAAGAGAGATAGCATTGACACCATGGAGAGAGAGGAGATGCTTTGTCTGGTACTGTGATGAGATTGATGGGGGAGAGAGGTTTGGGCAAGCCACTGAGGCTGAGGAACTGGAGTCGGATTGTCCTGACACCTCAGTGTCCTGCAACACTGCACCAGACTTCATGTCCTTCCTGACTTAGCCAGTCAGGAGACACATACAGACACTCGGTAGAGGCGGCTTCCTTGGCAGCCTGTCTGCTTTCTGTGGTCAAGAAGGCAGGATCGGGTTGGGAAAGTGGCTCAGTGGTAGAGTGCTTGCCTAACATGCATGAAGCCCTGGGTTTGATTCCTCTGTACCCCATAAGCAGAAAAAACCAAAAGTGGTGCTGTGGCTCAAGTGGTAGAGCGCTAGCCTTGAGCACAGAGAGGCTCAGGGACAGAGCCCAGGCCCTGATTTCAAGCCCCAGGACCAGCAAAAAAAGAAAGAAAAAAGTAAAAGAAAAAGAAAGGCAGGATCCAGGAGTCCCTTCTTCCCGGCAGCACCCCAGGATGCTGTCCCCTCTCTACCACTGCTGCCCCATTCCCGTGGAGGCACACAGATCATAGGGAATCTTTGCACCAGGCACCCAGCCAGATTGCCATGATACCTCACCACAGCTGGATCAAGCCACAGCTGTTCTGGACCTACAGAATTAATATTGATCTTCCTTTCTCCCTTCTCATTTCCTTGATTTAGTATCAGTCCTCTAAGAAGCCCAAGGTGGCATTTGCATGCCAAAGATACATTGAGATGAACGCCCATGAAGACTCAAGAGGAAGAACCAAGGGTCAGGAAGAGAGCCTGGGGGATACCAGGAAGTTCTGATCTATGGAAAGACGGGAGGCAAGCAGCAGGCTAGGGGAGGATGTGTGTCAGGCTGCAGTGGTCTACCAATATCTGGCCCGGCCAATGGAATGCTGAGCCAAAAGGAAAGTGGCCCGATGCCAGGCCTTCAGATCTGTCAGGGATGATCTTGTGTTAGTTCCACACGATGCTCAGGCCTTGACGGGGGAAGACTTTACGAGAGTCGGGAGGACCCAGAGGGATGGTCCCTGGGATGCCGGCCTGTGGTGCTTCCTAAGCAGTAGGTCAAGGCCATTTCCATAACCATCACCACCCCTGTTGCTACTGCTTATGTCCTGACCCTGGCTAGGGCCTTTTAAGAACTTGAAGGCTCTATCTATCTATCTTGCAGATACATCTGATTTTGGAGGGTGATAAAGATTCCAGGATGTTCAAAATGGCCCCACTTCCTAATCATTCCAACCTTACCTGACTCTCTTCTTTTCAGTGCAGGCTGGACTTAGTCCCTTGCTTCTACCTAGGAGAAAATAGCCGAAATAATAGGGATGAGGCCCCGCGAGACTTGCCACTTTGGTCTTAATTGTACTGTCGAACAATTCCCTACTGACTCTGAGGAAAAGCCACATGGAGAGAGCCAGGTGACAAGGGTCTTACAACAGAAGCTTCTTACCCAGAACCCATGAGAAATGGAGGCCTTCGATCCAGCAACCTGCAAGGACTTGCTTTCTTTCAACGACATGCCAGTGCTGACTGCCTTTCCTTCTTCTCTTCGGCCTTCAGACGAGAACACAGCCCTGGCCGGCGTCTGGCTACAGGGAATTCATCAAAGCCACGCCCACACTCTTGACTACAGACACTGTGACATCATCAGCTCATGTTGTTTCAGCTACTACATTTGTGATTATCTGCCACACAGCATTGGAGAGCTGGTAAAGGAGCTTCATCAACACTTGGCCGATAGAAAGGAAACCCTACATTCTCTGACTACGTTGGTGGAAAGTTATCAGCCCCCTCTGGTTCTAACAGTCATGTTTCTTTCTTTTTAAAAATGCATTTTATTGTTATTATAAGGGTGATATACAGGGGGTTACAGCTGCGTAGTCAGGTCAGGTAATGAGTACAGAATCCTTCCGTCCCTCTCTCTCAGTCCCTCCCTCCCATCTCCGCCGGCAAGCTGTATTGTCCACTTTTAACCCAGTGTCCAGTGGGCACCACGGCTGTACTTGTTCACCCTTTTCCCTTTGAGTTCTAACAGTCCCATTTCTATACAGCATCGAGTTCATCAAAAGTGTCCTTGTTGTCATCCTGCAATTCTAGAAGCAACTGCAAATACAACCAGGAAGAAATCCTGTGTGATTCTTTGTCATCCGTCCATCCTCTGCTTCCCAGATGAGAGACACTGCAGCGCCCACGAAAACCAAGTGAAGAAATACGACAGAGCCAGGGAAGGAGACGCACACGTGAGTGACCATTTTTATCCCAAATACACCTTTGCCTAGAAATAGTCTCTCATGTACTGAAGGCTTGGTCTTTACCTGCTGGTGCTAGCTTGAGTTCTGGGACCTCTCTCCCTTCTCCCCCATCTCCTCTCTTCCCTTCCCCTTCCCACCTCTCCCCTCCCCTCCTTTCTTCACCCCCCCCGTTCTCTCCTACCCCCTCTTCCCCTCTCCCTCATCTCCCTTCTTTTCTCTTTCCTTTCCCTTTCTGCTTTCTCTCTCTCTCTTCTCTCTTATTTTTTGTGGAAAGGTTTTAAACTGCTAGCTCAATTTCTTTAACTGATAGAGGCATTTTCAGGTTATTATTGTTATTACTATTTGAGTCAGGGTTTTGCTGTGTAACTGAGGCTGGCCTCAAAGTGCTGGAATTACAAATGTGCACTACCAGACCATGGCTCAGGCTATGTTCTCTTGAGTATGTGTTAATAGCCCCTGTCTGCAAGTAATTTGTCCATTCACTTATGTTGTCATGTTGAAGGCATAGGTTTGTGATGGTAGTGCCTTATCATCTTTTAACATCTATAGACTCTGTAATAGTATCTCCTTGGTCATTGCTAACCTTGGTGGGTTATGACTTCTCCTCTCCTCTTTTCTCCTCTCTCTTCTCCATCTCTTTTCTTGAGTACTCTACCCAGAGGCCTATGAAAAAGATTTGTCTATTCCCGCTCATTATTTTTCAGTTATTTACTTATACCATTGTAGGCTTCTGAGTATTTGTTTTATACTTGGATTATGATCCAATACCACTATATCCCCTTCTCCGGTCATTCAGCTTTAGTCATTAGGACTCTTTCATTTGCCTCCTGGGGCCTGATGATATACCCTCTGTGTGTGTGTGTGTGTGTGTGTGTGTGTGTTTATTGTTTGTTTCTGAGCAATTTCTTGCTTTCCAGCATTACAAATGTTCCCGACTTCTCTGGATATTTCTTTTCCTACTCTTAGAGTCAGCGATTTCCTCTAAATGATCCCTGACCCTTTTACTGAATAATAGCCTTAGAATAATAATTGCCTTAGAAACCAAGATCTGGCAATAGGTAGTGCTCACCACTACTGGAGTCTCATTGCTTTTGATCTTTCTCACCTGACAGAACAGGAAACACATATACACACCCTGGTCTTTTTACAGCTGCCTACCATTTCATTTTATGCACATGCCAGGTTTTACCTAATGAATTCCTTTGATTCAACTGATTTCTTTGCTTGGACATTTTGGTAATCTCCTATTTCTTTTACCTACTAACTCATGCATCTAGATTTTTGTAAAGTTAGAGGCATATCTTCAGGGTAAATACTTAGAGATATTTGTGCTAGAGTCTAAATTCACAGATTTTTTTTTGGTATTTGGTATTTCCAAATCCCTTTTCATGAGGTTACGCCATATGTATATCCTCACCAGAAATGCACAAGGGTGTCTGTTTCCCCACAACTGTACCAGCAGAACACAAAGTCCAGCCTGTGGATTTTTCATGCCACAGGTAAGAGAGGTGCATGGTTTCCATAGATCGTCTGGGGCATTCCAAACGAATGAGCTGGCAGAGATCAGCTAGGACAAGGGGGGTCCAGTGTCCTGGGAAGGAAATAAAGAAAACTGCTAACCATGGCTCCATTATAGTTTTAAGAACAATGCAAAGCCTGGTGGTTGTAACTCGTGCCTGTAATCCTAGCTACTTAGGAGGTTGAGGTCTGAAGATTCTGGTTAAGACAGAAGACAGCCTAAGCACAAAAGTCTGAAGGGACTCTCATTTCTAATTAACCACCAAAAAGTTGGAAATGGAGCTATGGTTCAAATGGTAGAGTGCCAGCCTTGAGCGAAAAAGCTAAGGGACAGTGTTCAGGCTGAGTTCTAGTCCCAGTACTGGCACACACACACACACACACACACACACACACACACACACACACACACACACACAGAGAATGATGCAAAGAATATAATATAGAATAAAGAAAAAAGTAAAAAGAGGAGAAAAAAGAATACCACATAAATCCTGTAGTCTCATCTCATATATTTTCCAGAGGGAATAAAAATTTTGGATAATGACTCATAAGCCCTGTTCCCTACAACCCTGTCTGCTCATTAACAGACACGTTATGGCCACAACAGTAAGTTCCCTGTGGTTACGTGGTGTAACCACGACCTAACTTCCACCAGGACACTTTGTGTCTCTGTGGCTGACCGCTGTGCTTGTGGTGGTGCTGCAGACACCCACCTTCTTTGCTTTGTAATTTTTTTTTTTTTGGCAATCCAGGTGATGGCTCAGGACTTGGAAAAACTTAATACTGGTGAAACTGCATTCTTTCTATCACCAAGGTTTACAAATATAGAATAAGAAGTTCAGAGGGGTTCAGGAGGAAATTGTTGTAATAAATATCAGCTGTACCAAAGCAGGAAGGAAATATCACCTGAAAACAACCTTTGCGTTAACACAAAATGGGAAACTGCTGTCAAAATGATGTCTGTGGCTGGCATTTGAGGTTGGTTCATTTTCTCAAGTCCTGCCCACCGTCCCATTGGAGGCTGTCTCTTGTGGAGTGGCTGCACCTTTCCCGTTGTGCCCATGAAGGAAGAGCTGGGGCAGACAGAGCCTGTGTCTGGGCCCAGACCGCACCCTGAATGATAAAGCAGAGATATGGGCTCGCTCCAAACCAGAGGGGCCATCAACCCAGTTGCTGAGAAGAAACCCAGAGACCACAGGATTTTGTCAGATAGAGTCCTAGGCCCATGTCCACAAAGGGAGTAGACTTCTTATTCATTCCTTCATGCATTTACTTAACAAATTTTGATGTTGCAAACTAGATTGTGTGCCACTGGACATGTGTCCATGGAAACCCAGCAAGCGGGATACTGGGAAGGCCGAGGCTCCCTTTGTTCTCAGGGTCATGAAAGGGATGACCCATGAACTTGGGGCACGTCCCTCAAACGTTGCTCTAGCCATCAATGAATCACTCAAGTCAGGAGGGAAGTTCCCTGTAGTCCTGGCCCTTGCCAGGTCTGTGGTAAGGAGAGAAATCAGTTTAGTCTGGAGAGTGTGGGTCTCTGTAATTCCTAGAACCAAGGATTCAAAAGAGGCCAGACATTGGTGGCTCACACCTATAACCCTACCTATGCAGGAGACTGAGATCTGAGAATCGAGGTTCAAAATCAGGCCAGAACAGAAAAGTCAATGAGACATTTATCTCCAATAATCAGCAGAATGTCAGATGTAGAGCTGTGGCTAGAGTGGTAGAGCCCTAGCTTTGAGTGAAAAAAAGCTAAAGGACAGCATCCAGGCCCTGCATTTAAGCCCCAGTACTAGTGAGTGCACCCCTGTGTACATGCACGCCCCTCACCCCCACCAAAAAACAAACAAAACTAAGGCAGACACAGATCAACTCTTTGGTGGCACCATTGGAATAGTCAGGGAATCATCTCACAGGGCGCGGATTGCAGGACATGTAAAAGGAAGCATTCTGAGCTAACGCATGTGGGATGGAATCCAGGCAGAGGATTTGTTGAAAGGTAGAAATAAAATGAAATAGGTCAGAGAGAGAAATGCGATTAGGAGCCCACTGCTGTCACAGCTCCCTCCGTTGGCTAAGAGAAAGGAAAACCGTATTATTTGTTAAATGATGATTCTATTTTCTCAGAGTCCTCTCTGCATGATCAAAGTAAAGTGAACACCAAGCGGGTCATTGGAGGAAATAGGGTAAGATGTTTCAGAAAAGTAGAGTTTTGGTTGAAATAGTCTTAAAGGAATTCTTAATTAGTTGGTTAAAAAAATCTTTTCTCAGTTTATAAAAGTACAAGGTGGCTGGACATAAATAATGATGGTAAATATAGATCTGTTAAGTGGCAATATGTTAATTGTGGATCTATATTTAACCTGGAGGAGAAGAAGAAACTGAAAACATGGGAAAGTGAACTTTAAAATAGCAGCTGAGAAATGGAAGGCAGGAGGAGAACCAGGGGGTGGGATGGGGGGGGGAGAGGGGAGAGCTCTTTAACATTTTAGTGACTGCAAAGCGGGCAGGGATTGCTGCTATTAAGTGTGTGTGTGTGTGTGTGTGTGTGTATGTCTGTGTCTGTGTCTATGTCTGTGTGTCTGTGTGAGTGCACACCCTCACGCACATGCTGGGACTTAGACTGAGGGCCTGATGCTCTCCTTGGCTTATTTGTGCAAGGTTGACACTCTACCACGTGAACTACCCCCCAACTTCCAGCTTTGGGGTGGTCAATTGGAAATAAGGGTCTCACAGATTTTCTTGCTTGGCCTGGTGTCAAACTACATTCCTCAGATCTCAGCCTCTTGAGAAGCTAGGATTGTAGGCATGAGCTACCAGCGCCTAGCTATCAAACTTTCTGTCACAGGAAGTTGAAATCATGTCTGTATTTTTCTCTTTAGACCAGGAATGTAAGTACAATGCTGTTTTCAAAATAAAGTGAAGCCGTTTTCCTCTGGGCTTCCTCACTTCTGGACATCACCCTCCTGAAGCTGCTGGTGTCACTGGTTGGGTCAGAGGCCAGGGGAGAGGGTGTGCCCCAGACCTGTCACTGTCATTGCAATGTACCCTCCTGCAAGTGCCCAAGGCTGAGTCTCACGTCCACAGACTGACAGAGATGGGAACTGGGACCAAGCTGGGCTGGGCATCAAGATACCTTGCCTCACTGAGCTTCCAGGTGCTGCCCTTCCCTGCAGATGGTGTCTGACCTGCGTTTGGAAGAGGTGGAATCTGGGGTCCAAGAGGTGAAGAAATTCATCCTAGAGATGAATCTGTGACAGAATGGCATCCGTTATGGGCTGAGTTCTGTCCCCACAAATCTCATACATCACAGCCTTGTCTTCAGGTCTCTCAGCATGTGAGTCTGTGTGCAGACAGATTACAATGGTGATCATTTTAAGATGACACTAATCCAATCTCATCCATATCCTTATCAGAGGAACTTTGGGTACATGGAAAGACATCCAGGATGCATGTCCACAGGAAAGAAGCAGCGAGGACTTGCTCACTGCAAGCAAGGAATATTCCAGACACCTTGATCTTGAGACTGTGAGAGAAAAAAGTCTTGTTTTTAATCCACTCAGTCTGTGGTTTGGTATTTTGTTACAGCTCCACAGA